>NC_142063.1:163633169-163955284 GCF_059756535.1 Pantherophis guttatus
ACCATGGTCGATGGTATCAAAAGCCGTTGAGAGGTCTAACAGGACCAGGACAGAGGAACAGCCCCTGTCTCGAGCCCTCCAGAGATCATCAACCAATGCGACCAATGCCATTTCTGTGCTGTGCCTAGGCCTGAAGCCTGACTGGAACGGATCGAGATAGACCGCTTCATCCAGGTACTGGGGGAACTGTTGTGCCATCACACTCTCAACAGCCTTCGCCAGAAAGCGAAGGTTGGAGACTGGACAATAATTTGCTAAAACAGCCGGGTCCAAGGAGGGCTTCTTGAGGAGAGGCTTCACCACCGCCTCTTTTAAGGCAGCGGGAAAGTAGCCCTCTCTCAAAGAAGCATTAACAACCCCTTGGAGCCAGCCTCGTGTAACCTCCTGGGAAGCCAGCACCAACCAGGAGGGACACGGGTCCAATAAACATGTGGCTGTGCTAAGTCTACCCAGAATCCTGTCCACGTCTTCAGGGGTCACTGGGTCAAACTCCTCCCAGATAACTCTCTCAAGACCTGTCTCCGTCACCCCGCCTGTATCTACCCAGTCAGAGTCCAGGCCTTCCTGAATTTGAGTGACTTTGTCATGCAGTTACTGCACAAAATCCTCAGCCCTGCCCTCCAAGGGGTCCTCCCGCGCTCCCAGATGGAGCAGGGAGTGGGTCACCCTGAACAGGGCGGCTGGGCGGTTATCTGCAGACGCGATAAGAACGGAAAAATAATTAAACTTTGCCATTTTTATCACCACTAGGTAGATCTTAATATGAGACCTTACCAGTGTTTGGTCAGATTCAGAAAGGCTAGCCCTCCAACTGCTCTCTAGGCGTCTTTTCCGGCGCTTCATCTCCCTCAGCTCCTCGGAAAACCAGGGAGCTAAGTGAGATCGGCGGCGGGTCAGAGGCCGCAAAGGCACGACATGGTCCAAAGCTCCAGCGGCCGCCCTATCTCAGGCAGCCACCAGGTCTTCAGCTGGGTCGTGAGCAAGAGCCTCAGGGAATGGCCCAAGCTCCGTCTGGAACCTATCAGGATCCATCAGGCTCCTGGGGCGGAACCACCTAGTCGGTTCTGCCTCCCTGCGGCGGGGTGTAGCGGTTTGAAGGTCAAGGTGAAGGAGAGAATGGTCAGACCATGACAAGGGTTTAATCACCACATCCCCTATATCTAAACCATTCAGCCACTGGCCAGAGATGAAAACCAAGTCCAGAGTGTGTCCCCCTATGTGTGTAGGGCCATGAACTAACTGGGTCAGGTCCATGGCCGTCATGGAAGCCATGAACTCCCAAGCCGCCACAGACGTTTCACCGATGGACGGCAGGTTGAAATCCCCCATAACCATAAGTCTGGGGGTATCAACCACCATCCTGGCTATCATGTTGAGCAGCTCAGGCAGGGCTGTCGCCACGTGGCAGGGAGCCAGGTACATGATCAGCAGGCCCACCTGCACCCCATGACCCCACTTCACAAAGGGACTCACATCCGGCTATCTGAGGCACAGTGGCTTCCTTTGGACCAAGACTTTCCTTTATAACAACCACTACTCCCCCGCCCCTCCCCTGAACCCTCGGCTGATGGAATGCTCGGAAGCCTGGTGGGCACATTTCAACAAGGGGAACCCCCCCTCCTAGCCCAACCACATCTCCGTAATATTATAAATCAATATTATAAATCAATTATCAATAATGTAACAATATAATCAATTTAGAGACATAATCAAATTGACCATTGATTCTTCTTATTGAAGCATACAATGTAAGTCACTACATAGCTTATGATTTTATGTTATCAGAAAAAACTAAAGTCCAGACAAAAAGATGAATTTCAAAGCCAGGACTTGAATTAAAACCATTTCATTTACGCCTTTCAGTCACAAAAAACTGGGAGAATTAAGACGAGTCATTGTATTACTATCCCCTCGCTTGCCCAAAGCTCTTCCTGTAGGTAATATAAACAGAAGAAATCCAAAGTTATATGAACAGCACCATCCCTTGAAACAGCTGTTGACTTCTAAAATCCTCCATTCCTTCGCTGGGTGTTGACCTTCCATCAGAAGTACAGATAAAAAAACCACCTGTACTCCTATAAACTTCATTGCTCATAGTCTCCTGATACTGTTTTCAGGCTCTTCATTAACATTTGCCCCAACATGAAAGAGGAGAAGGAGATAATAATCGGTGAGCCTAATTATTTTTATAAGTCTCTCTGTCACATCTTTGATCTTTGCACTGGTGGTGGGTTTCAAATTTTTTTAATACCGGTTCTGTGGGTGTGGCTTGGTGGGTGTGGCATGGCTTGGTGGGCATGGCAGGGGAAGGATACTGTAAAATGTCCATTCCCTCCCCACTCCAGGGGAAGGTTACTGCAAAATCCCCATTTCCTCCTGATCAGCTGGGACTTGGGAGGCAGAGAATAGATGGGGATGGGGCCAGTCAGAATTTTTACTACCAGTTCTCCGAACTATTCAACATTTCCGCTACCGGTTCTCCAGAACTGGTCAGAACCTGCTGAAACCCACCTCTGCTTTGCACCTAGGAGGCAGCATACTCCCCTCAATATACAGTAGTGTCTGGTCTACCAATTGATGATTCTGTTCCACTGCGAAGTGAGTCACCAATCACAACACATGCCTTTTTTTTCCTTTGGTAAGTCTGAGCTGCTTTTCTTTCTGTCATTGGAACACTTGATGAAGACCCTTCTCCAGATTTCTCCATACTTTTCTTCCAGGGGAAGATAATGAAAGAATATCAATAGAACTGTGTTTCTGTAATTGTAATTGTTCAGTACTGTTGTGAGAACTGGAGAAATTTTACAAATTCAGTCACGGAAAGCTAGAACTGAGGAGAAGGAGAAAGAGAAGGGAGGAAAGATAATGTCCTTTGGTATTATGGAGAAGCCACTGAAGATAATTTACAAGGCGAGGCCATAAACAGAAGGAAGTAAATTAGCTGTAAAGGAATGTAGGATCAGCTAGATAAGAATTCTTGAGGATGCTGCAAGTCTATTATATGCACAAAAATGGAAAGGTTCTGACTACCTCAGTGGAGGAACAGTTAGTGAAGATGACAGAACTAGCAGAGATGGCAAAATTGGCTAGAGAAAGAACAACAACATATATCAGGGACAGGAAACCCCTTAGGAACTTTTTTCTGAAAAACAGAAAAATGAAATAATTTGTGGATTTGGAGATTAGAAAGAGTAGTTTGTGGCAAGAAGGAAGTTATGATGTAACCTTAGAGAGAAAGGGTAAAATATAAATGCATTTATAATCATTGTTAAAAAGATTGGAAGCTGCTTCTTTATAATTTTTCCCTTTTTCTTTTCTAAGTCTTTTTCTGGCTTAGGTATTCACTATTTTCCTTATTTTCTTTTTAAATATTTGTATTGTTTTATCTTGTTAAATTTTTCTTCAATAAAAATTTATTTTAAAAAAGGAATTCTGGGGGATGCCAGGTTTCAGAAATGTTCTTCTCCCAATTTGTCCCTTCTCCAAGGGCTGTGCTCAGTTTCTTCATATACATTATGCCCTGGTACTTGGAATTCTGAGTAGGACTATTGAGTAATATTGGGTTTAATTTGCAGTTTTAACAATTGTAATTGCCTCTCTGTTATGATGATTGTTTTTTTTTTAATTATGTCTTTTGAGGGAGAGAGAATTGGTAAAGCAGCAGGATTTGGAATACATTCTCTCATTTGTTAATGGAAATTTTAATGCTACTAAATATAGTGCTCCAAAATAATAGTATTATACAAAAGGATGTGTATGGTGTATCCATCATCTATGCCAGATGGTATCATGTTCAGAAACACATGCCTCAGCCTGCTATGTATCACTCAGTTGTGATTCATCTGAGTTTCAGAGGAAAAAATAATAAAATATTTTTCTGAATGTTAAATTGCTTGTCAATTTCTCTTCTACAAATTTGAAAAAAAAGAGATTAAACTGCATTTGCCTAATGAAGATTAATAGATATCTCCCGGTGTCTCATCCCTCACCAGAACAAAAGTTAAATTTAACTTTGGGATCCTTTTGACCTGAAAAGGAAGCTGCCAGTTAAAGCAACTGAAATCTGTTTACATTAGCAGTGTGCACTTTAGATTCCCTTAAATTTTAAAGGAGGAATCAGAATGATGCTTGAACAAATAACTGCATTACCTTGTGCCTGTGGAATTTTGTTACTTTGGGCTAGTCACTGTCTCACAGCCCAATCCATCTCACAGAGTTGTTGTGGAGAATGTAGGAGGAGGAAGGAATAATATGCATGTTTTATGCCCTGAGTTAGCAAAACTTTACTTTATAAAGTAATAAAGCTGGGATAAAAAAATCTATTAAATAAATAATAAAACTATGTTGTGTAGAGATCTGTCAAGCATAAATGTTAGGTGACTTATGAAACTGCATCTATTGAATCTCTGCATGGATTCATTCCTGTTCAGTACAATTATCAAGTTGAAGGGTCAAGGCAAACTATGAACAAATAGTTTCTGACCTATTGAGCAATCAAAGTATTTGGGACTAAACAAAGTTTTTTTAGCGTATGTAGCAGACATCCACCAGATGGCAATAAGACTACAAAAACATTTATAACTTCCTGCTGCCATCTAGTGCCATCTAGAATTATGCAGCCAGAATTGGTAATCCTAGATTAATTTACATATACTATAGAGCTCTCTTGCCATTTCAAGATATTTGGTCTAAAAACTGATAGTGGAAATCAGCAGCATGTCTCTTGATGACAGATGCCAAAATGTGTGCATTCTCAGAACCGCAGGATGAAAATTGTATGTGTTTTCCTTTTAAAAGAAAACACTTGTAAATACCTGTAAGAGGCACATGACACAGTACTGTTAAAAATATTTATTGTTATGTAAATTGAAAATAAAAAAAAGAAAAGAAAAGTGACTCTAGGCAACGTACAGCAAAATGATAAAACAATAAGCATATAAAAATTTTAAAACTCAAAAGGCTTAAGAGAGAATAAAAGTTAACAGCATTAATGGAGCCATCTCAAAATCTCACCAGTCCTCTGGGACCACCTGATGACCAGACCTGATGACATAGCCAGGTCTTGAGGGAAGATCAACAAGAATAGAGCTAACATCACATTGGAAGGGACAATATTCCATAAGGCAGGCATCAGGGCAGACAAGGAACTTTTCCTGGGACCCATTAAATGTAAGTCCCTAGCAGATTGTACCAGCAACCTGCTGCTTCTGCTGGATCTGACAGGATTGGTAAATCTAATTGGGGAGAGGCAGTCCCTCAAATAGCAATAGCAGACTTATACACCACCCCATAGTGTTTTACAGCACTCTCTGGGCGGTGTTCAATATCAGCATATTGCCCCCAACAATCTGGGTGCTCATTTTATCGACGTCAGAATGATGGAAGGCTGAGTCAACCTTGAGCTCCATCAGGATTGAATTCCAGGCTGTGAACAGTTTGCCTGCAATGCTGCATTCTAATCACTGTGCCACAAGGGCTCCTGGTGATGTCCATTGTCAGACTTTCAGAATTTAAAAAGCACACTTCATCATAACAACATACTTTTTTTTCTATATTCAATGTTCTATATGCAAAAAAAATCACATCCAAGGTATCGCCTCTAAAATTGCAATCACTGTATTTGACAAAATACATGCCATTACTGATTAATACTATTCAAATCACCAAACAATACCGATATAAGATTGATGGCAAGAAAAAGAAAACAAATAAAAACTTGACAAACAATAATATTCAACAAGTGTGTGTTTCCACTGCCCAAGTATAGTAATTAGAAATATGTGGATCAAGTACAATGATTAAACTGCTCAATTTTGGCCAAATCTCATTTGATTAGCACTAAACCTAGCAAGAATTGCTGGTTGTTATCAAGCACACAAATACAATACTTGATAGTATAAAGCAATATTACATTCACAAAACAGAACCATACGAACCTGAACTGTTGTGAACGTACAATCCTGTGAATGCTATTAGATTTAAATTTGGGATTTTGCTTGTTTTAACAGGTGCATTCTTAAATTTATATGCCTTGTATAAAATCTGCATATTAAACTGCCCCAGGAAAACTTAGATTGATTACTATCCAAATTTGTTCAAAGTTGTAATATCAAACAAATGGTGCTTATTAACATGCTGATTTTGCTGCATCTTGTTCAGATGCATATAGTGGTAAGCAACCATTTGACCATATATAGAAACAGTGCTTTCCGCCTTTGTATGTTCATTAAGAATGTTTTTGTTTCACTTTTTTCTTTTCCAGATTCCCATTCTCCTTTGGGTTAAAGGCATTCTGCTAATAGAAATGGGGCTCGTGGTGCACTATTTTCTTGGATAGCAACTACAAAAATGGACTTCTTCCAATTAACTTTAAAGTTTTTTTTTAATGAACATGTAATTTGATATCAGGCATTCTAGATAAAATCAGAACAGGGGCTTACTTTGAAGTGATATTAGCAAACATAAGTGTTGCAATTGCAAGAAAGAACAAGCACAATTTGGCAAGCTTGATCCAGGGCAGAAAAGCACTTCTCAAATAGAGTGTGGTTTGAATGACATAAATGCTGGCGTAATGTAGGAGGGGCAGGTGGATTAATGCAATGACAGTGGCTGTGGCTGACTGGGGCAGCACTTTTCTTCATGGCACTACATTTAAAAAAAAATAAAATAAAAGTAGATGAAGACTACAGAATTTCTAGCATTCCCACCCCTATAATGGATGCTAACATTGGTCCTACATTTAGAAAATCCACTTTGTTACTTGTGGGAAATGAATGCTAGTAAATAGTGAAACTTTTCTCTGTATCTGTCTAAAACTTTTTAAAAATCCTATTCTTTAACATATAGGTTAAAGAATACATTTCCTGAAGATATTCTAGTTGTGGTTGAGACTTGCCATTTACTAGTCTTAATTTTGTTCCAGAAGATGTGGCAATGGGCAGCCACTCAGAGGACAGGAGTGGGTCTCTCCCAGCTGTCTCTCAAGGACCTGTCATGTATGTGATTAAAAAAAATTGATAAACCACACATTGAAATTTTTAGACTTTTTTTTCTTTAACATTTTGCCCTGGGCAGGCTTCCAAGAATTAATGCACTCTGCTAGTCTTGAGCTGCTTTGATGTTAAATTGTACAAACAATTCTCCTGCAGTACTGCTATAGGTTTTAGCACAAGTGGATTGATAATTGAAGGCAAAGTAATAGTAGTTGGGGGCCTCACTAAAGAGGGAAGGACTTTTGCTCCATGTTCCACAGTGCATAGCTGAAGCCTCTTCTTTGCTTCAGACAATGTAATTGAACATATAAAGTTTCTGTCATCTATTTCAAGCAGATCTCAGTCTATGCAACTCTCTTGCTATTGTTATTAATTTTTAAAAACATCAACTACAAACAAAAGCAGGTAGATGTTTAAATGCTGACTCCAACTAGGGTGGTCCAACATCAAGTTCATCCTTCGGCATAAAAGATGAATCTTTCTCACAGGGTTGTTATGGGGTGGGTGGGGTGGGGAATGGAAGCTGGGTGGGGGAATGAAAACCAGAATATAGATATTGTAAATAAATAAAGTTAGATAAGAAAAGAAGCAGGAGATGTCTTTCCTATATAAAATATTTGTTCCTTTTCTGTTTAATTATTACAGCATTTTCCCATTAAGAAATCTTTAATGAAAAGACATTGCTGTGAATGATAGGTAACTAGTATCTTTTCTTATCTTCAGGGAATCATGCATAGTTTCTTTTGTACACGAAAATAGAATCCAAGCCATCACAGGAAAGCACACTGCTATTCAACGGTAAACTAAATGTGATGAGTATATCCTGAAAGTTCTTGTCCAGTGAAACCTGAAAACACAGCTATTCTCTCATGTTGCTGACAACTGAACAACACTGAACTTGCTACCGTAGCACAATGCAAATATTCTTAGATCATTTTAAAGATTAGACTCAGGGAGTTAATCATGTGTAACAGGAAGCTTGGACATGATTTACAGCATCTAGTAGCTCTCACTGTAACTGCTCTGTACTGCTTCATGCAGTATATAATAGCATTAAGTTGTCCTTAGACAGGATGCTATGGAAAACAAGCTATGTAGTTCAACTGGAACATTCTGCAGAATTGTAACCAAAATGGACCACTGTAAAAAGCTAATGTTTCCTTGAGGATCTCAGAATCAATCTGATAAAGTTTATTAAAAATTTCACTGAATTCTGATAACTCAGGTAAAAGACCTTTTCAAATAATTCCAAGTGGTTTAATAATTTTTCAACAATCATTGGGCAATTTTTAGAGCAATCTATCTGAATTGAAAGTTCAAAACTAATTTGGCAGAAAAATAGAAATCTCTAAAAGGCTTTATGTAACCACTAAAGTTCTGATGTTGGCAAATATATCAACAATGTCAGAAAGAATGGTAAGGAGATTGACTTACCATGAACTAAAAATACCTTGTGGGAGCAAAGGAAGGTATTGTTTTGAAGTTATTCATTCACTAAGAAAGATTATTCTATTTCCCCAACCATTTAATCTTCTAATAACCATTGGTCTTTTGAATGTGTTTCCTGATAAAATTCAAAGAGCAAAATCTATTGGATCAATAAAGCAAAGAACTTTACAGAACCAAATAACATTTGTAGTATGTAAAATATTCTCTAAATTCTTTATGCCCACATTCTCTATGTGGGTATATGCATAATTTTGTATTTATTTATTTATTTTGTCATGTTTATGGAGTGTATATTGGAGGTGATGATCCTTTGAGAGCTATATACAACGAAATTTCATTTTAATGTATGCCAATTAGTGTACATTCAAAGTGACAATAAAGTTATTCTAAGTCTAAAGAAGAAGAAAAAGCATCATTTTTTCTGATAGAGAACATTGTGTAACCCTTTATTGTGGATTAGTTTAGTCTTAAAACTGCAGTGGAAATAAATATTATAGTCATTTTTATCTAATCATATTGTACACCACCGCATTAGAACAAAACATAAACTAATGATGGATGCTTTGTTTGCATGATTATTCACTTTTTAACAGTAACTGGTCAATAATATTTTGAGGTATCATCAATTGCACTTGCTATCAGTCCTTTATCAAACTAGTTTAAAACACCAGTGCTGATTTTTTAAAAAATATCTGAATGATTTATCAGGAGAGTAGATAATGGAATGGCTCCATAGCAGTGTGTGCTTGACCCTTATATAGGCAGTAGCTGCTTTACTGATACCAAGCTAAAGCATTTATATTTTCAAGTCATTTTAAATTTCATATGTAACATTGTCCTTTTAGATAAGTGTTTAATTCTAAATGACTGCATATCCTGATATGTTGTTATTTTAATGTTTTTATTTTATTGTTAATGAATCCAGAGTCTATCAGTAATAAAGAAAAATAGAGGAAATAATTATAATTACCGTGTTTCCCCCCCAAATAAGACCCTGTCTTATATTTTTTTGAACCCTGAAATAAGTGCTTGGCCTTATTGCCATGGGCTCATATATATAACTGTATTTTAATTATATACATCATCTTAAAGATAACATTTAAACCATTCTTGGCTGCATTTTAAAAGGTGATTTTGAGATATACCTGATAATTCTTAAAGATAGCAACAACTTGACTTTCTCCTTTATAATAATGCCTGGGTCATGAATCCTTCTGATTCTTGTGAACAGTTGTACAGCATGACAAGATTGAATCTGCATAACTGTTTGATACATATTTTGAATTTGGCCAATAAGGGAGATAGAAGCCCTGGATATAGGTGTTATTAAATTGGTAGCTTGATGTTAGAACTAATGCAGACTATGATAATAATATAATATGGTCAATTAGTATGAAGAATGGTTAAAAAAACAGGTGGCTTCAGCTGTAGCTCAGTGTTTACTCAGCATTTTTAAGTCCTACATTTCCATGTCCATTTTAAGACCTATGTGAATTTCTATCCTTATCCTATTCGTATAATTTTTATATATCTTTTAAAATGTAGACTCATTGGGGTGCTACTATATTTGATATGGGTCAAGAGATTCCCAAAGTTTTATATTATAAAACCAAATCTATGTGCCTTTAATCCCTTATTTTACTGAACTGTCAAAAAAGAAAACAAGTTATTATGAGTGTGAGAAACCAAATAAGTTTGGTTTATTTAATATTAATATTAACAGGTTATTAATATTAAAAAGCTTTCTCACTGAAGTCATGTAATTCCAACACAGACAAAAAAGGAAGCTTTTTGGAATGGGAAAAATGGACCAAGTGATTAAGGGATATGGTAATGAATGAGGAAATCCAGGATTAAATCTACATTCTTTGCAGTGTTACACAACCTTCTCAGTTTGAAGATGTGTGGAGTTCAACTCCTAGAATTCCTCAGACAGCTCACACACCTTCAAACTGCCAAGGTTGAGAAACTGATTTACTGTACGACTCCAATTCACCCTGATTACACTGATGATTAAATTATGGTGTGCTTTCATGTAATGTAAAATCAATCCTGTGCATGGATGCAAGATTGTAATCCCCCCTCTGGTATAGTAATCAGCCTGTTTCAGATAATCGGATACAATCAAAAAACTGTTTCATGTCTGTCAGTTATGGGAGTAGCTAAGAAACTTTTCATTTCATCACCAGCATGAATTGGACAGAAAATAATATGTCAGTCTACTTGCTAGCTGTTTGCTCAACTCATGCTGTTTTGTCACGTTATAAAAAGGAAATAATCACTTTACCTTTCTACTTTCCCAGAATTTCTGCAACTGTGGGGAGTTACCACATTTGACTCACCCAGCAGACATCTGATTATTTATCACTTTCAGGTTTTGACTAATGGCAAACGAAGGAGCAGCATTTCCTTTTCACAGAAAAGGATTCAAAAGGAATTAAATGAGCCGTGCTGAAAATAAAAAATAATACTGCCCAGAGTTGCCTTATAAGGAAGATAGGTGCAACAAACAAACAAACAAAAATGTGTTATTTCTATCCTGTTTTTCTAGGTACTTCTGCACCACTCATGGTGAGTGAGGCATTTAAACCAATACAAATTATTATTAAAAATGAAAATTACAAAGGTAAAAGGGAATATATGAAAAAACAGATGCAGTAAATAAAAATGTTCATAATATTTAAATCGTAAATAGAATAATTTTATCCTAAACAGAACAGTAAATGATAGGCAAGCAATTCTGATATTTTTGTGTGAGCTGAAACACCCTTCTGTCTCCATTATTTCTGTCATAAAGAGTCAGCTTATGACAGGTATCAAGTTAGGAGCCTTGGTAGTACAGTGGTTTAATGCACCCTGTAATTAACACAGCTGCCTGCAATTTCTGCAGGTTCGAATCTTACCAGGCTCAAGGTTGACTCAGCCTTCCATCCTTTCTAAGGTAGGTTAAATGAGGACCCAGTTTGTGGGGGCAATAAGCTGACTTTGTATAAATATACAAAAGTAAGAAGGCTATTGCTTAACGCATTGTAAGCCGCCCTGAGTTTCCGGAGAAGGGCGGCATATAAATCAAATAAAAAAAAAAAAGTTAGAAACCAGGAGACTGTGAGTCAAAGCTGGTCAGGTGAATCTGGGCAGTCTATCTCTCAGCCGGCAACATCAGCTTCAGGTGACAAGCTGGTTTATCAATTCCAGTTGCAACCAGATTGATTTGAAAAAAGCGAACCTTCAACTTGCAGGAAAGTGCTAGAGGGAAAAAATGTATTTCTATCACAGCTGGAATAGGAATTTATCAGGATGTGAACAAACTGGGAAGGGAGAAACTATTCTAAAGTACCTGGGACCTAAATTCTCTAGCACATTGAGCCATTGCCAATACAATAATTGGCTCCCATCGGCAAAGAATTGTTTCTTAAGCAAATGCAAAGTTGTGTTTGTGGCACATATAACCTTCTGGTGATTTTGGAAGAATTCCAATATTATAAATAAGAAGTTATACTCAACATTCACTCAAGACTTTTTATTGAAACTGCTCCTTATTTTGACATTGCTTTAAGAAGGTGATAAGAAACACATTTTCTGTTTTCATCTTCAAGCACAACACATATGGCCCAAAAACTGATGGGAAAATCCACAAGACAAATATCAAGCCACAGAATCTTTCTCCGGATAGAACTTGTTTATTTATGTTTAAATCAGTAAAAGCTAAAAGACTAAAAAGCAAGGAGAAAAATATTAGCAATTATATTCAGTTTGGGGGTAAATCAAAGGACAGTTCCACTTGTCAATTTCAACTGTCAATGGCTATGTTTGTATGTCTTGAACTAGTCATGTAGAGTCACTTAGTAAGTCTAATTTTTTAAAAAGTAACACAATTCTTTTTCTCCCTCCCTCTCTTTCTATATATATATATATATATCTCCTTTGTGAAAGCTCTCTAGACCTTCTATTTCATTCAGATATATATGTATTCAATTTTCTACATTTCTTAGACCATATAAGTTACACATCAAATATTTCTTAGTTGTTAGTGAGCTTCTCCTTCACTCATTTAACTCACTAGTTGTCTGGCAAGCACATCCATAGTATACTATGGATTTGAAACTGATTTTAGTGTTCTTTTAATATTCCTGTTACCCTGTTGTATTTTGTATTATATAAATATTCATAATTCAGAGGACAAACAAAAGCTCTATGCATCTGTATACCTGCCTATCATATGGAATACAGAATAACAACGTTGGAAGGGATCTTGGAGGTCTTCTAGTCCAACCCCCTGCTCAAGCAGGAGACCCTATAACATACCAGACAAATGGTTGTCCAATCTCTTCTTACCCACAAACACTCCCCCACAGCACCCACAACTTCTGGAGGCCAGCCGTTTAATTGGTTAATTGTTCTCATTGTCAGGAGATTTCTCCTTAATTCTAAATTGGATCTCTCCTCAATAAGTTTCCATCCCTTACTTCTTGTCTTGTCCTCAGGTGTTTTGAATAGATTGAGCCCCTCTTCTCCATGACATCCCTCCAAATACTGGAAGACTACGATCACCCCAGTCCTTCTCTTTGTTAGATTAGTCATACCATTTCCTGCAACCATTCATGTTTTAGTCTTTAGTAGCCATAATAATCTTTGTTGCTCTTCTTTGCACTTTCTAAAAAGTACATCTTTTTTGTATCATGGTCACCAAAACTGGACACAGTATTCCAAGTGTGGTCTTACCAAAGCGGCATAAAGCTGTAGTAATATGTCACATGACCTTGATACTATCCTTCTGTTGATACAGCCTAGCTGGCATTTTTGGCAGCTGCAGCGTACTGCTAGTTTATATTTAAGTGTTCATGTTTGTCAAGATCCTTCTGGATCTTGAACCTATCTTCTGACATGTTAGTTATTCCCCCCACCTTGGTGTTGTCTGCAAATTTGATTATTTCCTCTTCTATCCTCTCCTCTAAGTAATGTATGAAGATGTTGAGGAGTACTGGGCCTAAGACAGAACTTTGGAATACCCCACTCCATGCTTCCCTCCATGTAGATACAGTTCCATCTATATGTTGAGTGTGGTTGGTCAGCTAGTTACAAATTCATCTGGTAGTGATGCTATCTATCTTGCATTTTTCTGTCTTACCAAGTAGGTTGTGATATACTTTGTCAAAGGACTTATTATCTATACAGCATTTCGCTGGTCCACTAATTTAGTTACTTTGTCAAAGAATGCAATAAGGTTTGTCTGGCATGATTTGTTTTTGACAAAGCCATGTCGGTTTCTACTAACAACTTTGCTTATTTACAATAATTTGCCTCAGGCAGGTCAATACACAGAATAAAAAAAGAAAGGAATTATACTACAAAAAAGTATGCAAAATACAACATACAAAAAAGTGAAAACAAATAAAATAAAAGCTGCACTGAACAGGTTTAAAAAGCTTTCATGAATCTCCATGTTCAATAGTTTCCTGAAAGCACTAAGGAGGATATCAGTTTGAGGTTGTTCCATAGGACTGATCTTGCCACCAAAAAGGGCTTCCTTGCTTTAGTTCTTTTATTTCCTGATGATGGTGCACCAGGAATATTTTCCCTAGATGATCTAATAGGGCAGGCCAGTGCAGATTGGAACAGACCATCCTATAGATACCTAGGTGCCAAGTCATGCAGGGTTTTACAGCAGAAATCAGCATTTTAAAGAGCTCGTGATTAGTGCTCTAATTAAATTGAAGAGTCATAAACTAATCCACCGGGGTGGATCCTCTTAAGCCGAAAACAAGTAACATTTTTACAGCCTAACTAGATCCTGATTTATAAGGAAATGTGACTGAACTATAGGAAGTTTACTCTCTAGTCAAGATACGAGGGACTAAACAAAAGCATATTAAATTAAAGCTAATAGGACCTGCTTCCAAGTAAAGAAAAACTTCCTAAGATTAAGTTGTCAATCCATCAAATTTAGCACAAAGGTTCAAAGTTTAATAATTATCATGATTAATTATTGTATGATACAGTTTGGAGTAGTGGTTAAGGCTCCAGGCTGCAAATCAGGAGGCCGTGAGTTCAAGTCCTACCTTAGGCACAAAGCCAGCTAGGTGACCTTGGGCCAGTCATTCTCTTTCAGCCCTAAGAAGCAGACAGTGACAAACCACTTATGAAATATTGCTAAGAAAATTATAGAACCAGACAAACCTGGAATCGCATACCCAAAAAAATTATTAATTACGGTATATGCAGTGGTAGATTATAGAACACCAGCTTACTGTTGCATATTTTGCAAAGGGAATAATAAAAAGGTCATTTGTGTTTTGTATTTCAAATGGAGAAGACTCATGCACAACTTTGAAATCTGATGTTAAATCACTTGTTCAAGTCAAATAATTTGTCTAGAATTTGTATTCAGTCTTGAGAATTTTTCAAAGTGTAGACAGGATATTTCCCATCACGGTCCAAAAGGATTTCATTTCTTGATTATCCATCCATGACTTTAGATATCACTTGCTGATAATAATTGAAAATAATTTGGGAGAACTGTGGTTGGAATGCATTTCTTACAGATTTCTTGAAATATTTAAATGGCCTATGGGAAATCAGAAACAGAACACAGAACTGGCCCATTGATCAGTTTTAAAATTGACACTTCTTAAATAAAGTAGTTTCCAAGCTTTAAAAACTTGCTGTCTTTTAAATTGCTTCTAGTAAAATTATGTACCATATATGTTATAAAACTTCTAAATCCCTATCATGAATCATTACAGCTAGATTTGTTTTATATTGTAAAAATCTTATTTAAAAATAACTTGATAGAAAATCTTGCAATCTAAATAAGTTTATTTTAATAGAAATGCTGTAACAAGAGAGATATTAAAATAAAAAGGGATTTGTAATTAAAATCTTGGATTTCAACATCATGTTTTGCTACAATTTGCTTTCTTATGTTTTCTTGACTAAACAACATTGGTTGGTTTAATTGGATGGCTTAGGCCAGTGATGGCGAATCTTTTCGGCACGGAGTGCTGAAAAGGGAGAGTGTGCACGGGCGGCACCAAGTGCCAAAAAGGGAGCATATACGTACTTGTCAGGGCCGCGACCAGGAAGAGGAGCTGCCCAGGGGGCATGTGTGCGCCGGATAAGGTACTTCCGGTTTCCGGCGTGCACATGTGCGCCGGCAAGCAAATCTTTCGGTTACTGTCATGCATGCACCGATCAGCTGGCCGGCATGCATGTGCATGTCAGAAAACGGAAGACCAGCTCTTCCGGTTTCCAGCACTGCCGCACACACAAAGGCCACCTGATCTTCTGGCGCATGCGTGCCAGAAACCCGGAAGAGGAACAGGTGACACTGCGTGTTCCAGGCAACGTGGCTCCGTGTGTCACTTCGGGCACGTGTGCCATAGGTTCGTCATTATGGCTTAGTCTATAGGGTAAGAAGCAGTTGTAAACTTCCAAAAACCCTGAGGTCTCCCTGATGCCAGTCAACATTTTAGCACAGGTAAAACCAAGTTAGCATACTTTGGTAGTTTCCAGAATTTCTCCTCAGCCAGTACAAGGTCTCATTTTTTAAAAAAAAATTTGATTTATATGCCGCCCTTCTCCGGAGACTCAGGGCGGCTTACAATGCGTTAAGCAATAGCCTTCATACTTTTATATATTTATACAAAGTCATCTTATTGCCCCCACAAACTGGGTCCTCATTCCTATATGCAGGGAAGTTAGAATGGATCATGATTGCTGATTGCATTTCTTCATTAATACCTTTTCTATATGACCAAATCAGTACAAAGTAATCACATACAAAGCATGCAAACAGTTCTGTATTATTTTTAGAAACAGCATGTTAGAAAAGATATGAGTGTGTCCTGTTGTACTCATTTCATACTGGAAGTCTTATTTCTTTATTATGTTCCATCTTTACATAAAGTAATATAATTCATAATGCCATAAGCATCAGATTGGCCACCAGGAAAACAGAATGTAAACTGTTGCTCTGATCCAGCATCGCTCTTCTTAAATTTCCATAGCACACTATATGCAAAAATTAAAATGTTACTATAATTCTCTTACTGTTTAATCACAATACAGTAGAGTTCTTTGAGAATGTCAGTTTGGTGTAGTGGTTAAGGCATCAGGTTAGAAACTGGATGGGAGTCAAGTGAGTTTTACTCCTTCCTAAAACCAGTAGGTCTTGGGCCAGCCATTCTCTCTCAGCCCCAGGAAGAAGGCAATGGCAAACCACTTGCAAAAAAAAAAAAAAAAACCTGCCAAGAAAACTGTAGGGACTAAGTCTAAGGCACCTACGCACCCACCCACGCACATATACAGAGACTGTCATTTACACCATTATGTAGTTATTTCAATAAAGTATTACAGACATGCCAGTCTTCCTTCCAATGGAACCTAAGACAGTTTGAAAGGACCAATGATCTTAAATAAAACTGTCAGAAGAAACCTACTTATTCAAAATGGTCAATTAAAAAAATGGAAAAGAGGTCCGTAAAACCGATATTCGAATTCCATTCATGATTCATCTAGTTATTAAGCCCCACTGAATTGAGAACGCAGCCTTTCGGAAGCCCTACACGAATGTTGGACCTCCTCACCCATGATCCCCAGGAAGGCTGCAATTCGAAAGGGCACGGAAGGATCTTCCAGAGCTAAGCCGTTCGTCCGACCACCCGGACGTCACTCGCATCTCGCCCCCTGTCCCGCATTAAAACTTTCGCGCGCTTGAAAGGCAGCGGCTGCTCCAGGGCGCCGCTGGGGGTCGCTCGCCTCCCCTTCGCGCGAACCTCGCCTGCCGCAGCGGAGGTGTGGAGCTAAGGCGGCGGCGGCGGCGCAGCCCCGCCCCGAACCGGCCGACTCCCTGCCGCGAGGTCATTACCACGCCTCCTGCTTCTGTGAGGCGGGGAGGGGCGTGGTCGTCCTTGCTGCAGGCTGAGTTCCTCGGGAACAGGCTGCTTTTCGGAGGAAAAAGCCGGACGAATTCCAGCCTGAGCGGGAGCCTGAGAGCGAGAGCGTTGGCTGGAGTTGGGCAGCCCCAGGAGCTGTCCCGCTTTCTTTTCTTTTTTTTCCCCCCTTCTCCCGCTTGCTGGGGTCGAGAGGCGCATCTGGACGGAGGCGAGGATTGCCTAGAACGAGAAAAGGTGCGGAGAGGCGCCGTCCCGCTTGGGCTCCTTGGCCAGAGTTGGCTTTTGTGGTGTGGATGGTCTCGCGGGTATCCTTATCCTGCTTTTCTGCGCTCTTTTCCTTCAGGTGCTCTCTGATTGCGGGGCTGCCCGCGGCTTGCTCTCCTGGTTGCCAAAAGGGGCTGGGGAAGGGAAGGGGACTGTGAGAGATGCATGGTGATGGGCACAGAGGGGCTTTGGGGTGGGAATTGGGGGATTTCAGGAAACCAGTGGCCACAGAACGAAGATTTGGCGCCAGAAAGGGGGGAAGGAGGAGGAGCAGGGACGATGTCTCGGAGCCTTCTGGGTTAAAGGTCTTGCTAAGAGGCAGCGCTGGCAAAGGAAGCAGAAAGCTGCAGTGATTTAGGCAAGGACTTTTGGAATAACGAGGGGGTGGACTTTGCAGAAAGGAGGGGGGAGGTCTTGGGACTTTGAGGGGAGGAAGAGCAGGGGACCGCCAAGAGGACCGTCTTTATTCTGTGGTGCATGGACGACAATTAAACTGGTTGCGGACAGGAAGCAGGAGATGGAGTGGCATGAAAACCTTGCAGGGCTGAAGAATGGGCTTCAGGAATGCAAGATGGGATCAGGGAGAAAGAATGGGAATAAAGAATTGGGGGCCAAAGAGGAGGGACAGGGGCTGAGTATATTGGGTAGGTAGGGAAGAGGTAGGTGGTTTGGATGTTAGAAAAGCAGGTGAGATCTGGAGGGACAATTTAGAGTGCATTTCCTGCACGTTTAAGTGAAGCTGGTGAAGAACCCTGTTGCAAGGATATACACTTTTCTGGGAGGAAGGTTGCAAGCTGTTTATGATTTTCTCCAGGGAAAGTTGGATTTGGATTACAGTAGTTAGTTCTCTGGTGTCCTTCTCTTGCCTGCCTGGTCTTTGTTTAGTCTCAAGGACTCTTATGTTTGTGTGTGTGTGTGTGTATGTGTTCTGTCCTTTTGTGCGTGCCTGGTGCCTGCAGAGGGATTGAAACCAGATTCTAGGATTTCAGATTTCAGTCTGTTAAGCCCTGAAGCGATTTAGGGTGTGCTTCCAATTTTTGATCCTTAAGAGTCGCTTTGTTCAGGATATCTGTGCTTGATTGGGGATTTGTTTTAGTAAAATCCAGAGGTAACAATTTAGTTGCAACAAGTTCTCTGTTGGCTGAGCTGCAACATGGCAGTGAATGAAGTTGCTGCTGCTGGCGGACTCTGTATTCTGCCTCTGTTTTTAACTGTGATTATCAACTTCTTTGCAAACAGAAACTCCATTCAGTAAATAGCTGTTCACAATGACTTCTGCAAGCCTATCCTTGAATGGAGGTGCAATTGTGACAAAAGACTTACCTGTTTTTCTGTGTCTCTTCCAGAAGTTCAAGCCTTTTCCTTAAGAAAGCAAATATATAATTTCTTCCTATTGCCTTCTTCATTGTATTCAGATATACACACACCTCTAAAGCTCAGCTTTTTTTACATAGCCCACTGGGATAGGATCAGTTCTATTCATTATCTGAGAAAGGGTGCTTAGCCCAGATGTGAGGGGATGTCTGTGAAAAGGAATTGAGGGGTCGTGGTTCTTTAGTTCTGTAACACTGTCGTGAGATCATTTTTCAAGAGCTCTCTCATTCTTTTCCTTCCATAGAAGAATTTAGAAGATTAAGACAGGCTTGCAATTAAGTCAATAGAACTTACTTGCCCATCTGTTCACACTTGTGTCGTCATTTAGTCTATTCTGCCTTCCTGTAAGAGAATCAACTACTCTTCATTTTAAGATTTCACTAAAGACTATTATTTGTTGTAAGAAGACTGCCAGATGATTTATAAACAATTTGTTTATCAATCATGTCTAATCATGATCTGTATTACTTCCTTTAAATTGTTTCTGCTTGGAACTCTGCCTGTTTTCTCTTATTTCATCCAGTTGGCATCTTTTTGTCTTCCACAATTTAGTGGAAATTCATAGATTGAAATCTCTTGCATCAGTATCTCAAGCTAGGAATGTTGCAGACATCCCTGGGAAATGAATAAGGCAGTAATGAAACATTTCAGATATATTTGTGACAAATTAGTAAAGGGGAGAAGTTGCAGAACAGGAAAAGTAAAGTAATCAAGAGAAAATGTGTTTATTTATCATTTGTGAAGAGGATTTGTAGATGGGTCTTTGCTATTTATCTCATAACTGTAAGATGAGTTGGGCTGAGAAAGAGTGGCTGTCAAATGCTAAATCAGCAAGCTGTACCAATTTGAACCAGCATCTCATTGATCCAAGTCTAATACCTTAACAGCTATAGAATGGGTCTCATTCATCTTCTTTCCTTTTGAGGGTAGCTCATACATATTATAGATTAAATGTTAGAAGTATGTGCCATTGAATTCAATAGAGCTTGTTCCTCTATAATTGTGCTGAAAATGACTCTTGAACGGGTTGCAATACATTACATTTTATCCTACTTTTTGTATACTCTATGAAGAGCACCTATCCTTCAAACATTGCTTAAAAGTGATGACTAGTGATTGCATATTAAGCTGTAGTGTGATAAAATTTAGTTTAAAATGGACTTTTTTTGTAAAAATAGTATAAAAGAAATGTTACTGCCCAGAGATGTTAACTTTTAAATATTTTTTTAGGGGTAAGAGCTACAATAGGTGGGGATGATACTATAAAGTTGACATGCATAGGTGGGGCTAAATTTTCCAGTTTGTTTTTTAAAGCTTGTTAAGTGTACACTGTGGATTACATAGTACATTTTATTTGCTTTCCCACCATTCTTCATTGATAAATAAATTTTCTGCTTATCACTACTGCGATATTAGAGGAGGGTTCATAAGGCTACAAAAAATTTGCTTGAAAGCTGCAAGTTGCCTACTCTAATTTTAAAGGAAAATGAATTGTGAAGTTATGTGTGAAATATTTGGTTTGTATTATTGGATTACCTAATGCAATTTGAGTAATTAGTTACATTTATAAAGAAGAGTTGCCAAAACATTAATTTATAGTTACATATGTATTGATATATAACCATCATATTGTTCATTTTTGAGGTAAGCAATTTTAGACAAAGCAGAGCAAAAGAGTAAGGTATAGTAACTCAGAAGGATTGAAGCATAAAATATCAAATCAGATAAAATGAGCCTGATCTTGCTAGCCTTTTGTAAAGCATTGCATGTACTTCAGGTCCTAAGGGTCAAGAAGGAGGTTGGATGGCCTGTTGAGCTGTCTCTCTTAATTGTTTTGTTATGCTTAGTGACCTTTGTAGGTTTTTAAAATTCTTTGTACTTTATGTATATGTGCATGTATGTGTACTGTGTGTGCAGCTGCCCAGAGTCACACTTGCATGTTGGGCAGTCATATAAAGGGAAAGAAGGAAGGAAGGAAGGAAGGAAGGAAGGAAGGAAGGAAGGAAGGAAGGAAGGAAAATTTAGTTCATACTAAATAACTCATTATATTTTTCTAATTTCTGCAAACCATTATTGCTTCCACAAAAATACACTGTTTTTTGTTCCTTAAAATCATTACCTTTCTCTTTTTTAAGATCTCATCAATACTGTCCAGCCACAATTTCTGTCTTCTTTTTCTTGATTCATTCAATTTGCCTTCATATATTAGCTCTCTGATTGGATTCTCATTCATTCTCACCATTAGCATCAGACGGCTTCAATGTCCTTTTTGTTTTTGTACTGGCCACTCATTATTTTATTTAATTTAGATTAATTTAGCAGCCATTCATTCTTAATGCTATCTCTTTGTTTTACCGTGCATATTTCTCAAGCACTCCATTCCAATTGCATTCAGTTTTATGTTTTTCCTGTTATAAATTAAGTCTCATTTTCATAAAACTAGTTGGCTGAATTAAAAGAACAATATAATTTGAATACAAAAATATGCATGTTTTCAAATTCCCAAATAACACATCTGTTACCACCACATGCTTTTAAGATACTTCTCCATAAATACATTAAATAACCAAAGGTTATTATATCGTATCAAATATCCACTGCAAATTCCATGTAGGTGTCAGGAAGAGCATTTGGCCAGTAAATGCTCAGCTCCATTCAGTCACCCTAACTCTCTCCTGTATCAAGGGATTACAGGGTCATAAAAAGAAAGAAAACCCATACTCTTATTGTACACCCTGAATGACATTGAAGCATTTGCTTAGAATATCATTTATTCTTACCCTTGCTTTACACCCATTATTATGCCACTCTTGTCATATTCAGCACAACCTTCAATTCCATGCTTACACAAAATTATCATTGAAGCCATTCACTTTATCAGATGCTTTCTCTAAATCAACAATCATATAGTAGACTTACTTTTTCACATTCATCCATTTCTCATTTACCTGCTAAGTAGCAAAAATTTGGCCTACACATTCCCTACCTAGCAGAAAGTCTTACTCTACTTAGTGTGCAAATTTTGCTTTTTGGCATTTTTTAAAACCTTGCAGTCAGAATTTTGCCCAACACTTTCCTAGGCTCCATTGATAAACTATTCCCACTTAGTTTTCTGTGTTCAGTTCTGCTACCTTTGTATAGGAGAATAATAGCACCATTCTTCCAACCACCAGGCAAAGTATAGTCTTCACATGCTTGTTAAACAAGTTGCACAACCACCTTGGGAACAAAATACATCCATATTTTAACATTTCTCCAATTACACTTTCTATACTCTCAGTCTTTCAATTGTTCATCCTTATAGGATATATGATTTTCTTTTCACAAACATTTAAATATCTATCTCAATTTTAATTTTTGATTTGTCGTTATCATTTCTATTCAAATCCCTGATGGACACTTCTCAGTATTCTTTCACTTCAATTTTACCCAAATAATCTCACTCCTTTGTTTTTAATTTCATTCACTCAGTTGTAAGATAATTCTTACTCCTTTTCACTCATGTCTTGCTTCTTTTAACCATTAGTTGCCTGCCTTCTCTACATTCTTTGCAATTATCCTTCTATATGCAAGAAATAAAGAGATAGTTGTAAAGAGTGATCCTTGTCAGCAATTCATTCCAGTCACAGTATAATGGGAAGGATGCATAGATCTTACAAACTATACATTTCACAACTGATTGCCTTCACTGCTTATTTATTTTATAGGAATGAGCAGTTAGCCTCAGCTCCTGAAGATCAGCTCCTCTAGATTAGCTTTCTGCTATGTTTTACTCTAAATATTATGGATTCACTTTTGTTCTGAGACAGTGACTGTTATTGTATTCTGTAAAAAGCTGTTTCTCCTGAAATATAGCATACAGTAAAGAAGGTAGTGTCTTCTTCATAGTATCGTAGATTGGAATGAGACTTTTAGATTATCAAGGCCAATACTTTGCTCAGTGTAGAAATCTAAATTTAAGCGTTACTATCTACCCCACCCCCCTAAAACATCCAAGAAGGGAAACATCTGCCCCAGTGATTGGAATATTGTCCAATGGCTTTTGTTTTTAGGATTTTCCCCCCAAAAAACCTCCCAATCAATACGAATCTTATCTTTCTGTCACCTAAATCCATTATCCCATATTCTACACACTTGAAGGGGGAAGTGGGGGGTGGGGTGGGGGGTGGGAGAGATCTTGACTGTCATCTGTGCAATACCTTTTCATATACTGGAAGAGTGCTAATTATTTGACAAATTTATATGGCCACCAAACTCACTCAGAGGTGACTTTGAGCAACTTACAACATTAAAAACCCACAACATGAAAACCCATACCCTTCCCCACAATGGCAGCAGCAACACAGTTATTATATATCCCCATTTTGATCATCTTTTCTCAAGGCTAAACATCTTCAATCTCTCCTCATAGGACTTACTTTCTAATTCTCTGATCATCCTCATTGCATTTCACTAAACCTGCTCAAGTTTCTCTGAATCCTTCTTAGAGATATTTGATGTGTGATCTGAACAATAGCAGAATGCAACAGAAGAATAATTATTCCACACAATTTCAAAACAATACTTCTGTTGATACAGCCCAAAATTGCATTTGCCTTATCTAGCAGAAATGTCACACTAACGACTCAAAATTGATTTGTGGTTGACTACTGTTTCAAGATATTTTTCATAAACTATCTTGGAACAGTAGCGCAGGTATCCTGCATTTGATTTTTGTTCCTAAGTTAAGAACTTTGCATTTGTCATGGTGAAATTTCATCCTGTTGCTTTTAATCTATTTTTCGGACCTAATATGTTCATTTTGAATTTTATTTCTGTCTTGTAGTATATTCACTGCCCTGTTCAGTTTTGTATCATCTGCAAATTTAAAAAGTCTTTCAACCTCTTCCTTCAAATTGTTAGTAAAATATTAAAGAACACCCAATTTACCTTTTGACTTTTGAAAGCATTGTTGTGAAAACTCTTTCAAAATGGGTAGGAACGGGAGTTATATAAAAAACAATTCTGGACATACGAGCACATTTCTAAATGAAGTACCTGGCTCCAATCTCCTTCCATTTTTATGGGAACCCAGGGCATTAAAAAAAATAAATAAAGGTGAAACTGGAATATGCCACATTCCCCCATCCACTCTTTTAAAACAATAAGCCTGGAGTTTACTTAAATATTTTAAAACATTCAAAAGAGTATTTTATACACATACAGTGATCCTTAACTTACAACCATTCAGTTAGTGACTCTTCAAATTTCCATTGGCGCTGAACTAAGTGACTTATGTAGTGCCTGAATTTTGATCATGTGGCCATGGGGATGCTGCAAAACTCATAAGTGTGAAAACTGGTAAATTGACACTTTTTTTACTAGTTTTTACACTTATGACTCTTGCAGCATCCCTATGGCCACATGATCAAAATTTGGGCACTTGGCAACTGGCATGTATTTCCAGGGTCATAGATCACCGTTTGTAACCTTCCCAGCCAGCTTTTGACAAGAAAAGTTAATGGGACAAGCTGGATTTACTTAACAACCGTGTGATTCATTTAACAATTGCAGTGATTTGCTTAGCTGGAGCAAAAAAAAATTGTAAAATGGGGCAAAACTCACTTAACAACTGCCTTGCTTAGCAATGGAAATTTTGGGCTCAATTCTGGTCATAAATCAAGGATTACCTATACTTTTTTTTTTGAAGTCAAGTTTTTTTATTTATATATAAGTATTATGAATACAATGTGTTGTCTGGGCATTTCATTTTACAGAAGAAAAAAAACATATACTGATAGTAATAATAATATATGTAATAATTATAACCATATTTATAATTATATTAGCTTATTTATGATCATATTCTATTAGCATACTTATAGTTAAAAAGCAACATTTATATTTTACTTACACATAGCAATGCTCTTTCTTCATCTAATTTCTACCTCTTATCTCTTAACCATTGATAAAACGTATTCCATGTTAAATAATACTCTGTATCTCCTTTATCTTTTCATTTCAATGTCAATCTATCCATCTCTGCACAGTCCGGTATTTTCCAAATTATATTTTCATCTGGATTACCTGTGTCAATTTTAATTCTTTATTCTGCAAACATTTCTGTCATGGGCTACTGTGATGTTCCATCTTTTTTTTTTTTTATAATTACAATCAGAATGAAATAACTGATTTTTGGGGAAAGTTGAGATCCTGGAAATCATGATTTGTAGTAGCTAAGCCTCAAGTTTATTTCTAGTTGTACATTTTAGAATGACTTCCCCAGGAAAGTGTATAGTTACTGTGATTCTAGGACAAATGCATAGTCAGTCAGTTCTATGTTTCAAGTAATTTTTTTGTACATGGTATTTTATCCTATTGTCTGAGGAGTTAAAATGGTCTATTTTGGTGTGCTATGCCTAAGATAGCTATAATTTTATTATGACACATGCATCTTCTATGCAGTCTTTTTTATATCTAGCTTCTCTATTATTCCTTAGTTAATTGTGTTTTAGGTTTTTTCAAAACAGACAAACCCAGAAATATTAGAAGTTATTAAAGTTGCTGTATTAATTTTTTAACAACGGCAGTGCCACTTTCATACTTTTGCTTTGGATAACTTGTAGAGAAAAAGCACTTAAATATTTTGATGGAATGTTTCATAATTCGTTTAAACACCCTTCACGTATTCATCTGAATTTTTGGAGGGCTTCACACTAGGTAGGCAATAGAGTTATATCTTCAGTTCTGTTCACTGTTCTTCTCTTGCCTGCATGTAGCTTGGCTATATTAAACTTTTTGTACTCACACAGATTTAGGTAAGTATACATTCCTCTATGTAATCTGAGATCTAAGTACACTCTTCCATATAATTTGAGTAAAGTATTGGATTGTGTGGAGAACCATACTTTCATTCAATGCAAGGTGAGTACATTACCCTGTCAGAACATTCAGCTCAACAGGTGGAGGTTGGGAGTGGGAGAAAGGGGAACATTATTCTTTGCGCAGATTGAAGCCCCTCAGATGTTCAGATAAAAGCAGAAGTGAACTAATCCAAAATATTTTATTCCAATCCATGTAGGAATAGCCCACTTCTCCTTTTGGGATTAAGTAGAGATGTACATTGGAAGACCTAAAGGGCCAATTAGGGGCAGATCATCATGAAAAAAATAGACGATACAGTATGTTGTCATTAAAAGTTGACACTGACTTGACAGCATATAATCAGGGATGTGTAGCACTTTAAATTTTAAAAAGCTGCTTTGGAGCATACAAGGTTTCACACATAGCCTCTCTCTGCAAGTCTTAAAAAAAACCAGCTGCTCTTTAGAGTTGCAAACAGATGCTTTGTACATGCCCCTGCGAGTTCATGTATCCCTTTTGGGAATCAGATCTGAAGCACGACACAGCCCTAGGACTAAGTTGCTCTTCGCAATTAAGGGTTCCTCATTTTTCATCTTGCACACAGTGCAGCTGTTCACGTAAAAATAACAAGAGATGGGGTATTCTACCCTTCTGAATCTTCTAACTGGACTAGCCATTTTGCTACAGTCACAAGTCTTATGCAGTAGAGAGTTTAGGAGTCATTTTGGCAGATTCTTTTAAATAGTTTTAAAAGTCACCCATGGTAGCTTTGTAAAAATACTAGCTGCGGGGGTAGGAATAACAATGACATAGTTAACATAATGTGACATAACATAACATGAATAACAATAACAAAACATAGTTACTGACTTGGGATGTGGTGATACATGACTAGAGAATTCCATAATGAGCTTCAGATAGCAGAAGCAAGTGGCAGATAGCTACCTATTTCTAAGATCAATAGGATCTTCTTACACCTTTGTTTGCTAATCAACACATGCAAAAATGCTAAAGGAATTTGTGGAGTTGTTAAACCTGCATTTTTAAAGTCATTGACTAAATCCTAGCTATCAGTCCAATCTCTGGAAGGAGAGTGTGATAAGAAATACCACTGTGATCTTACTATATTCAGTTTATCATGCTGAAGTATTTACTTCATTTCTATCCACACTCCTATAAATATTTCCTTTGAATACTTTATGCATAGCCTAGTGATGGTATGACAGTTGAGTGTCATCAATTTGACTCTTATGCCATGTGGGATTGACTCATTAGTTCAAATGTCTCATGTTAGCTGCAGATACTTGAATTTATCCCATTTTCAAGCATTCAAGAAACTTCTAAAATTGAAATGCCATCCATGATGTACATAGAATTGAATAGGAAAAAATGATTTTGAGTCACAAATAGACTATTAAACAAGGGATATGAGATGCTACATTTCTGGTAATCACTGAGAGTTTATCCTTGTACAGATTGATTTATGGCTAATTTCTGGTGAGATTTTAACTGAACTTCCCAACTATCTCAGTTTTCCATTCTCAGATATTCATCTTTTGGCACTTTTGGCAGTGAGCGATTTTATCTTATTAATAAAGGAGAGCCAGGTTGGTGGTCTGATTAAGGCTAGAAACCAGACATCATGAGCTCTAGTCTTGCCTTGGGCACAAAGCTAGTTGAGCAAATTTGGGGCAATCCCTCTCTCAGCCCCAGGAAGAAGTAGGCGAAGGCAAATCTGAGAAACCTTGCCAAGAAAACTCCATGGACTTGTCCAGGTAGTCTCCAAGAATCAGTTACCATTGAACAGAAGAAAACAACAACAACAACAAAAAGAGGAATTTAATCCTCAACCAATCTGCTCATTCATTCCACACAATTCCTGATTACTGTATCTGTGATTAGCAGGTGGGCTGTTTAAATGAGACTGCTGTCTGTCTTTGGAAAAGATTACATTTTCCCCATATATATCTAATGTGAAGAAAGGGGAAAGAAGAGATATACAGCAATCAATTACAAATGACTTAATCTGATTCTAGATTGCAGTTGTCATAGCCTAATTTCTCTGTATCATTTCTCCTTCTGAATACAGTGTCCTTTACTAAGAAGCTTGTTTGTTTCTTTCTAAAAATTGTTCTGATGATTAAGGCATTTGGAAACCAGCCAAGCAAAACCCTTCTTGACCATAAGAATTATACTTTTCAGTAACACAGCCTAATTTTATAAAGCTAAGAATTGTTTGATATTGTAATAATAAAATTATAAAGTAATATGAAATTGATGGCCTTTCTTTTTCTTATAAACATAGTAGAACTAGCATTGCTTTTAGTAATGCATCATTGTGCTGGTCTTTGACCGTAATAAAGATTGATTTGAATGCAACGTTTTTTGTTTGCTTATTTGGGAAGGGTAGTAAAATACTCAGGGAACATGCATCAGCTGATTCTAAATTTTAAATAGTAATCATATGGCTTAATTATAAATACAAACCATCCCTGTGAATTTAGTATATCGTGTGATCATTTTAGTTCAGTTAATCATGGATTGGTGAGTAATGAAAAACCAGTCTTTACATTACATATTTCATGGCTGAATTTTGCAAACCATGCTGTTACTCTAACCTGGTTTAATTTTGGATTAGCCACTGTTTGCATTAACATTTTGTTTGTAACCCTGTGTGTCATGAATGTGCAGGTAGGGATTTATTAGCAAAATTGCTCAAGTGTCTGTACTTGAGCAATTTGATAATTGCTAGATAATTTTGATACATTTCCAGTGTTTCTCAATGTTGGCAACTTTAAGATACGTAGAACTCAACTCCCAGAATTCTGGGATATACCAATAAGAAATACTGATTTCCGAGATGCTTTAATAAACTGTAGGAATAAAATAGAATACCATATTACAGTCTGTAACCATTATAGATAGATTGTATGCTGTGATATTTGCTGGGCATTATTTTCATCTGAAATAATACGGGAAGGGCAGAAAGGGCTTTTATTAATTTTTCATATCATAGATTCAACTATCTGTTGAAAGAAAAATCTCAGTATCAAATATTGTATTATCTTGTAGTAATGAGATCTAGCCTAAAAAACACTGTAAATTAATGGTACAGATTGGCTGAAATGTCATAACTGGTGTACAGTCCTTGTTTTATTAGTCATGTTAAAATGATATCTAAAACTACTTGTAAGAAATAGAGCATATCTATCTTACCTTGAAGGTTGGATGAACAGCCTTATTTTCAAGGCTTTCCAGAACACCCATCAGAGTGAGAATCATATAGATCTGGGGAGGGGCAGGGAGGGAGACAGGGAGAGGAAATCTCATTCCAGAGACCATATGTATTTCTCTTCTGCAACAGGAATGCAAATGCAACCTTTGAAGGGCAGATCAAAAACTAGATTGCCATTTAGCTTTAATCTTAAAATGGTGTAACTTAAACTTTACTATCTCACAGTATCCTAAGAGGATAGCTGAAGAGCTCAAACCTTGTGGTGATTCTTTTCATATTGTTTAAATGTAAGTGGTGGTAAGACTAAAAAAACCCTACAGAAACCATCAAATGAAGAGAATTGAAGTTTTGTACTTTTAATATCTAAAGGCATTCGTAGTGTATCTTATGAAAATGGCTTTCACACTTGCTCAGTAGAAGATAAAGCTGCGGGAAAGATTTTTATCTAATGATTTGTAGCCACTAAAATGCTGAATCTGCTTTAAATTATCATTCTGAAGATGTTCCTAAACACCTTTACTCAACATTCCTGAATGTTGATGGCTATGCCTCTATTTTTGTTTTTGTTTGCATTTGAATAAGAACTGTTCCACTATGACAATGAATTAGTTTAATGGGGTTTAAAGAAAAGCAGCTCACGTGTATTGATCTGATTGATCTTATTTTAGGTTAGTTTTTCTCCCAGCTTGCAACCCTTTGTTCTGGTCTGAACATTACCACATAGATGCTGTGGTAATTCTTGGAATTTTTTTAAGGCAAATTCAAAGAAACCCACAAACACCATTGTATGGTGAATACTGTTAATAACGTTAAAACATACTTTGCCTGCAACATTTTTCTTAATAGTTCAAAACATTCTTCTGTAAAGACTGAAGCCATCTGGCCATGTGATTTGACTGGGCTCATCTAGTGACATGAAATATTTTTTTCAAAGCGGGGAAGGGAGACCCTTTGATCTACCAGAACTTGAAAAGTTTAATAGCCAAAATGACTACCTACTGCAGTGTTAATATAAAAAACATGCACATGGATTTGTAGAGCCTTAGAATTAATAGGAATCCATAAGGCCATTGAAGTTTTATTATTGCAGAAATCTAGGCTAAACAGTTCCAGAGATATAGCTGACTTGCCTAACTTGAACACATCTAATGTTAGGAAGGTTTTTTTCCCCTAATATTTCCTAAACCCATCATTCTGTGGTCCTGCATTCAAACAACAGAGAACACAATTGGAAATTCTATATGATTTCCTTTCAGGTATCATGTATATAAACTGTATATCCTTTAGTGTTTCTTCATGGGATTTAATTTAATTTTTTGATCATAACGTATTGCCCTTTTCTGAATTTTTTTTCAGTTTCTCCAAATCTTTTTAAAAATATGGTACTGATCACATTACTTTAAATGGTGTCTGACCAAAGTAGAATAAATTGGAACTATATTGTAGAGAAACCACAATTTACTGGAGCATAATGCAATCGGTTTGAATGCAGTGGATCACATTTCTGCTGTAGTTTGTAACTTTGTCATCATAACAGCCTCCCTTTTATGGAACTTAGAGCCCACATTGACTCACATTGCTGAAAAATATTGACACAACCTATAACCATGTTGTGGTTGGAAATAAATAATTTTACTTATGGTGACTATAGGCAAGTACTCACCATGCTACCCTGTCAAGCACAGCTTCTTTCAATTGTTGGATGTTCAACCTTGCGCCAGATTTGGTGTTTGATAATTAAAATAGTGAAAGGTTGAATGTCCATTATAACCTTATTTTCTAAGGCTAAATATAACCTTAGTAAATAACCTTACTAAATAAAGTTATAATGGACATTCAACTTTCACTGTTTAATTGTCTCTTGTGGGCAAGAAGTGTCCAATTTAAGATTAGCCCTTTGTTTCAGATTTGTATTTCCTATTGAGTTTCACTTCAGTGTAAGAGGGCCTCCACTATTCCACTGTTGTTTTGGCAGGGACAACTATTGAAGGATCCATCTAAACCTTGCAAAGGACCTAGAACCTTTAATATTCCAAAGAGAGAAGTTTCATATGTGCATAGTGCACACTTTTTCAGATTTTTTGCAGAGCCCATTCTCTACAAGATGCATGTAGCTTGGCATTCAAGGCTGAGTGTGGGAATGGGTACAACATTTGACCCATCTTAATTGCTGTGGTTCTAATGTATTGTAAGGTAGGATTTTATTGACGAACAGCATCCCAAAAAACATGTAATGTTCCCACTGCCAGGAAGCAAGAGTTTTTAAAAATACAAATTTAGGAGAAAAATATGAAACATATTTTGGTGACTTGCATATTCTTTGCATATCTGTGGCTTGGAGTACTGAATGCAAATCTATTTAGGGCATCATTAACAGAAACCAACAAGATATATAGCCCAACATATTTTATCCTGATCTGAGCAAATGTGTGTTGGGGGAACACATTTCTCTGATTTTACATTTACTAATCATGGGTTGGATTTAAAGTAAGTTACTTCTATTTTACTCCCACTGAGTGAGTGCATAGATGAAAATTCTGAATTGATTCCTGTGCTATTCCATAATATGTAAATGCTGTATGTTTTTCTTTGCTGTACAAATTGTATTTTTCATTGAGAAAGACATCCGTGATTCATTGAAGAATCAGTTATGACATAAATATTAATTGTCTCACCAATACCCAAAAATCTGTGTCACACCAACAAAGTAAAATATATGAACCCAATTACTCCTGTACTTCACTTCCCTTTAGTTGGCATTTCATTATTCTTTTCCTGCACTACAGTGCATTTGGATAAATACTAGACCTTATGCAGAGCATAAATTGAAGCATTTTGAAGTGCCCTCAGGGTCTCTACTCAAAACTGAAGTGATTTTAGGGCATGCATACACATGATTATTATTGAATAGAAACCAAAGGGATGCTTTCCTTGTTGAATGATTTATGTACCTATATGTCATTTCTTTGTATCAAAATAAAATTCAGGTACCCAATGAAGAACCATAAATGTATTGTAAATATAAACAATAATAAATATAGTTTTAAGATGCAATGAAACTAATTTTACTCCAGCAAACAAGCCTATCTCTCATTGAAAAATTAATGCCCTTGTGAGATGTGAATATTATGGATTTTTGTAAGGGCAGATTTGTGGATTTCTTTAAAAGTATAAAATAAGATTCACATGTTTTAAGATTGAATAGTCCAATATGAATACTTACTATAAATTATATATATGTAGTCTAATAATTTGTTGTTTTTTTTGAAGCTGAATTGAAAGAACAGCTAAAAATACAATTAGATCAGGGGTGTCAAACTCAAGACCTGCGGGCCGGATTTGGCCCACAGGGTGCTTAGATCTGGCCTGTGGGGCCGCCCTGGAAACAGCGAAGGATCGACCCATGGTGCCTCTGCCAGCTAAAACAGAGCTCAGGGAGGCTGTGCAAGGCCCGCCCATGCTCCGTTTTTGCTGGCAGAGGGCCGCAGGAGGCCACTGCGGCTGAAAACAGAGCCTCGATGAATGACGTCAGGCTGGCCACGCTCACCCTGGCCACGGCCATCCAAGCCATACCACTACCCAGGGACCCCAAGGTCAAACACAACCCTGATGCGGCCCTCAATGAAATTGAGTTTGACATCCCTGAACTAGATCATCATCATGTAGAAATTAATACTTTCTTGGGGGTTTCTGTTTGGAAACATGGTTAATTTTCTGCTTTTTGATAATACTGTGAAGTTTCTGAAAGATGCCGTAATTAATGTTAGCAGTCATGTAGGAGCCACCAGGACTTTAGAATGCTACATATGCAATTGCTGTTTGCTGAAAATATTTATCTGGTGCACTAAGTTCCTGACTCTGAGGAAACATCCTTTTTTCCTTGAAGTTTTGGTGCTTGATCTGAAATAACTGTGATGGGTAAAGAAGGATTTCTGTGCCTTGATAGCTGCATCAGTGGTGGCTCTCCAGGCTGAGTGTCAGGTCAGTATCCTGCCTCTTTGCCTACTAGTTCATACTAGGTGTGATTGATACCAACAATGGATTGAAATTCAATAGAATTGTTACAAGGCAAATGAAGAGAAAAGGAGAAGGTGACCAAAAGAAAAGTGGGATCTGCTGTTCACTTGTATTTAGCTGTGAATTAGCTCATGCATTTGCAATTTGCCTTTCTTTTCCTGTTCACCCTTGGAGTTCTCTTCTCCCATCCCATAATCTCCCTTCTATTATCTCTCAGTAGGATCATTTTACATTTTTTTGCAGTTCTGTCCCCACATCTAAGACCCTTTTCTTTGGAATTGCCTGGATATTTCTTGCTTGCTTTCCTCTTGCACTTCATACTACCTGCTCTGGTTCAGATCTCTGTGGGTCTATGCCATGTGCTCATGTGTAGTTTTGCCTCAACAATAGAAAATCACTTAACATACATGTCCTTAACATCACTTAATTTAACATATTTAACAGAGCTGGGGCGACAGCTCACGTGCCCACAGAGAGGGCTCTGCGTGCCACAGGTTCGCCATCACAGGTCTAAACTTTGTGAGCAAATTGTGTAAGTGTTATTTCATGATGGTCCTTTTTCAGAGATCCTGGGTCAGTTCTTCAAAGCTACTTATTAATATGCTAGGTTTCCTTATGAGACATATTGTAATTTTTGCAAACAGTAATTTATAGAAGTAAGGATATAAAAAAATTAATAGTTCTTTGAACTTTTGAGAACAGCTTTTTCACAACTTCCATATAGTAAAAGCAGACAGTGGAAAGAGTTATTTTCTGACTTTGAAAGCTATCCACATCCATCTTACCATAAGCAATATTTTTCCAAATACTTTTTTCATGTTTTGCTGTGTGCTAGAAAGATCCATTGAAGGTCTTCATTCCTCCGTTGTGTTAATTTGAATGTTATATTAAACGTTAATCTCTTTTTTTTCTTATAGTAAAGAAAAATGGCAAAAATGGAGGTGAAGACATCTCTTCTTGACAATATGATTGGGGTTGGAGATATGGTTCTTCTGGAGCCCCTTACTGAGGAAACCTTTATCAGCAATCTCAAACAACGCTTTGATCACAGTGAAATATACGTAAGTATGCTATAAATTTCCATATATTAGTTTATATTTGATTCATTTCACAGAAAGGCATAGATTGAAAATTCTAGACTGATATATGAAATGGTATTTTCCCCCAATATTACAAAAATAAGATTATTAAATGTGTGATATATAATTATATGCTGAACGGTAGATCTATTTTAATGACTGTAATAGATTGAGTAATTTAATAATGTAATTAACAATTGATGCATAACTACTATAATTCCCCTTGCTGTGTCTTAGTAAAAAGTATTAATAGTGACATATGGCTTGTGAGACTGTAGAACAGAATGGGTAAAGATGAGATTAGGAGACCTAAATACAGGAGAAAAGGAAGATCTAAGTGGAAATAACTGGAGGAGAAAAAGGGTGATTTAGGATTCCTTTTAAAAGTAAATATCATTTATCTATACAGTTTCATATTTTTTTCTTTATTACTTAACTTGTACAGAGATAAAAAGATGCTGTTGTTTCTTGAAAGCCTATTGAGCAATTCTCATTTTGGGATTAGTACCTAACATGAAGCCACAATGTTGTTTGAGAGGTTTTTTTATTCAGAGCAGTGCGTTTCTCAATCATGGTTTTGCTTAGCATATTATGCTTGCTCAGCCAATTATGATTTACTGAGCAAATCACATTGTCAGCTCCGGTTCAACACGATGTGCGCATCCAGCATTTTTCCTTTTCTTTTGAAGCTCTTTGGAACTTCATCTGCTGCCTTAATGCAAACGACAGAATGGCTTCCCTCTCCAGAATTACGCTTAACTCTCTTTTAAAATTAAAAAAAAAATGTTTAGACTTGCCAAAGAGAGGTTGCAACAAAAAATCCTCTTTAAATGTGATGCTTTCTTTTGTTAAAAGAAAAATAGCCATGTCTGAATATCATAGTCTTTCTTGGTTTAGAAATAGTGTGACTCTCTCCACTCTTCACCTCTCTACAATTAACTACCATCATTTCTTTCACTTTGATTTGGAGTTTACAGTCATCCACTGAAAAGAGCATTAACCTGGATTACATTCTCAAAATTACTTAAATTCTCCTGTTCATTCCTCCTTATATGAGAATTATAGTATTATATGCTGTACTTCAGTTTTCAAAACTTCATTCCTGTGGTTGAAAGGATTGCTTAGTAATAAAGGAAGATGGTAAGAAATGTTACACTTCTACATATATATTAAAGACATGGGAAAGTCAGCATTATTTTCTAAAACCTAGTCATCATTTTATAATTGCTCAGGTTATGTTTTCTACTGTTGATTTGAAATTTACAATAAGGGTGTCATAATCAAGGCAGATTACTCTGCCAAAACTGATATATAAACTGATTTAATTAAAATGCATGTTTGGCCACAGCTTAGCTATACCGACTGCCAGCAGTTTGATTCTGACCAACTCAAGGTTGACTCAGCCTTCCAACCTTCTGAAATTAGTGAAATGAGGACCCAGATTGCGGGGGAAGGGGGATAATATGTTGACTCTGTAAAATGCTTAGAGAGGGCTGTAAAGCACTATGAAGTGGTATATAAGTCTAAGTGCTATTGCTTATTGCTGTTAATATGTTCATAACCCAATTACTCAAAATGTAAGTGTAATTTACATTTATTCATAAAATAAAATGGATCAAGAAAACTTTTTTTTAAAAAAATCTAAAAATATTAATTGGTAATTATTGTTATGATATTAAGGTATCATAAAATGGAGTAGATTGACTGAAGTGTTTTCATCTGTGAAAGTCTTAGATACAGATGTATGAATATATTGTAAGAGACATTAAGCAAATGGCTTTGATTGTGATTTGCCAATGTGTGAAATGGATTTCAGACATGTGGGGATTACCAACTATGGCCAGATTTGAGTGTTACACCTAATACCTTGTTCGGCTTTTGGTCTTGAAGGAAGGTGTTTATAGTTCCAATAGTTTCCAACATTGTTATTTTTTTATACACATTCTTTTACAAATATAGATTCTTGTCAAACTTTTCCTACAACAGTGTTTCAAGACCATGGAACATCAAACAATGTAAAAAAAATATGAGAAAAATATATGAATGTTCCCTTAAAGAAGGAAAATTGTTGAAACAAAGCATACTCTTTGTGTTCCTATGCAACATATTACCCATGCAAATTAATGTCCTCAGCTAGCAGTGACTGATGAGGAAAGAGATCTTGGAGTAACGATAAACAGTTCAATGAAGGTGTCAATACAGTGCACACGTGCTTTAAAATGGCAAGAGCATATTAAGGATAATAAGAAAATATATTGAAAATGAAGAGAGGATATAATTGAAGTATACAAAATTATGCATGGTGTGGGTAAAATGGACAAAGAAAAGCTATTTTCTTCTCAAAATACTAAAGCCAAATGTTATCCAGTGGCGATGAACCCTGAAAGAATCTGGGACAGAAAAAGGATTTTTTAAAATATACAATGCTTAATTTAGTTTTGGAATTTACTGCCCCAATATGTGGTATTGGCTATCAGCTTGGCTGGTTTCAAAAAAGGGTTGGACCAATTCATGGAAGTCCTAAGGGTCAATGTCTATTAGCCTTGATAGCAGTGTGACTACCTCTGAAGGCCACCCACTGGGAGACTAGTGAGTTTCCTACTGCTCTTTAAGGGTCCTTTGTGTTCTCTGAGCTTGGTTATTTTCTTGCAGACGTTTCATTACTCAAACTAGGTAACATGCATCAGTGCAAGAGGTTAGGGTTAGCTAGCACAGCTCTACTAGATAAGAGGGGCTTATAGTTTTATATTTGATGCATCAGTTATACATCTTAACAGGATATATGATCTTATATAAGGTGGCATAATCCTTCAATATCTGGAGTGCAGTTGTTACAGAAAATCTTACAAGTATAACTTTTAGCTTATTTCAAAATTTGGCCATGGCTGCAGTGAAGTGAAGAAAATTCTCTTTCACAGGCATTTTTTCTACAACCTCTTTGGCCAAAAAAATGCTTTTAAAAGTAAAAACAAAGCCTCTGCCGATCAGGCAAGTCAGCTGGGATCGTCAGACGCTTTTAAAAGCATTTTTTTTTACAACCTCTTCAGCCGAAGAGGTTGCAAAAAAAAAAAAAAAAAAGGTTTTAAAAGTTAAAAAAAAAAAAAAGTTGGCCACGCCCACTCAGTCATATTACCACCCCCACCCCCACCAAGCCATGCCCACAGAACCGGTAGTAACAAATTTTATATTTCACCACTGGTTCAGTGGCATGGTTCTTCATTCCTTCAGGCTTTCAAATAAGTACTTAAAATCCTATCTTCAGCTCTTGGATAAAAAAGTAAACGACGAACCAAACTACAGATACTCCTCGACTTACAACAGTTCATTTGGTGACCGTTCCAAGTTACAACGGCACTGAAAAAAGTGACTTATGACCATTTTTCACTCTTATAACCACTGCAGTATCCCCATGATCATGTGATCAAAATTAAGATACTGACTGCATATTTATGACGGTTGCAATATCTACAATCATGTAATCACCTTTTGTAGTCTTCTGACAAGCAAAGTCAATGGGAAAACCAGATTCACTTTACCAACTGTGTTATTAACTTAACAATTGCAGTGATTCACTTAACAACTGTAGTAAGGAAAGAGCAAAATGGGGCAAAATACACTTAACGAATGTCTCACTTAGCAACAGAAATGTTGGGCTCAATTCAGGGGGGAAATCCAGCAGGTTCTGACAGGTTCTAGAGAACTTTTGAGTAGTTGAGCAGAAATTTTGAGTAGTTCGGAGAACCAGTAAATACCACCTCTAACTGGCCCCAGAGTGGGGTGGGAATGGAAATTTTGCAATATCCTTCCCCTGCCATGTCCACCAAGCCACGCCCACAGAACCGATATTAAAAAATTTGGATTTCACCACTGGCTCAATTGATGTCTTAAATTGAGGACTACCTATATCTGATTGACTTTGAGAATAATGTCAACTCATGCCCTCAGGATAGGATTACTAAGATTAAAACAAAATCCTCAGTGATGTTAAGAAATTATGTTTGATTGCCAAATAAACATGATTTTTTTCAGTGAGGTGCCACACTACATGTTCCCTTCCTAATTTACAACTTTTATTTTCTAATTAGTGCTTTAAATGTAAAAGACATTTGACTGGAAAATTGACAACAAACCCTGGAAGATAAGCAGCAGGAAATGTAAAGAAAACCGCATGTGTTTATTCACCAAGAGTTGAGTTTATTCACCAAGGGCATCTTTGCAATGTAAATTTTATTACTGCTTTCTTGTCTTCCTTTTTCACTGAATATATTTCTTTTATCTCCTCCCCTACTGGCCTACTGTGAGTTATAGTTCATGAAAATACTGGTAATTTGTTTAATTGAAAAGTTTCAAATGTTGGAATTTAAATCTTTGGTTGATGTAAGGACAAGAAATACAAATTGTACATACATATTATTTAGACGCTTCACCAAGGCTCTATGAATTCATAGCTATTCTGCTCTGCTTCATGAAAACAGAACTTTACTATGTAAACTTTTTTTCCTCACTATCACTTACTCCAAAGTTTCCTTACAGGAAAAAAAAATTAGAACAGGAACCTTCTGTGCATGTGTGTTATGGCTAAGGGCCATAATTTTTCAGTGAACATGATTGTTCTGACCACTTTTCTCCCATCTACCCCCAACTATGTAAACAATCAAACTGCTTTTCAGTCTCATTTAAATGTTAAAGTCTAATTTGGGGAAGGAATGCCAATGAAAAAGAAAGTGATTCTAGTGTTCTTGCAATATTAGAGTGTTCCCTTTTCATCACCTCTCCTTTCAAGGATTCGTAGTGTTTTTAAAACTGGTAGAGATGGTCTTGTGTTTCTAGCATTAAGATGGATTCTATTAATTTAACTACTGAATTGCATCTGTAAATCGTATTTAATTTTTACAACATCTGTCAGATATTTGGCATAAATACTGCATTCACTTACCTGGAATCAAGCCCAAATTGAACAGTAGGCCTTACATGATTGATGTTCCTAATCATGAAATGTTTATCCTAGGATTGATTTACTTTTCTTTGCTTCTCTTAGTCCTCTTTCCCCTCCTGTTTGTTAATGTTATAAGGTACCTGCATCCAATTTCAGATATATTTGACTCTAAGGTCTTGGTGAGGTATCATGGAATTGAAGTCCCATATATCTGGAGACTCCCATTTAGGGCAATAGGAGTCTCCAGATATAACACCAGGGAAACCTGGTGTTACTGAATTGCCAATTTAAAGTTTTTTTGCATACTTTAAATACATTCATAAAATCAAAAAATATATTATTAATTAATATGATAGTTTAGGAATTGCAATTTAAACAAATGAAGGTGAATTGTAATTTAATTTGTTTACAGACTAAGCTTTTTGGTGTAATCTAATTTATAATTTTTTTCCTGGGGGTTGGTTTGACTCAGTCAAATCATCTTCCTTCCTTTGCCATTGATCAGCTTTATTCTGTAATCAGTTTATTTCAGTAAAAAATAATATAGACGGGCTTGGGGAGAAATATAATACAAACTAGTATACGAATATTATAAACAAATAAATCACCTATACATTTTGCTGTACAGTTCTTGAATTAAATGGGGACACATAAATGTATATATTTGTACATCTCCACCCCAGGCCATCCCAATGATGCCCTTGAAGTGATGTCCTGGTGCCTGGAGGCCGTGCGGGTCTGGATGGGGAGAAATAGGCTCCGACTCAACCCTTCCAAGACCGAGTGGCTGTGGCTTCCGGCGTCCCGATATAGCCAGCTGGTGCCATCGCTGGCTATTGGGGGCGAGTTACTGGCCCCCACAGAGAGGGCTCACAACTTGGGCGTCCTCCTGGATGCACGGCTGTCTTTAGAAGAGCATATGATGGCTGTGGCCAGGGGGGCTTTTTAACAGGTTCGCCTGATTCGCCAGTTGCGTCCCTTTCTGGATCGGGACTCCTTACGCACGGTCACTCAGGCACTCGTCACTTCTCGCCTGGACTATTGTAATGCTCTCTACATGGGGCTCCCCTTGAGGAGCACCCGGAGGCTCCAACTGGTGCAGAATGCGGCCGCGCGGGGGATTATGGGAGCGATGGGGCGCTCCCATGTGACACCCCTCCTGCGTGAGCTGCATTGGCTCCTGGTGGTCTTCTGGGTGCGCTTCAAGGTGTTGGTTATCACCTTTAAAGCGCTCCATGGCTTAGGGCCTGGGTACTTACAGGACCGCCTTCTGCCACCGATAGCCTCCCACCGGCCAGTACGCTCCCACAGAGAGGGACTCCTCAGGGTGCCATCGGCCAGGCAATGTCGGCTGGCGACCCCCAGGGGGAGGGCCTTCTCTGTGGCAGCACCTGTCCTTTGGAACAACCTGCCCCCGGAGATATGTAGGATCCCAGATCTCCGTGCTTTTCGCCGTGCCCTTAAAACTTTTTTATTTCATCAAGCTGGGCTGGCTTGACCCCCCCCCCCTTTTTAGATATTTTTAGATATTTTTAATTATAAATTGATTTTAGTTGGGGTGCTTTAAATTTTATATCGGGCCAAAACTTGTTTAATTCTTTTAAAATTAATCTTAAATTTTATATGTGAATGTTTTTATTCTTGGCTGTTCACCGCCCTGAGTCCAGTAGGAGAAGGGTGGTATAAAAATCTAATAAAATAAATAATAAATAATAAATAAATAAATATATTAAATAAATGGTCACAGGTATTGATGGAAATAATATGGTATGGCTTTGAAAAATTGCAGAACAGTATTTACATGCAGAAATAGTACTTTCAAATCTATATATGTTAGGGAAGATATTAGTAAAAATATATTTCTTAAAAGAAATGTGCAGAAAACTGTAGTTCAATGTGGAAACAGACTAAAACAGCTTAACTTTGGAAAAATAAGAAAGAGACTTTAACAAACATTAACAAATTGCCCATTCCATAGTACAAGATTGAGTAATGTGTACTTGAGGTGGGTGGAAGAGGACTAATATGACTTAGTTTTCCAGCTGAATCAGACTAATCCTATCCAATGTACAACAATCCTATAAAGTAAAGTAGAGACTACAACTGATTTAAGAAGCTATTATCTGTGAGGAAGATGGGCAAAATCTGATGAATAAATAAATAATCTTTTTAACCATTTATTACTGATAAAAAAACTATTCCATTAAGCTTTCAATGATGGAACAAAAAATTGAAAACTTTTTCAGCAGATAAGGATGATCAAATTTGTACTTTTGGACTCTGACAACAGCTGTCTGAAATTACCAGGTATCCAACAGCGGCATGACTTAAGCAAGGTTGCCAGATCCACATATACCAGGCTTATTTTGAAGGTCTACCTGCAAGGGAGTTTTGACAGAGAAGTCAGAATTCTCATAAAAGCAGAGGCCTAAGAATTTTTCAGATGTTCTTCTTGAAATAGGAGAACGTTTGCAGAGAGACAGGGCTTGTCCCTTAACCACACTCATCACCTCTGCATTTTAATGAGAACTCTGTCATATTCATTTGAAGGCACACAACTGGGGCGATGATAAAGCAGAACTTGAACAATGTTACTATTGTGTAGGCCAGGGCTGTCAAACGTATGGCCCACGGGCCAGATACGTCATGTGCTGGCCCCACCCCCGCCCGGTTTAGTGAAGGGGAAAAAAGTCCCGATACATCATGTGATGCTGCCGTGATGATGCAAATTTGACATCCCTGCTGTAGGCAAAGAAAATGCTGTCTGAATCCATATGCTGCAGTTTGGTTGTAATGGGAACCTGTAGTTCAACCCAGTTGGAAGTCACAAATCAATTTTGTAATGAAATTTTGATTTTGGGTTTTGCTGATTTAGATAGGTATATAGCAATGACATGTATATATTATTATACAAAAGTAAAAAGTTGAGGTTGTATGTTATTACCTCCTTCTACTGCACCAAAAAAGAGTCAGAAGTCAATGTTTTTCCGTTTCTTTTTCCCTTTGCCATACACTTTTTCCTCTTTTCCTTTCCCACCCCTATTTTCCCATTATTTTCATTTTTTTCTTTGTATTTCTGTATTTTTATTTTGATCAACTATTAAAAATTTGAAATCTCCAAAAAAACAAATCAGTTTTGTAATCCCAACTACTGATTGAAGTGTGGCAACTAGGATAATGAACCTCATGCTATCAAAGAACAATTTGAGATACACTTTTTCATTTAGACATTACTCAAGACTACATTTGATATGCATTTTGTGCAGCTAAATACTGTAAGGTTGCTGCCTTATCATCTTGCTTTATGATACAAGTAGTCCTAAAACTATGACCACAATAGTAAATCAGGTTGGATCTGATTTTATGACAATTTTTACGGTGGGTGTGAAGCCAACCACTGCAGTTGTTAAGCAAATCATGTGATTGTTAGAATGGAGCTTTCCCAATGGCTGGTTTATACCAGTAGATTGTCAAAAAAAGTTGCAAAAAAATTTCTGATTCAGAAGCTGCAACTGTTTGTAAATGTGAGTCAGTTGCCAAATGCCTAGGTTGCAATCTCTTGACCATGGGGGTGGGTATGATGGTTGTAAATTCAAGTACAGGTTGTAAGTCACTTTTTCCAAGGCCATTGTAATTTTGAACCGTCATTAAACGAATGGTCATAAGTTGAGAACTACTTTTCATCATTTTAACATAGATTGTTTATTGTTTCTATATATCACTGTGGCTTTTCCTCTGTGGGGAATATCAGAAATAAAAGAAATGTCATGTGCAAGTTTAATTAAATGTCAATCATTAACTGGCTGAAAGGTTGATGATCTAGTAATAATTTTGCTTGGTTAATCAACTTATACAACTGCCCAATTCAAACTGAAACTCTGGATGGCTAACAGGATTAAAACTACAATAAAATCAAACAAAATAGAAGCAACAAATAGTAATCTTAAAAATGATACAATCGAGGCCAGAGCATTAAAAAACTGGAGGGACTAGTCCTGCAGTTGCCAGAAGTCAACACTATGAATGAGCAATTAAAGTAAATATGAAAAATTAGTTTATATACAACTAATTCTTGTAGATTCCAGTAGTTTTATAAATTTGTTGCTTCTATTTGAGTCTAGCCCTTGAGTTCTTACTACAAGTAGTCCTCACTTACTGATTGCAGTTGGGACAACAAGTCCATGCTAAATGATATCATAAAGTGAAGCATGTGACATCAGTTCTATGTGCAGTCCTTAAGTGTATCACCCATGTTGTTAAGTATGATGTCACGTAACTGCAACTTGTGACTTCCTGCCAACTTCTCCATTGACTTTGCTTGTCAGAAGTTGACTCTGAAGGTCATAAATAGCAATCTCAAAGGTGAAGAAGTTTCATCACTTGTGACTGGAGGGTGGGGGGAATAGAAGGATAAGTCATCCCCCCACCATCCAGTCACAACTGATGAAGCTTCTTGGATAAGAAGCAAAACTTCTTCTTCCTCAAAAAACAGTCCAGTTGCCTTTTGAAAAAAAAAACCTTTGAGACAACTATGACCTGGATGACGGGGAATCTCCATAGACATAAATAGCAATCATATGCCTGTGAGACACTATGATGATCATAATTGCATACCAGTTGCCAAATGTCTGAGTTGCGATCATGTGACCATTGAGGTACTGGGACAACTGCAATTTTGAGGACCAGATGCAAATCTTCTTTTTTCAGTGCCATCATAACTTTGAATGATAGCCGAACAACCATCAGTCAATAAGGAAAGACCTACCTAGAGTAAATGAACAGCTGGTACTGTTCTTTCTGTTTTGGTTTTCTCATTTACTTCAGACTCTTGCTTCCCCCTTTAGCAGCTCTTAATTCCAGGTTAGAGAAAGAATATGCAGATTATTGAAAAAACAAAGTCCCTAAACTTGGCAGTCCTACTTCAATGTATACTTTCCATCCAGAAGGAGCAAATGTTATGTTGTGTATGATAAATGTAATTAAAGCAGCTGTGGAGTTTGCATTGGCAGGGATATCTGATGATAGATCCATTTATACAAGTTTACACATTGAGGTGGTTCTTTCAGATTTCTCAATGTTTAAAACAGTGTAGTTGACAAAGGTTGTGTGGTGACAGACCTGAGGCTACCATGGCAAACATCTATTTTCCAACCACGAAACTATTCAAATGTATAATACATCAGGGGATATTTTTTTAAAATCTCAGGATCACCCCCAACTTTGCCTGTCACCCTCTTTTAGCTGCTTCAGATTCTTAGAATGGTGCAGAGTAGCTTTGTTCTCCCTTCCATCGTCCACTGTTCCTGGGAATGTTTTTCATATAAAGGAAAAGTCATTGCCCATATTTGCATATAATGTGAAGTTGCCTCTGAGGTGATAGCTAGGTGTGGATTTAAAATTACAGTTAAATAGCTTGTGGTACCGAGAAAAAAGTATAAATTGAAGGTCTGACATTTCAGTGTTTTCTCTGGAGTTTTAATTATATAATCATGTCACAGATATTTAGGGTGTGTATGAAAGAACTTTACACATAGTGTTTTTACAACTTGTAAATTACACTCATATGTATATTAAATATACCAAATACAGTATAGGACAAAGTTGAATGTTCTTAACAATGTGCTGTTTTGGGACAAATGAAGGAAATGCCATTAAACAATTATAGAACCTGGTTCTGAAGCTAGTTGCATTTTATTCATATACCGTAATGGTCAGAGCAACTTTACTAAAGTAGGTATCTGATTACTTTCCAGAATTACAAAGTTGGTAAATGTGCTTATAAACATCAGCTAAAACTACTAACTTGCATTGAGCCAGATATCTGTTAAACAGTGTATACTTTATCCTTTATTTCTTCTAAATATTGTTACTCAAAGTGTCACAGCACTCAAACTAATTGGAGACTGATTCTCTGTGAAATGTGGGTGCACGGGGACAAGGTTGAATTCAAAGTAAAGCAAAGTAAGGGTTTTTGTTTTTATTTCTTGCATTTGCATCAAGAACTCAAAGCAACTTCCATAGTATGCCATCTTCCAATTTTATCTTTGAAACTACTAGTCACTCAGTGGATTTTGTACTGAATGGAGATTTGAATCTGTGTCTCTTGAGTCCTAGTCCAGGGCTGTACATTGGCATCAGGGTGGATAAAAATCAATGATTTTTTTTATTTAAATTGGATTTTTTTTATTTAAATTGGATTTTTTTAATTTAAATCGGATTTTTTTAAATAAAATGCTTTTTGAGGAAAATATATTACCATCCAAGGGTTATTCCATCATGAAATAAAGATTAGTTTTTTAATTATGTAGAATAAGGCTGAATATGTTTAATTTTTTTGGTAAATAAATTCCATTAATCCATTCACAATGTCATGCTCTTCCAGAGGTTTTTGTATGATTATTGGGCGGTTTCTCTGCCTACAAGATATTGTCACAGATGCTTGGTTTACTTTTGCAGTTCTCAAAACTGAATTTGACTCAGCAGAGATCACATGCCTCTTCTTCACAGCAAAAATGTTATAACATGAACAGAGTTGAGAAAAAGACCTTAATCCTATTGTTCTACAAACCTATGAATACAGAATCAACCCCTTCAGTGCTAAGTTTCAAGAAGTTCAGTGAATAGAATAGAAACAATATTTTTCTGATTGTTTGGAGTGAAATAGATCTGCACAAGAAGAAAATGAAACTAAGTGTGAGGAAGAAGGGGCAAGCAGACAAGCAGTACAAAATGAAAGTGAAACTTTCTGAGCACAATACTGCACAGCCACAGACAGACAAGTCTTTGGATCTTTCTCTGTGTATGACCTGAGGTTTATCACCTTCTTTCCTTGGAGGAAAAAACCTATAATGGCAGCAGGCCGTAAAAGAGACCCAGTTTGGCAATATTTTAATGAAGTTCCTTTACCTATCGGTAAGGCAGGCATGCGTGCAAACTGCAAACACTGCAACAAAGAAATGCAAGGCCTGGTGGCCCGAATGAGGCAACATCATGAGAAGTGCTGTGATGAAGATGACCAAAGAAACACATTTGAACAGGCAGGATCTTCAGGTTGGTAAACATTTTTATTGAATCATATTTCTAAAGACTGCCTTGAACTGTCATATTTGAGCAAAATTATATTTCTTATTATTACTGCATGTTACTGTCATTTGGTACAGTTATGAAGAAAAGCAAATATTCCTTTTGGGGCAGTGCTGTGTACAATAAGCAGAAATTGTATAAACAATAAAATAACAGCATTGACTTTTTTGTTTAGGGGAATTCATGGATTCTGGAAACTATCCACCTTCAAGATCACCATCCTCCTGTTCTACAGTTTCAGAGTTATCCATCCAGGATAGTGCTTCATTAGCATCATCATCATCAGACATCCACAGCCACATATCACTATCACCTAAAAGAAAGAAAAAACCCTTCCCTCCTGGAACCACCATAGATAAGTTTGTGATAAAAACTAGCAGATTAGAAAAAGAGTTAATTGATGAAAAAATTGCCTAGTTTGTTTATGCAACGAACTCTTCTTTCCGTCTGACTGAGAACCCACATTTCATTAATATGGTTCAGTCACTGAGACCAGGATACAGTCCACCCAGCAGAGCAGATGTTGCAGGGAAACTGCTGGATAAAGTGTATGACAGAGAAATGGAGCAATGTGCAATAGCTCTAGAGGGTAGAATTGTTAACCTAAGTATTGATGGGTGGAGTAATGTCCACAATGATCCTATTGTATGTGCTTGTATAACAACAGAAGAAGGGAAAGTCTTCCTTGCACAAACAATTGATATGTCAGGAAATGCACACACAGCAGAATACTTACAAGAAGTGGCAGTAAAAGCTATAATAACATGTGAACAAAAATTCAAATGTCTAGTACGCAGTTTGGTCACAGACAATGCTGCAAATGTATCGAAGATGAGAAGAAATTTAGAAGAGCAGGAAGGGAATACAAAGCTAATAACATATGGTTGCAGTGTTCTGTTCTGTCCCCGTACCCCACACGCACCCCCACAGGCGGCCCGGAGTTAATAAGCCACACGACAAAACTCTTTGAAGAGAAAGCTGGCAGCAACCCAGTGGCTAGCTGCCAATTCATACTTTACTCACACAAAACAAAGATTAGACTGCAAGCATTCCGATAAAACAGGCAAAGTGTCAACAATACAAGGATTAATCCAAATGCAGTCCGATAAAGCAGGCAAAGTCCAGTAACGCAGAGATCATGGAGTATTTCCAGTTTTTGCTTGTCACAAACTGAACCGGCCACCACACCCACATTTATACCCTGTGGGGTGTGGTCCAGTGACTCAGCTAATCTCTGGCACGCCTTCCTCTCTGCTGTGCACGCTTCTCCCTGCGCCTCTGTTGCGGGTCCAGCCAGCACTTATCTTCTTCATCGCTGTCCACCTGTGGCTGCGGGGACATGCTTGGCTCTGAGCCTATCGTTTGGCCTTCAGTGTCCTCCGGAGGCATTGCCAGAGAGGAGGGTCCTGGAGAGGGAGGCCTTGCCAACTCCTCTCCCTCACTCTTAGAGTCTGCATCTGTCAATAGCCCAGGCTCAGGCAACGGAGCCACAACATGCTCATTTGCTGCACCTCTTAGCCAAAGACTTAAGTGTTCCAGAAATAAAGACTAATGTTTTTGAAATTGCTAAATACTTTCGTAACAATCATTTTGCTGCAGCAGCTCTGAAAAGGATGGGTGGAACCAAGCTAACGCTCCCACAAGATGTTAGATGGAACTCTGTGGTGGACTGTTTTGAGCAGTATATCAAGAACTGACCTATTCTGATGACATTTTGTGAAGAAAATCGAGATAAAATAGATGGCACTGTCACGGCCAAAATCCTCAACATTGGGCTTAAGAGAAATGTTGAACATATGCTGAGCATCCTGAAACCCATCTCTGAAGCTTTAAACAAAATACAGAAAAATAGCTGTTTTATTGCTGATGCTGTTGAAATTTGGAAGGAACTGAGTGAACACTTAAAAATAGAACTATACATGGACAGAATTAAATTACAAGCATTAAAAAAATGAATGGGACAAGTACTGTCTCCAGCTCATTTTTTGGCAAATATTGTCAATATCCAGTATCGGGATCAAAATTTAAGTGCTGAGGAAGAGGAGTTAGCTATGACATGGGTATCCCGCAATCATCCATGTGTAATGCCAACTATAATAAACTTCAAAGCTAAGGGGGAACCATTCAAGAAATATATGTTTGCTGAAGATATTTTAAAGAAAGTCACACCAGTGAACTGGTGGAAGTCACTTAAGCACTTGGATTTAGAGACTGTTCAAGTAATGATTTCACTTTTAACAGCAGTAGCTTCTTCTGCAGGCATTGAAAGAATATTCTCTTCCTTTGGACTCATTCATTCTAAATTGAGAAATCGTTTGGGACCCGATAAAGCAGGAAAGCTTGTTTTTCTTTTCCAGATTATGAACGAAGAAGAAGATGAAGATGACGAGTGAGCTACAGAGGACAGTATTTAAGTTTTTCATGTGTAGGCTGGGCTGACAGTCTAAGTTTCTTAAAATATATATATTTTGTTTAGCCAAATTAGCTAACAAACATGGATGTTTGTTTAAGCAAATAACATATGCTGTAATGTTATTGTTTCAGTTGAATAAATCTATTTAAATTGTTATTATTAAGGTAATGATTATTTTTCTCTTTCCTAAGTACAACAGAAAAGTTGTCCGAATATGAACGATTAACCTATTAAACTAGGGATAAAAAAACTAATATGAAAAGTTGTTATTCTAAAAATCTTCATCTACTTGCATATTAAAGTTATACCAGCAAGAATTAGTCTTTATGTAGAAAACTATGATTTAAATCAAGCTTACTGACTAGTGATTTAAATCGTGATTTAAATCAGTTTGATTTAAATCAAATCCACCCTGATTGGCATTGTTTTGTTTGGGATTAGTGTTCAGAGTTATTTAACCTTATGGATGAAGCTATATTAGTCAACAAAATAAATCCGAGGCTGTTTTTCTAAACACACACACACACACACACACACCTCCCCCCCCAAACAAAGCAAAAATTAATTTCTTTCTCTGTAGTCTAACCTGGTCTGTAACAAATACCCAAAGAAATCTCCAAAGAAAGGAAGTCCTGGGCATCTAGGAATTCCATAAAGAATGTTATATCCACATCTATTTCTGTATCTCCACATATAGCCTTTTCTGAACACTCTAAATATTATTAGTTCACAGTAATGTACTGTAAATTCATCAATATTCACCATGTGTAATACCACCTTGTTTTTAAAAAATCATTCAGACAGTTTCATCATAACATTATACAGTAAAATAAGATTATCAAAATATCAGAGAGCATTTCTGATTAATTAACAATTAATTAACGTATCACCAGTTAAGAGAGTTGTAAAACTAGATTATGCAATCCAAGAGCAATGCATCTTTTGTTATTTCTCCAATTCCTTCACCTTGGGGAAGCTTGTAGTAGGGCTACAGTCACAGAGGGCTCTGTAGGAAACAGATTATCTGGATCAGTGGTGGGTTCCTCCCGATTCGATCCGGTTCGGCCGAGCCAGTAGCGGTGACGATATGACGTCACCGAACCGGTTCTCCCCCCCCCGCTCTCCCCCCCCATGTTATTCTTACCTTTTATTTGGTCCCACCCCCAATCTATTGCTGCCTCCTGAGTCCCAGCTGATGACTAGAGGGAAAAAAACTGTTTAAACTCTTGCAGCGGGGCTTCAAAGGGCCGTCCTACAGCTGATCAGTGTTAAAAGCAAACAAATGAGTCGGGTCGTAAGTGCGAGGACTGGTCGTAAGTGGAGGGCCTTCCAGAAATGACTGACCAGCTAGCCACGCCCACCTAGTCACATAACCTCCAAGCCACACCCACAAAATAAGCCACGCTCACAGAACTCGTAGTAAAAAAATTTAGAACCCACCCCTGATCTGGATCTATGGTGGCCAGATTCAGGCCTGTGGATGGGACAGAAACTGTGTTGGTGACATGTGGCAAGATTTAGTTAGAGGGAATGCAGCTAACTTTATCCTAGCAGTAATGTTTCACAGTGGCTATTCTCCTGCCTAAGTGAGTTGGTCCAGACGATAGTGGCAAGTGGGAAATGATGAGACCTTCAGGTGTTTTGTGATGGGATGCTCAATCCTTTCTTGTATTCGCTTTAATGTCCACATAAATCCATTGGGAGAGGGCATCCATCAATTTGGGATGAAGTATTAGCAATATGCTGATGTTACCCAGTCATACATGTACAGCCAGGCCAAAGAGGATGTGCATTGGACGACCTAACCTGATACTTTTGGATGCAGTCAGGATTTGAATGGGGAGAATCACACTTGACTCAAGCAAGATGAGAATAAGGGAACCTACTGATATGAGGACTAGACTACCTTTGATTTAAAATAAAAAACAAAGAAAATAAGAAGGAATAGTGAAAATGTAAGAAAGAAAATAGAAAAAGAAATAGAAGAGAAAGAAAAGTTTCTTAAAAAGTGGTTTCCAATCTTTTTGATGCAATTATAATTATATTAGAATGGAATGGAATGGAATTCTTTATTGACCAAGTGTGATCGGACACACAAGGTGTTTGTCTTTGGTGCATAAGCTTATATTGTACCCTTTCTATGATTACATCATGGCTATAAGAAATGTTTTTAAAATACAATTTTATTGAAGAAAATTTTAACAAGATAAAAAAAACATAAAACCAAAAAGGAAACAAAATAAGAAAGAATAGTGTATGAATGAAAAGAGAAAAGGAAATAGAAGAGGAAAAAAAGATTCTTAAAAGTGGCTTCTGATCTTTTTGATGGCAGTTATAATTATATTGCACCCCGCCCCTTATCCCTAAGGTTACATTATGGCTCTAAGAAAAGTTGTAAAATCAATATTGTTGTAATATCTGTCTGTTTTAGTCCATTTCAAAGAGAACAGAAATATCCAAACTTTTAAGACATTAAGATCAGTTCATCAGGAAAGAACTTAGAAAAAAATACCTTTATTTGTTTTTAAATCCCAGTGACAGCACTAGTACACATCTGTTGTGAATGCTTCCTCACTTCATACATTTCATCTTAATTTTGACCAAGCAAACTTCCTACGATTGTAAACAAGTCAAACTTGTTTTCTCCTTTTTCTCCCAGGCTTTGTGGTATTTACTTTGAAGATATCCAATTTGCAGGTCTGAAATCCTTTCGGCCTTAAATCTAGATTCATGAAAGGGCAGCACTAATTAGCGTAAAGAATTGTAGAAACACGGAAATTATCTTATGTCAGTTAAACCATTGGTCTAGCTAGTTCAGTCTTGTCCACTCCCTAACTGTTTTTGCTAACCGTCTCTGGAATTGAAGTTGGAATCTTTTCTATGTGAAGTAGGAATAGACAGCCCAGTTCTCTCCAGATATTTTGGAACCTGTCCAATTGGCTTAGTTACCATGCCAGAAATTATGAGGGATACATCTTAAAAGTATTTATTTGGCATGATACTGTATGATTAGAACTATTATTGTACAATGGCATTTTTTGTGTCGCACTGAATTTTTATTTATTATTAAATTTATATGCAGCTCATCTCACTATTGAATAGTCTCTGTATCTGATAAATCAAAGTTTTAAAAAGATTTAATTACAAAAGGAATGGGTGGCTAGCAGCACTAAAAATGCAGCTTTGGCTTCCACCTGTTTGTTATCTTTAGTCTCCATCCTAGTGCTACCAATCCCTCTGCCCCAAAGTAGAAGAAAGGAAGACTTTACCTGGTGAACTGCTGTGGGCAGGTAGCAGTGGGGAAGCCAGGAAAAGGCACGAGAATGTCTCAATGGAGTGGGAATGTTCCCCAACACACAAGAGCAGGATGTGTGTAATTGAAATGGGGAGGATCTCAAATGTTTTTGGTGTGGAGTAAAAGTGTATGTGTGTAAATTCATAAAGTATTATAGTTTCAGGAGTGGGGCTCTAATTGCCATTTCTGTTTTCTCACATTCTTGGATAAATTGCAGGTAGCCCTCAATTTAACAACAGTTTGTTTAATGACCTTCAAAGTTGCAATGGCTTCAAAGTGACTTGTGACCCTTTTTCACAGTTATGACCGTTGCAGCATCCCCATGGTCATGTGATCAAAATCCAGATGCTTGGCAACTGAGTCGTATTTATGATAGTTGCAATGTCCCAGGATCATGTGATCACCTTTTGTGATCTTTTGACAAGCGAAGTCAATGGGGAATTCAAATTCAAAGCTCACTTAAAACAACTGTCTCATTTAGCAACAGAAAGTTTGTGGTCGTAAGTCAAGAACTACCTATATTGTCATATAGCTTCAATCATTTTCCAATTCGGTGAAATCATTTCTTTCTGCCATTGCATCTGCTTTATGAATGGGAACAGTTGATGGGTTTCTAATCGTTCTCCATGTGTGTCCACTGACACCCCCCCCAAAGATTAAAAATCCTTCAATTATCACAGGATATGGAAACACATTCTAATTTAATTCAGTATTGGCTTCGCATATTTAAAAAGAGAGGCGCTTATTATTAGTGTATGTTTTAAAAACAATTACAATTAAATAACAAAAATTTTCCATATGTAGGTAAAGTGAGAGAACAATTGAATTGTTTGTTTTTAAGTTTTAATTTGTTTGTTATGAAGAAAACCTAAATAGTTGTCCAAACACATAACCAATCCTGTGGCAAAGCAGGAAACGGAATCCAAATTGTCTGCTGTTTTCCTGTGCTTTAATCATGAGACCCATCCTTGGGGGTCTGAAGTTCTAAAATAGTAGCAGTAGAAGAACAAGTAAAGGATATTCTAATTCCTTAGATGTCACGGCATTTTTCTTCCCACTACCCCAGGAGTTTTGTTTTCATCATTGGAATGTAATTACACTAATTCCATGCTCAAGGAATTAAGTCATTTATATCTCTATTTGTTTATATTAGAATCCTGGTGGGAAGGAGGAAGTTGTGTGGGAAAATTCTTTTTCCCTGCCCCCATCTTCCCCTATTGTAAAGTATAAAATTTGTGGAGTAAGAATGTGGGGGCAGTTTCTTCCAACCTGGTGTTGTGACTGCAAATTCAGAACACACAATTGGCATCTGAAGTTTGCCAGGTTGGGAACTGTAAAGGTAATTGCATTCCCACTGAAAACAGAATCCTGAGTAGGGCCCAACCCAAAATAGTAACTTCTTGACATTCTTTGGCTTAAATATGATGATACATCTGTACTTTTTTCTAAGCGTACTGTAGTTCTTTGACCTTTGAATATACTGGTTATTTTAGAATATGGTATATTGGGGTTATACCACAATGAACAGCTGGTTTTTTTATTTTCAAAATATCAGAGAAGCTTAATTTCAAAAAGAGGTTATTTTTACGATCCTCATTAGACATGACCTTCCAATTTAACATTTTGTTAAATTTTCCCCCTTCTGTTTTCCAAAGATAAAATTTTCTTCATAGAATTTTTCAGCTATGAGATTTATTCTCTAGCTGCTTCAGCATTTTTTTGTCTCTTGAAACTTTTTCTTATTACATGGTAATAAAGAACAGTTCAACTAATTTCACCTCCAGCTGTTTTTTTGCTTTTGCCTTATAATAATAAGAAATGAAATTATGCTAACTTTTGCATGCAATGCAACAAGGAAAAAAAGCCGTTGCCAAATCATTTAGCTTTGCTAATGGTGCGATACACTTTTTGGAATAGGGGCTTACATCCTACCAGCTTGCCAAGTTTATCAACTCTCCCCCTCCTTCCCCTTGTGTTACTCAGTTCTCATAATTTCAAGTTGGTATGTGTCGTTGGATAGATCTGATGGCATCCCGCTGGATAATTTTTATAAGATAACAGTGTTATTGTGCAATTTACATGCAGAAACCTTTAAAAATGTGTGACTGTTTTAAAGAGGTGCTGTTCTTACATTTCTGAGCATTCTGAAATACTTTTCCTGGGTATTAAAGAAACCCTTTCCTTTTCAAAGCATACCCCAAACTGCTTGCTTCAGTTGTTGTAATTTGCGCCAATGTCTAGACTCTGCGTAGCAGCAGAATGATAAAAAACTAAAAATTCTAAGACAGAAACAAAAGCAATGTATATATATTAAATATGTACAAGACATGTTGAAAGTACAGAAGAACACGTTTATTCATAGAGCAGCTGGACAGAACTCTGGGATAAAAGAAGTCAGTAGTGGGGTTCTTTGCCATATAGAGGTAATAACCAACACTTCAAATTAAACCTGGAAGTTGAATAACTAGTGCAGGATGTTCAGCTGTAGTTTTACTTTGTATTGCATTCTGGGCCAGCTGAATTTAGAAGGACCCTCAGTTCATGACCAGATCACAAACCAACTCCTTTGGAGGGTACAGAAACACTTTTGGAAAAAAACCATTGGCGCCAGCATTGCTGAATGTTTAACTGAGTACAACATCATGGGAGGATTTATTATTATATCTTTGTTTTCAATCTTTGTATATTTGTGATAGATGAACAATTTTTCTTTCAGTAGTTCTGCATCTGCTGGCTCTAGTTGCTCAGCCAACAGTCCTGAGGCCTGTAGCCCATTTGTCATCAGATGTCCAGGAACTCCAACATATTGAGCAGTCCTTGTTGACCCCAGCATTGACCAATTTGATATGGGTTTCTGTAAATTACATCTCACCATATTATTTTATGGGAGAGACACTCTTCATCTCGCTGCTCAGATGAGACCTGTCCAGCATGGTTGAACTACTGGCATAGCTCTCATCTTCCTCAGAGCACACAAGCCCCACAACCATATCATGATGATGAAAGCAATAGCACTTAGACTATATACCACTTTACAGTGATTTATAGTCCTCTCTAAGCGGTTTACAGAGTCAGCATATTGCCCCCAACAATCTGGGTCCTCATTTTACCGACCTCGGAAGGATGGAAAGGTGAGTCAACCTTAAGCCAGTGAGACTCGAACTGCCAAACTGCTGGCAGCCAGCATTCAGCAGAAGTAGCCTGCAGTATTGCATTCTAAACACTGCGCCACCACGGCTCACGATGATGGTTCATCGCACAGTCAGATGGAATGTTCAGGCTGGATTTGGTATTTTTATCCACCTATGGAGTCCTTCCCAAGGATCTGGGATTAGCAGTTCCCAAGATTTTAGGATAGGCAAATGTTGTTTGATGGTATTAAAAGTATCATTGCAGGATGTTAGCTATTTCAAGTGAAGCTGCCTTTTGCAATTGACTGATGTTGATTTGCTTTCAAGTGGTGCTCCACGTGTTTTGGGATTGCCCAAAGGTGGCTGTTACTATTGGTAATAATTCAAGATAGGTTACATAATACTCATCCTATAAGATGTGCTGGGCTGAGAGAAAATGAATGGCTCAAGGATATTCAGCCACCTTTCATGCCTAAAGAGAATGTAAATCAATGTCTCTTGATTTCTAGTCCTACATCCCAACTACTAGACAAAATTGGCTGTCAATTTAATTTAATCTGAATTTAATCTATAGACCTTAATATAATGGTTAAAATATCCAATCATTGTGAGAGATATTTAACTCTAGAATTAAAATTATTGAAACCTTTATTTTTGACAGTGTAAATAACTAATATCGTTATACCATAAGTTGAACAGTTGCTAATATATTTTGTAGGAATCTTTGCAATATCACCTACTAAAAGTGCTTTCTTACTCTGTTACAGACTTATATCGGGAGTGTGGTGATATCGATAAATCCATATAGATTGCTCCCAATTTATTCAGCAGACAAAGTGGAAGAATACAGAAACAGAAACTTCTATGAACTCAGGCCTCACATGTAAGTATAAGGCTGAAGCTTTCCATCCATCCTGTTCTTTAAACAACATAGGTTATAGATAGAAACAGCTGTTTCCTGTAAGAAGGAGAATGTGTTTGATCTATTGTGCCTTTGATTAGCACTTAGAATGTGGTGTATTTGCAACTTGTTTCTCCCCCAAGGGAGGAAATCTGGATATTTATTCAATTAAAATTTTAGAATGTGTTTTTTTAGTTGAAGAAAGTTATTTTCTAGTAATACCTTAGACCAGAATTGGATTATATAGCAGATTCTTTCATAGGCCACAATACTATCTCTCCAGGTAAAAAGAGCAATATTGGACATATTTTGCATGCCTTTGTGGGTCATTTCCTTTATATTTTTCTCATTATTATTTTTTTTTTCTATGTAACTCTTGAACAACACAGTAGTCTTATAGTGGCCATAGTTTCATACCCAGCAAGTAGCATGGAGTAGAACTGGGCAGGTAGACCCAAATATGTAGCTTTAGTTAATTTTCCTCAATAAATGAATAAACAAATATAATGTAGTTTATTTATTTATTTATTTATTTGTTTGTTTGTTTGTTTGTTTGTTTGTTTGTTTGTTTAATTTGTATACCGCCCTTCTCCCAGAAGGGACTCAGGACGGTGAACAGCCAAAATTAAAAAACATACAAGAAGTTGACCTTCTTGTTCTCTTTATCTAGTTTTAGGACTTGTGTGGAGAATTGGTCATGTCTTATATCATGTAGAAGAATTGAAAAGGCTTCACAAACTTTTAAGCTTCATTGTAAATATACAGTTAGTTAACTTTACTTATAGCCAGTTTTCCAGTGACCTGTGAGAAGTAAAAATATTCTGCTTTGAGAGCAATTACTTGCAAACTATACCATCTAAGATGTGAACCAAAGAGGAGCTTGAATCTCCATTCATGTAGAGGGGGAAATTATTGTTGTTAACTTCCTCTTCAGCTGCAGCTGTCTGCATAATATATCATAGCATTTCCAGGAGCAGAGGGGAAAAATATACCAGGAAGTGGTGGGGGTGTAGTAGGAAAGCTCTATTCTGTAAGTGTGACAGAAGGAAATCCATACATTTAAGCCAACATTTGGAAATCAGATCTAGTATCTTTATTTCGGTGAGAGACAAGTACGGAATAAAACTCAATAGTATAAAAGAGAGTACTATTTGAGTACTCTATTTTGAAAGCTTAAATATTATACTTCAAATAAACAATGTTTGTTGGAGTAGGTTTACAATTCAGTCATTTCTTTCCTAGCATTTTTCCCACAAATGTGGGATCCACTTTTTCAAATCAACTGAGTGTTGATCCATTGGTTGTGACACAAATTGACCGACCAGCTTCTCTGCCAAGGCTGATGTCATGAGCTAAAAGAGAGCGGCTGATCCAAAGTCACCCAGCTGGCTTTCATGCCAAGACAGGACTAGAACTCAAACTCAGTCTCCTGGTTTCTAGACTAATGCTTTAACCACTAATATGGCTTTCGATTATACAGAAATTATAATTCAATTATAATTCAAATTATTATATATATGTATATATATATATATGTATGAATGTATGTATGTATGTTTGTTTACAACTTACATATATAGCATATGCATATGTATACACACATACACACTTAAATTACTATAAAAAGAGATGTTTTGCTGCAAGTAGCTTGAAATATATAATATAATATAATATAATATAATATAATATAATATAATATAATATAATATAATATAATATTTCATATCATATCATATCATATCATATCATATATCACTTTGTTGTTAAGTTGCATGAGTGGAAGGAAGCTTCTGTGCTGGCTCTCCATATTTGGGGCAGCCCCTCCCCCTTCTTTTTTAGCAGCTGTCCACCTCATTGTGAATTTCAGGGAGAGGCGTTTTATGGGAAATCTGACAGATGGAGAGGTAGGAATCATAATCATGGGAAAGGTCTCCTGGATAAGCTGCCTTTCTCTTAAACTACTTAGTATCTAAGCCTTTGTTTTTTTCATTCAGTTTGTATCCTACCTTTTTTCTTAAATGGCTATTCAAGTTGGCTAACAGTTAGAAAAACAGAAGATAAAAGGCTTTAAAAGGCTTAATATAAATTAACGCTAACATAAGCTGTATTAAAAGCTTGGCAGAAGAGAGGAGAGGGTCCAAGAAGACTCCAGAGGAAGGAGAATCCACAAGCTTGGAGTGATCTTTGCATGCTAGATAACTCAGCCTTTCATCCAAAGCACCTTTCTGAGTTCAGGATGAGTGTAATGTAAGAAAAAAGTATTTATTCAAAATAATTTTCATACAGTAGTACCAGTGTTTGTGACTGATAATGAAAGGCAATAGATGTGAGTCAAGAAATTTATGCTTCTAAATCCTGTTAGAATTCATGAATGTAAGCTCATAGTTATCATTTTCATTTCAGTGGGGTTTAAGGCAGTCTCGTAAAGCTAAAAACTAATTATAATCTTCCTGAACATGGTGTCTACCACACAAGTTAGACTACAGCTCCTACCTGTCCTCAGCCATAGGCCATAAGAGGGGTAAAATATATTGAATTGAAGAATGCAGGACTTGCATTTATATACTGACTTCTGCCATAAACAGCGTGGAAAAGAGGAAATTAGCCATGGAACAAGATGGTAAAAATAACTACATTTTAATAAGTAGGCTGAAAGACAATGGAAAGAAATGAGGAATAATGTCTCTCCCTCCATGACCAGTGCAAGAAGCTGACGGATAGAGAAAATGAGAGCCTGTCTAAAAATAAATTCTTTTCTTTAAAAAAATACTTTATGGTTCTTAGGGAAATATTAAATTGAAGGTTGACACAGATATGGAATTCTGAAATTGGAAGGGACCACAACAGGGGTGAAATGCTCCCAGTTTGGACCGGATCACCTGATCCGATAGCGATGGCGGCGGGTGTTTTGGAGAACTGGTAGCAAAAATCCCTGCGTTTCCCCTGCATCATGCCCAGCTGAGCCGCACGATCATCAGTCTTTTTTTTTTTTTTTACTTTTAAAAGCATTTTTTCTACAACCTCTTCCGACGAAAAAATGCTTTTAAAAGTAAAAAAAAAAAAGCCTCTGATGATCGTGCGCCTCAGCTGGGATCATCAGAGGCTTTTCAAAGTATTTTTTTCTGCAACCTCTTGGCCGAAGAGGTGGTAAAAAAAAATGCTTTGAAAAGTCTCTGACGATCCCAGCTGAGTTGCCTGATCGGCAGAGAGGCATTTTTTAAAAAGCCTCTCTGACGATCCCAGCTGAGTTGCCTGATTGGCAGAGGCCTTTCAAAGCATTAGAAAAAATGCTTTGAAAAGTTAAAAAAAAAAAAAAAGTTGGTCATGCCCACCCAGTCACATTACCCCCACCACCACCAAGCCACGCCGACAGAACCAGTAGTAACAAATTTTACATTTCACCCCTGGACCACAAGGATTATTAATCCAATAATCTGCGGTATGCAGGGAAACCAGTCAAACCGTGCTTTAGAGCTGGCACTTCAGCTTTTCTTAAAAATCTCTTGAGATGGGAACCCACAATCTCCATAGGTTGACTCTTCCACTGTTACACAAGTCTTCCTGTCAGAAAGACTTTCTTTGTGTTTAAATCAGATCTAGATAGCTGCAATATATACTGATTACTTTAGTCCTCAATTCTATGGCAGTGGAATATGGTTCCTGATGGAACCATCTCATATACCTAAACACTGCTTTAATGTCTCAGCTCAACTTTCTTTTTTCCAGATTGAACCTCCCAGGGCGTGGCAGGGGAAGGATACTGTAAAATCTCCATTCCCACCCCAATCCAGGGAAGGATACTGTAAAATCTCCAGTTCCTCCTGATCAGCTGGGACTCGGGAGGCATAGAATAGATGGGGGCGAGGCCAGTCAGAAGTGGTATTTACCGGTTCTCAGAACTACTCAAAATTTCCGCTACCAGTTCTCCAGAACTGGTCAGAACCTGCTGAAACCCACCTCTGGTCTGAATATTCTTTGTATCAGTATTCTTCAGGAAATGTGGTGCCCAGAATTATATATAATATTCAAGATGTCATGTTGCCAGTGCCAAGGAATAATAGCTTCACATTCCTTTGATCCAGGGCTTTTCCTAATGCTGTCCAGAAGAGCATTAGCCCTTCCGGCAGCTGTCTCACACTAGTACTGATTCATGTTAGCATGTTGTCAATAAGTGATATCAACATCCTTCTCCAGTATAGCACTTCCAAGCCATGAATCCTTCATCTTGTATGTGGGCCTTGTATTCTTCCTCCCTAACTTTACTTTGTACAGTGAGTACAATGCTAGAATTGTATGCCCTTTTGTTTGCTTTCTCTGTGTAAGCTGTTTTATATCGTGGATGTCTGCATTCCAACTAACATTTTGTGAGTAAGCTTTTTTCTTCTCTCTCGCACCCTTCAATCCTCAGAAGCACTTTTGGGAAGTATATCTGGACATTGATATTAGAATCTACTTAATTTAAATAATAAATTTGCTCAGAGCAAAATCAAACTACTAAGTCTATGGCATAATTTGTAGAATAAGGATTTGAATCCATTTTAATGGAGCAGTGGAATATTAAGCCACTTGAGAAAAAAATGGAGAACTTTAAATCAAAAGAAATCAGAAAGGTTTTACTTGAATATAATGTTTTCATATTTAGACTTACCCTGTGGTCTTTGTACGTATAACATATACTGAGGAAGGTTCTGTCTTACATTCTGAGGAAAACAATGCAGTTGTTATCACAAGTGTGGGGCTGGCTTTGTACTGGAAAAAAATGAGGGAAAGAGGTTCTTTTCCATCTTTTCCCCTTGTTTGCAGCACAAAGCCAGCCCCATACAGCCCAGAAACACAGCAAAAGGAGTATTTGGGACAGTCTGACCCCTTTAAATAGCTTTTTGTTGTTTTTTTCACTGTACATAGCCAGTCTCATAGGGCCCAACAGCCAGTCAGGCATGCCTCATCAGCAGAGTGAGGAGATGACAGTGAAGGTTAACTGGGGTTGGGGAGTTTAGGGCACCAGGGGGCTAAAAGAGCATAGATAGGAGGGGAGATAGGAAGGTAGGGCAGTTGCAGTGCCCCCAAGATCAGACAGTACAGCCTGCCAAATGACCAAATTTTAATTGTGTGACTCTCGAGCATTTCAGTGGCTCTAATTTCGAGTTGTAAATCCCTTAGTTCAGTGCCATCATAACTTTTAATTGTTGCTGAATGAATGATCATAAGTTGAGGTCAGTACATCATAAGGCTCAGTACAAAAAAAAATTGTTTATCAAAGGTTCCACAACTTAGGAAAATCAGAGCAAAGTATTGTTTTGCTTCATAGCAAAACTCTATATTTTTCTGGTTGGTTAGCATCCCTAGTCACCAACAGTTGGCTTATCTATTCCCAAAACAATGTTGGTTAAAACTTTTCCATCTAGTTATTTATATGGGATTCAGACTTTCTGTCAGTAACTAGACTAATAATTTAAATCCTGAAAGAAAAAGTTTTATTAAAGATTAGTCCACTAATTCAGCAGAAAATTGATTTCATCCAGTACCTGGATGTTCCGAATGTTTCTAGGAAAAGTACAATTTTATAGTGTTTTGATGATTGACAACCCCCATTATAGACAGTGTTGGTCAGACTTTATACTGAATGTGCAAATAATTCTGATGGGCATAATTACACATTTTCTCTGGTACACATTCAGGCAAATTTCTATGTACCGTGTTTTCCCGAAAATAAGACCCTGTCTTATATTTTTTTGAACCCTGAAATAAGCGCTTGGCCTTATTGCCATGCGCTCAAAAGCCCGATTGGGCTTATTATTAGGGGATGTCTTATTTTGGGGGAAACAGGGTAGTATGGTTTCAGGCAGTTAACAAAGACTTGAAGAAGCTGCTGTTGTCTTAAGAAGCAAACTATGAGTTGGTTCCACATTTTGTAAGGAAGAAGAATTCTTTATTAATTTTTGAAATCTGGACTATATTCAAGTTAAGCCTCTTTTACATTTACATTCCCAAACCTAGTTCTCCCCAAAGATATTGAGTTTCAATTCCCATAATTTCTCAGTTGGCATGATAATCACACTAGTTGGAGACATGGGAATGGAAGTCTAACACTTATGGAGGGTATCAAGTTGAGGAAGACTTTCAAAATCCATTTTCTAATACATTTTGTGCCATGGATTTATAGATTAATTCGGTCCATTGTAGGAAGTTAAAAATAAAAAAGGAGTCAACCCAAAAGAGTTAAAATATCTAGAAATAAACAATACACTACTTAGTTAAATAGTCTCGGTATTTATCATGTAAAGGCAAACTGAAATCTTTTGCTAGCGCACTGATCATTCTTCTTCCCTTATGCTAATTAACCCTAATGTCTATTATTTTTTGAGGTCCCTAACTGCAATTAAGTACAGCTGTCAATTCCTTTCACTTAAAATGTGCCATTTATATTGCCTTAAATCTTAATCCCCCCTCCTTTTCAGAGGGGAAAGCATACAAATGGTATCCATCTGCTGCCATAAGTGCTTTTTGCCATAAATTAAAGAAACAGTAAGTAGAGTAGCAAGAAATCCATTCAGCAGTTTTTTCTTGATAAATCAGGAGGCTAGAGGCTGCTTCTTTCCCCCCATCCTTCTGTGACTGCACCTGCCCTTTGTAACAGCATCTTCTGGAGATCCATATGGATCCCATCTTCAAACAGACTTTAAAATTCTGTGCCCCCCCCCCCAGGATGTTTCAGGCAGATCTCTTTAGCTATAAATGATATTAGGTTATTTCTTCAGGCAATTGCTGTGTTCTGATATATAATGTTGTTTGTTTTACATACACACACACACACACACACACACACACACACACACACACACACACATATATATATATATATATATATATATATATATATATATATATATATATATATGTAGGTCTTTGGTTATTCGGGTCTTCTCCCACGTTTACGAATAACCAAAGACCTACATACAAACACCCGCGAAAACCTGAGAAAACAAATATATATATATATATATATATATGGACATTGGTCAAGTAGATAACTACAGTTTTACAAGGCAGCAAAGCTTTGATTGAATCTCTTTAGCAAAGTGGATTGCTGAAATGAGGCAATGACTTGCTTTTGCTTTTTGTTTGTATATCAAAGAAGAGGTTTTATTCTTTCTTTCATTTATAGTACATGCACATATACAAAAATCTTTTTTTTGAAGTGAAGCAGCCAGTTGTACCAAAACAGGTAACTCCCCTTTTCACCTCCAACTATTCAGGTGAGGTGATTCCTCAGAATTGACTTACTATTCATGTTTGAGACTTTGATCCATTTTTATTTTTATTTACTATGTTACCAACCCAGTCATATGACTGAGCAATTTAGAATGTGAAATACAATCACGTTTTTTTTAAAAAAATATCCTTTATTCTATGAACCTTTTGATTTATTTGGGAACACAACAGTTTGAAACATGCTAATCAATTAATGACAAAACCAGCTGAAAATGGGTATAGATGTCACACATCTGGAGGAAATCTGGTTGGGGAAGGTTGATGTAGAACACGGTGTCAAACTCACCGTGTCATATTGCTGTCGTGACATTTCACGACTTTTTCCCATTTGCGGAGCTGGGGTGGGTGTGGCCTGCACGTGACGCATCCATCCGGTGGGCCGCCAGTTTGACGCCCTTGATGTAGAAGGTAGAATATGATACCTTTAAGATGCTTAAAGTGAATGCTCCAGCTGCCTTTCTTTGTGGTTAAGTACTTGCTAACAAAGATGTTAAAGTTGCTTCCATTCTCAGATGGAGTCCTGGTCAGAGGTCGCTCTGCATAAGTCTTGCCTTCAACCACTTATTTTAAGACTGAGAGCCTGCAATAGTCATAACATGCTATACCATGTAAATCCCGTATAGACCTTGACAAGGTAGGGTTTATGAGCTTGTAAAGGCCACAAGTGCAGGTTCTGTGGGGAAAAAATGGCTATTGAAAAAAGAATCTGAATGAGCAAGAGGCAAAGCAGCATGTGAGGAAATGTACCATGTACTTGAGTTCATCACAAATCAACAGATATATTTATTAGTTTTATATTGTTGACTCATGGGTGTCATGGTGTTTTTCAGTGGATATTAAAATACATCCAGGTCTAGGTACATTAAAGGTCATCACAAAAGCTTTTTTTATGTTCTTAGGAGTTTGAGAATTATTTTTTAGCCTGCTAAGGGGAATGTAAGAAGTAAATGCAGATAAACAATTTCAGATATACAGCTGTACTTTGACAATACCTGTGATCTGATTTTGTGGCTGCTACTACCCTTTGTGCGTGTACACTTATTCTATACAGAAATTGTGAGCAGATTGAATTGCAAAAGAAGCATTAGGGGAGAAAATAGCAAAGTGATGGAGAAAGCTAATTTCATTATGCTGGGCACCTCTCCTTATTTTTGGAGAGGCAGTAGAAGCTTATGAAAAGAATGACCTTGCATAACAATTCTAAATTAGAAGTAATTATGTAGGATCCTTTTATGCAACACCTGCTCTGCGCTATGATGATTCGTACTTTTCATTATTTGATTTTTTTATTTTTTATTCCTGTCCATACTGCTTAGTCCATTTCAGTTTTTAACTGACTTTGTGGATATAGAATTTAAACTTTAAAAGGCACCCTTGACATGCTTAACCTAGCCACGCTTATTTTAGGAGAAAAAACAGCTCTGTTGCAGTTTTATTTTAAAACTTTGTAATTGAGTTTTGAGCATTTAAAAAAAAATCTTAAATTTTTAGAGCAATTTCCAGTTCATCAACCAGAAATACATAATTGTAAAGTAGTTAGCTAACAGAGTAAAATCAATGCCAATGTTACTCTCCTATTCTGTTTATATGTTTATGAAAGTTTTTACTTTTTTTAAAAAATAGAGATAGTTATATTTTGGAGCCTCAAATATTTAAATTCCATTCTTTTTTTTAACCTTTTCCTGTCTCCACATCTTTTAAAAAGGATGAAATCTCTTTTTCCTCATTTTTTTAAAAAAATACCATTGATTAATAAGGACACATTTCCAGATACTGAAGATTGTGGTTGAAAATTACTAAATTTCTACGAAAGCAAAAAGATACCTTGTTTTTGCTGTATATGCACAAAATGTAAGTCTCTTTTATGAGATAGGGAAGGCAGAAAGAGAAAATGAATTACTGAATTCATTCATATGAATTCTCTTTCTCCTAATTTTCAGCAATAAAAGTTGGTTGTCTTAGTATTATAAGCATGTACATTAATTAATGTGGGATTTGTAAAGAGATATGAGTCAATTAGGCTTAGAGCCGCTGACAGTGTTCCAGATGGTGGGGGCATTGAACACGAAATGTGCCACATGCTGTGGGTAAGCAGCCAGAACAGATCACACAATTGGTTGCTTAATGAAGAGAGGTGTGGGGGGGAGTTGGGGGAAAAGGTTATATTTGGAGACAGTCCTAACAGAAAAAAATTCCACTGAAAGGCTAAAACAATGATCTTATTTTTTAATCTACAGAATGTAAACTTTAGATTGAAAGAGGCACTGGAGCTTTGAAGTAAATTTTAGTTAAACAGAAAATTGTGTGACAGACCCTTTTAAGCACAAGTATGGCAACATATTTCAGTTTCAGATTATAATCTTCTTGCCTGTGAAAAATGACGACAGTTATCTGATTCCTTTCTTTGATCTGGCTAAATGGTATACTTAATGAATTAGCAATTGGATTTATATTCGGGGAATATATTTTAAGTAGTGCCCTTGATTTTAATATCTTTAAATCCTCCAGTTAAAACTAATGGGCTGTTTAAACAATTGCTGTTTTCACATATTCAGATCAGAAACAAATCAGTCACTTTTTCCATATGAGTTATTACTCATTGCTTGGCTAATTCCTGGGCTCATTTCCCCTTCTTTTCTTAAATATTCTTTCTTATTAGAGAAAGAATATTTAAGAAAAGAAGGGGAGGCTTCTTTTTAGAGGCTTGGGCAGAATACAGATACATTCACAAATAATGAATAAACCAAGAAAACAGAAATGAGCCAGGCAATTCCATACACATCACACTCAATTACAGTAGCAGTCATTAAGCTAACTGCAAGTGTCAAACTATAGTTGTCCTAAAACCAGAAATAGCTTGAGCCATTCTGCATTTGTGTATTATATTGTGACTAAAACAAATCACATTATGGATTAGCATGTGGTATTAAGTCCATGGAAAAGGTAGCTCTATTTGATTGATGGCTATTTGACAATGTTAACATTTGGTTGGAACCATCTTGAGACATTTACCAATGGCCTTTGAGTAATTGTTGACTGCCTGGAGTAGTTCCTGCACTTTTCTTGACTATGGTTTGTCATTGTCTTCTTCCCAGGCTGAGAGAGAATGACTGGTCCCAAATCACCCAGCTGGCTCTGAGGTGGGACTAGAACTCTTGACTCCCAGTTTCTAACCTGGCGCCTTAACCACATCCACTATACCTTAACCAGTGTGATTCGCTCCCTTGGATAGTTAGCTTTAAAGAAATAAATATTAAAATGATAAAAGACAATGTTTTCTTTTTCTTTCCTAGAATTCGTTCATTTTTGTAGAATAAAATTCAAAAACTGACACAATACTTTTTCTTTTTTTAATAAGTTTTTTATTTTTTTTATTTTTTTACAAACATCAATGCGTGAACAGTGTGGCACCTGGGTGTCATACATTCTAATACAAATACGATTAATAGCATTAGTCATAGTTATTACTTTCAATTCAACATATGTTTCTAATAGTAATACATATTTATATAAAGTTGCAATCTATCCTTATTCAATTATTCCATGTTGTCTCTTATTATTACTCTTATTTTATTATATTCTAATACAAATAAGACTAATAGCACTAGTCATAATTATTACTTTCAATCCAATTTATATATTTCTAATAGTGATACATATTTATATAAAGTTGCAATCTTTCATTATTCAATTATTCCATGTTGTCTCTTATTATTACTCTTATTTTATTATATAAAAATATATACACTAATATTCCCCTTTTCTCTTATTTCTATCTCTTATTCTAACTTTTAATCATGTCATCCTTTGTTAAAAAGCATTTTCTTTCTATTCTACCTAACTTCTAATCATGTCACCTACCTACAAACAAAAGAAAGGAAAGAAAGAGGAAAAGGAAGGCAGATCAAAACAACACCAAAAACAAAAAATCATCTATCCATCATCGCTTGCCCACTTCAAAACTTTAGTTGCTATGCTTTTTTTCTTTTTGATCTATCTTCCGTATTCCTCTCTAAGATCTTTATCTCTTTCTACATCTGCTTCTTGGCTGTTCAATCTGAGTATTTTCCCCACCTCTATCCTCCTCCTCCACTGCCTAGTTTCCAGGATTTCTACCCATGCCCCTATCTCCCTTCCAAAGGTATCTTCCTGTATCTCCAATTCTCTTTTCAACCCCCTTAGTATATTTTCCCCATGGTTTGATTCATCAATCACTGTTATTTCCTTTGTTATCTCCTCTTTGTCTTCTTCTTTTATTCTCTGATTCTTCGTTTCAGTCTTTTCCACCATTTCTATTGTTAGCTCCTCCCTTTCCTGGGCGTCTTGATCTTTGCTCATCATCCCTTGTGTAGCATTTTCCATTTTTTCCATAATCTCCTTAAATCCTTTCTCCATAATAGCCTTTGTGTTTTGAAAAAATAATGCTATCTCCTTCAATGTTTCATTTGTTTCTTCCTTATAAAGCATCTTATTTTGTTTTTAAGGAAAAAAATCCGTTTTTATTCAACAGTCCAAGAGCTATTTATTCAATCCTTAGGTTGCCCTTCAAGGGGTGAGTTAATCACAGTTCTTTATATCCCAAAGGTAAACAGTCTGTTCCATTTGAATAGTCCCAGAAGTTATCAGAAGTCCCTTTAATTAAGTAGCTTGCTTATTTTCATGTTTAATCTCCAATAGTCCTGGGGTAGCTGGGGATAATCCAATAGATATTTTCACAGTTCTTTTCATAAGTATTTCCAGGCTTGTAGTTTTCCCTTTTGTCAGCAGGTGGCACTCTCAGCTTAGATTTCAATATTACCACTCGGCAATTATCCTTTTAGTTATAAATCAATTATAAAAGCAGAATAAGTTTTATAGTAAATGATTTCAGCATTTTAAAATGCCTTTCCAGTACTGCGTCTTCCCAATTCAAGAGTCCAATTTTCTATACATTTCAAAATTTATAATTTTCTCTCTTGTGCCCTCCTCAAGATGCTCAGATACCGCTTAAACAAATAGTTCTGAGCAAATAGTTCCAAACTATTCCTTGGGGTAAGTTTAAGGCAAAAAGAAACCCTTTCCCATAGTTCCAGTCACTATGGAACCTACTTCGCTCCAGCACCAGTCTTAGTTGTTGTTCTTCAGTTGTCCCAGCTTTATAGCAGCCATCTTTAGACTGCCTTGTCTTCTTGCCGTGGCTGAGAGGGAAAGAAACCCCACGGGTCAGACAGGAGAGCTACGTCTCTCCTCAACCACACAGGATGCCCCTCTTTGCTTCAACGCCCCTACAGGGTGGCTTTGGGTCCTCTCGGAGCCCACAAACAGGGAGGACAGCACAGGGAATACGGAGACCTGTTCCCTGTGTTTGAAAATGCCACGACGTTAACCGGAAGTCGACACAATACTATTTCTGAATAGTATTTTAAAAGAAAGGTTTTTAATTAACTTAATCTGAATTAAACAAAACTGGACAACCATATTTTGCTGAATATTTAAAATTTGAAATCATAATGAAGATACGTAGTTAAAGTGATTAAATTTTTAAAACTGCATAATATGGCTTAATGCTTTTTGTAATGTTGGCTCAAAACTTTGCCATATTAGTTTCATTCCTTTCTATACTATGGCAATTATGAATATCTATTTTCTAGGAGCCACACAGCTTTTGAAAAGAGAAATCAGGATGACTAGTAAAAGCTGATCGAATATTTGAAACTTTAAAATAAAATTTTGCAAAGAAAATGTGATTGTTCAATGTCGAGTGATTTAAATACCTCATATTATCGGGGTGGGGAGTGGATTTGATATGGCAAAAACACCTGATAGGTTTGTCTTTTATGTGACAATTTTGAAACAAGCCGATTATTTCATTTTTTTTGATGCTGTGAATAGTCTTGCTGAAATCTTAACAAAATTTGAAACACATGTTTGAATGTCTTAAATAAGAGGAATTCAAAAGATTCAGTTGGTTCTGTAATTATATAGTTACTCACAAGACTGGCATGTTGTTGAGGTTTATAGCCATAAATGCTAACAATATGAAGGAGATTATATATTGATACAGTTGCCATAAGATCATTGGGCTATCCCAACCTGTCATTTGCACTGGACATGTGACAGGCTCCACTCTGAATTTGATTACTTTTGGATTTTGATCACACATTCAGTGTTCATGTATATAGGAGGAACTAATGTTAGTACGTCTTTAATGGTAAACTGCACTGCATAGTAGTAGAAAGTGAAATGCCTCTGGGAAGAAAAGGAACACTTCTTTAAGTGAGAAATTAGCATTAAGGTCAAAGTCGGAGATGAGAATAATCAGCTTAATGAGAAAATGGAAGGAGCATATATATCTCTAGCATTTGAATGGTAAAGTGAGCGTGGAGGATTGAAGTGGAGAATTGTATGCCAGGTTTGAGGAAGAAAAAAAGCTGATCACAAGTAGAAGGAAGATGGCATATACTGTTGGGCAGGTTCAGGGGGCTAGTTGGGATGGTCTGAGTTGCATATTATTGGATCTGGGTAAAGTATATTGAAATATACTTTATTGAAGTATATTGAAGGAATGACTAAAATGAGAAGCTATTGAATGCAAATATTATCCATTCCAGGTCAGAGAACAATAAACTATGTATCTTTTTTTCATCTCCTGTTGTAATCCAGTAATTTGTTTAGTGGATATAAAATATCGAAAGTATAAGATAAAGATAAGGTCCTTTCCAACCTTATTAGAGCCATGATGATGAAGTTGTTAGAATGCAGTACACCTCACTGCTAGGAGTTCAACCTTGATTGGCTCAAGGTTGACTCAGTCTTCCATCCTTCTGAGGTCAGTAAAATGAGGAGCCAGATCGTTAGGGGTAATATACTGACTCTGTAAACTGCTTAGAGAGGGCTGTAAAGCACTGTGAAGCGGTATACAAGTCTAAGTGCTATTGCTATTCTATGATTCTATTAACATGAGTGAAGCAGTCTTCTTGGAGCATTAAAAAAAAATGGCATCCTTTAGAAGGCTCATGAAGCTACTTTGAATATTGCCTCTAGCCATCTATGCCTATGTTTGTGCACACAGTTGCTTTACATGAGTGGCATTCTTAGTGAATGTATTATAAATGTGTGCAATTGAGGTTAGCTTTCATATCAGCAGAAGTGGTCCAAAAGATGTAGTTGCTTTAATACTTCAAGGACAGGTGCATCATTCATAGTGACATACTTTACTAAACATCTCTTTTGGATTCTTTTTTTTTTACACTCTACAAATTGCAGCTCTAATCCCTAAGGGCATCTCACTTTGAGTATCTTTCTAATACAAATATTTTTCTGAATGAAAATTATATCTCTCTTCTTTGTGTCTCCCCCCCAGCTTAGAAAGCATATTTCTTTGTATGCAATAGCTACTGAATTTTCACAAGAGAATTTTAAAGTTTTTTGGGAAGCCTAAGTACACTACTTTGTTTGGCGTAGTCTTGTTTGCATGCTTGTTAGGACTTTGAAGTCTAGAAAGTTATTAAAATAATGTATTCTTGCAGAGCCATGTATCTGCTTCCTTTTCAGCTAAATTTATTCTTCTATTTGCTTGATTTTTTTCTTTAACCATACTTTTTACCATTTTAATCCCAACATGACATTAAACTAATTGACCTATAAATTAAGAGTTTTCATTAAATATATTGTCCTTCAAAGGGTAACATGTTAAGAGCAGAAGCTTGCCATGAAGGAAATTAAATGTTAATGATACAGTACTTTGTTATGATATGTTTAACATCTCCTGTGCACTGCTTGGAGAGTCCAAGCGTGGGTTCATTTCAGTCTGTTGTGACGTCACTGAGTTGGAATTTCTTTGGCCACGCCTTCCTCCTTCCGGCTGAGCCTCAGTTTTTCCAACTCAGTTTTTCCAACTCAGTCTGAAGGAAAGACTTATTTGAGTTGGCTCTTCAATTTATTAAATTGAATTAGTAAATATTTGGCCTTTTAACTAAATTAAGAAAAAAGAAAAAAGAAAAAAAGAAGAAAAGAGAGCCTCTTTAAAATTCAGCTTGGGTGGCTTGCAGACAGAGCGCAGAGAGTGAGTCAGCACTGGGCACCCTGTGAGGCAGTGTTTTGATTGCTGCGGCAGCGGCCATTGCCACGTGGCTCGGATCGTTCCCCCGATCACCGGGGAAGTCACCGGAGGTCTTCAGGAGGTCCGAGGCTTCGGATTCCTCCTCCTTTTGCTGTCAGAGAGCCACAGATCACAAGGAGAAGGAGCGCTGACCGCGCAGCCGATAGCCACCATTTTGTTGCCGGTGGCCATTTTGTGTGGCTATACAACGCAGCAAAAATTATTTCTTGAGTGCAGCTGGGCGAAGATTGGGCCTGATCCGCCATTTGGAAGCCAGAGCAGCTACTTACCACGCAAGTAAACCACAGTTCTGGTTTTTTTACTGTGTTTGGTGGCCTTATAATCCTTGGGGCAAGCCTTACAGCTCTTTATTTCCTGGGGTGCCCTGATTATAGCTGCTGCTGCATATTATACTCAAAAATAAACCGTGTTGTCGGTTTAGAGTAAATTGAGCCCTGACCTGCGCAGTGAGTAAACTTTCCTTTATTGTCTTTAATTTTCTTGGTTTGAAATCCTCAAATTGTGTCTATTATGGCCAATAGCAGTGATTCTGAGGCGTCTTCAACACCTCAACCTCAGCCAGAATGCTCTAACTAACAAGCCTAGATTGAGATCCAGCAAGCCTTCTGTTAACACCCAAGCTAAACAGTCTAAATCTTCCTCTGTAGCAGCTGAAAAGGATGCACTTAGAAGGCAAAAAGCCTTGGAAAAGCATTTTGCAAAGGCTCAGCAACAGGCTACAGCCCTCAAATCTCCTGTGGATTCCAGGGATCAGGGTGAGACTTCTCATATTTTTCCCACTGTTTTACAAACTCAGGAAGTACAAGAGGAGATACCTAACTGGTCTCCCATTATTATTCAGGAACAACATGGGTTTCAAGCAGTTCCTTTTCAGGAGGGTTATGTCTTGCCCACGGTTCAGCCTCCTTCTGATTCTTCTCAGGTGCCAGGCAGACAGCGCGCTGTGCCTTCTGCTACCTTTACGCCCACAGCAGTGGGTCTCCGCCCTCAGGAGCCAGCACAACAAAGTTTATCCTCAGAATTACGTTATGCCATTGTGCAAACCATTATTCAGGGCATTGATGAGGTGCTGGCCCAGAGGGGAATTTTGGCTCCTTCCCATCCAGGGCCATCCAGGGCAGATCCTGTTCCTCATCAGTCACATAGGCATAGGGATTACAGGGAAGAATCCTATCATGACACTCCATCCTTTCACAGTGAGGCTTCGCTGGAAGGTGAGGAGGAATTAGATGAATTTGAGATATCAGGTGATGAGGGCATTGCTCAGGATAAGCCAGCATATTCTGGTTTGTTCCGCCCTCATCTTTTCAGAACCTTATTACTTAAGGCAAAGATGACTGTTAATATGGCCCAGGTGGACAAATCAGCTCCTAAGGATTCCCAGGATCTTTGTGCTAGCCTGTTTTCAAAACAGGTCACTACTCAAGAGGTTATTCCCTCTCCACAGTTTTTTGTAGATACAATCAAAAGGCAATGGGAGCATCCTATATCTGGCATGGATAAAAAGATGTATTCAGTGGAGAAGGTATTTGAGGAACTTCTCCAAATTCCTACAGTGGATTCTCCCTTCACCAATTTAGCTTCAACTGCTATTCTCCCTTCTAATACCGCTGAGGGGTTGAAGTCATAGAAAGGCGGATTTGGCCACACGTAAGACCCACCAGGCTGCGGCTTGGGCGATTAGAACCGCTACAGCGGCTTCCTTTATGTCCAGAACATTGCTTCTATGGTTCAAGCAGCTTCAGGCCAGGGTTTCCCCAGAGGATCTCCGCCTCCAGCAAGATCTTAGTAAGCTGATTGCAGCAACAGAATACACGGCAGATGTCTCTATTGCTGCTGCAAAATTTTGCCTCTACGGCTGTAGTGTCTAATGTGTCTAATGCCAGGTCCAAAGGGCATCTGGCTGCTGCACCCTTTAAACGACAGCAACTGTTCGGAGATGTGTTAGATCCCATCCTGGTGGAAGGGAAAGACAAGAGGAAGGTGCTACCTCAACTGTCTAGGAAATATGATAGGAGACCAACTCCTTATTACCGTAGGCAGCCCTTTCGGAATACGGAGGCGGGATTCCCCACCTCCCAGTCTCAGAGACCATATTTCCATGGAGGTGACAGATTTCAGGAGAGGTCTGGATTCCGAGACAGATCTCGGCAGCCACGGTCCAGGCAACCCCTACAGCGGTTCAGGGGGACGCCCCTACCGCCATTCCAAGTGATTCCTGGGCTCACATCCCTATTGGCGGCAGGTTAAAGATGTTTGCCGACCAGTGGAGGGATACCACCATGGACGCATGGGCCTTGCAAACTGTGACTCTTGGACTAACTTTAGAATTTTGTTCCAACCCTAACCCTAACCCTCATCATTTCATTCACTGTCCAGTGCCCAGGGAGGCCACCAAGAGGGCCATGATGGAGACCGAAATTCAGCACTTGCTGGATATCACAGCCATAGAACCGGTACCGATTGGTCAAAAGGGTTTGGGGTTTTACTCCATACTCTTTCTAGTTCCCAAGAGCTCGGGGGGCCAACAGGCAATATTGAATTTGAAAGACCTCAATATTCATATAAAATACAGGAGGTTCAAAATGCATTCACTGCATTCAATCATGGGCGGTCTCAGACAAGGAGATTTCTTAACATCGATAGATCTCAGAGAGGCCTACCTCCATGTGCCCATAAGGATTTCCCACAGGAAGTTTCTCAGGTTTGCTTTTGCGGGCCGCCACTGGCAATACCGGGCCCTTCCCTTTGGCCTGTCATCAGCATCACGCACCTTCACCAAATTACTGGACGTGATGGCAGCACGTTTGCGGGCCATCCAGTCCGTCTACAGTGCTACCTAGACGATGTGCTGATTCAGTCATCATCCGTCAGTCAGGCAGAGCAGGACCTTCGGCTTACCATCCAGACTCTACAGGATCACGGCTTCTCAGTAAACTGGGAGAAAAGCCATCTGGTTCCGTCTACCAGACTGATCCATTTGGGGGCAGTAATAGACACCCAATTGTCCCAGGTGTTTCTGTCTCCGGAATGCAGGGACAGTATAAGACAACTGATAAGGCAGGTTCAGACATCAGGTTCAGTGTCCCTTCTTCTTCTTTCCCAACTGTTGGGGAAAATGATTTCTTGCCTGGCCATAGTTCCCTGGGCTCGATTGCACACCAGGGCCCTACAATGGCTCCTCCTACCCAGTCAGAAGTCAGGGCGCAGCAACTCACTGGGCAGGATCAGGGTTCCTCCACAGGTGCTGCGCTCCTTGGATTGGTGGCTATCGAAGGCTTTGGAGAAAGGATGTCTGTTTCGGGATCCTCCCAGACTGGTACTGACATCGGACACTAGCCTCTTCGGCTGGGGAGCACATCTGGGGTCCACTGTGACACAAGGTCATTGGTCTCAGGGGGATCTCCACAACGATATCAACTGGCTGGAGCTGAGAGCTGCACACCTGGCGCTTCGACAATTTCAAGCAGAGCTGTCAGATCAACATGTTCTTCTGCTGACAGACAATGTCACAGCCAAGGCGCATGTCAACCGCCAAGGGGGCACTCGTTCGAAGGCACTCGTGTGAAGCGAGAAAGCTGTGTCTCTGGGCGGAGTGACATCTTCGATCCTTGAGGGCAGAGCACATCGCCAGGACAACCAACTCAACAGCGGACTGGTTGAGCTGGACAACAATAGACCAATCCAGATGGCACCTTCACCCGGACATGTTTCATCTCATCACAGTTCATTTTGGGGGCCCGACTCTGGACTTATTTGCTACCCCGCAGAATACTCAACTGCCTTGGTTTTTCACCAGATTTTGGACTCCAGCGACCGAAGGGGTCAATGCCCTTTGTTGCCCATGGCCGACCGAGTTGCTGTATGCCTTCCCTCCAATCCCCTTACTTCAGAGGGTGATCAGGAGGATCCTGGAGGAACAGGCGGAGGTGTTACTAATGGCACCATATTGGCCGAGACGTCCATGGTTCGCAGACCTCATGTCGCTGTCGACACAGCATCCCTGGATATTACCACCACACCGGTTCTCCCTCAGTCAGGGCGCCCTTCAGCATCCGGATCCTCAGTGGCTCAAGTTAGCCGCCTGGCGATTGAGCGGGAGGCTCTCCGGAAGGAACACTATCCCTCTGAGATAATTTCCACCATTTTAGCTTCTAGGAAACAGTCAACAGTTCGCATCTATCAAGCCACCTGGGCGGCGTTTTGTCGATGGTGCGCTAGAGGGAATTTGGTTCTGATGGCTGCAACGGTTCCACAAGTCCTGGCCTTTCTACAGCACAGTCTGAAAAAGAAGCTTTCCACTAATACGCTGCGTCGACAGGTTGCCGCTTTGGCGACGGTTTTGCCAGGTGAGGGATCAGTTCCGCTTTCGCACCATCCTAAGGTCAGTAGCTTTTTGAAAGGAGCTGCCAATTTGTTACCTCCTGTTGTTCATTGCTACCCGACCTGGGACTTGTCACTGGTCTTGCAGGTGCTTACCTCACCTCCTTTTGAGCCCTTGCGGACTACTACGCTCAGACTCTTCACCTTTAATGTTGTCTTTCTGGTGGCTATTACTTCTGCACGCAGAATTTCTGAACTGGCGGTGCTTTTGGTGCGCCAGGATTTATGCATCTTTCATCCGGACCATGTCATTCTTCGCTTGGATCCTACATTTGTACCAAAAGTTAATTCCTGGTTCCCCAGGGCACAGGAACTTATTCTACTGGACTTTTGCCCTAATCCCAGAAATCTGACAGAAAAGCACTGGCATACGTTGGATGTGCGCTGGGCCTTGAGGTATTATGTCAAGCGGATGGCATCCTTTCGATGGTCAGAGGCCTTGTTCGTGTCGTTGCAGCCCACGTTGATGGGGAAAAAGGTATCACCATCTACCATTGGCCGTTGGCTCAAGGCATGCATTGCCTTAGCTTATGAACACCAAGCCTGTTTGGTGCCACGGCGCATTAAGGCACACTCTATTCATAGTGCGGCCACTTCGGCTACCTGGGCTACGCAAGCATCCATTTTGGACATCTGCAGAGCCGCGACTTGGACTTCCCCTTCACCGTTCGTGAAGCACTACAAGCTGGATCAGTTCGCATCAGCTGAGGCGGCGTTTGGGAGGCGTGTCTTACAGAGAGTCGTGCCGGCCGAGGGGACCCTAGACCGATCTGCTTCCTACCCTACTTCAACTTAGCTTGGGTATATCCCACGCTTGGACTCTCCAAGCAGTACACAGGAGATTGAACGTTGGGCTTACCTTGAACGTTCCATCTATGTGCACTGCTAGAGAGTCCAAATCCCACCCTGGCTTGTGCTGATTCGGGGTCCAGGAGTGGCCGGTTCTTCAAATTGATGGCATCTTCCCTGGTTCCGGTTTTGTTGAAAAAACTGAGGCTCGGCCGGAAGGAGGAAGGCGTGGCCAAAGAAATTCCAACTCAGTGGCATCACAACAGACCGAAAAGAACCCACACTTGGACTCTCTAGCAGTGCACATAGATGGAACGTTCAAGGTAAGCCCAACATTCATTTTCAAATTCAAAATAATAGTGTCAGAGCTGGAGGGGAAGGAAAGATGAGTGTGGGGGATAGATTATGTCTGATAGAGTTGTTAATATGAATTAAACATTTACATGAAGGTATACCTTGTTTGAAAAGCTAGGATTCAATTAAGAAGCAAAGGAGGACAAAGGTGTCCTTAGGTCTTGATGTGGACATAAATAAAAGATCTATACATGCATTCTGGTTATGAACTGCTAATGCTAACAGATATGAATCTTTTGTGTTGCTTGTAGTTGTACTCTGGCATGGAACTTTTCTTTTGTAGAATTTGGAATGCTAATCAGGTATGCTTTTGGGCTAGGATGGCAGAAATAAACGTTCTATATAATTGGCTCTGTAAAATTCAGATTTGCCAAAGACATGTAAATCTCATTTATTGTGTACATCAAAAGAAGTCTGAAGGATACTTGCCATACCTGATTAAGATGTAAGAATCAAAGACTGTTTCAGATGATAGCAGGGTTGAAGAATTTCATGATCTTGGATTAAGGTTTGGCCTTTCATCATTGTTGGCCACTTTGTCTTAAGTTTTACACGCTCTGTGACTATTTGGGCCTATTGGTATATGGTGCTGCAGGATGCAGCTAATTATACAGAAATTAACATATCCACACTATCCATGGTCATCTTAATTCATACGAATAAAAAATACCTAAGAAATATGAGATAAACAAAAGGGGGGATTATTTGCACTCCATATAAATAATCCAATGTGTAAATCTGACCCTGAGGCTCTTTTTACTTATCAGCTTCTAAGATCAATAAAATTGGCAGCCATGAAAACAAAGTATATTTCTTTGTTTGGCAATACTATTTTAACTGAATTCACTTATACTGTAGATCGGCTATGCCTTTCTTTATCTTTGAATTCCTATGGAAGGACTCTGAAGACATGCATTTTCAGTAATTGGCAATAGGCACATGGCCTAGGACTGTTAGTGAGTTCTTAATTTTCACACATGATTGATTTTAGAATTTTATGTTTGGTTTTAGTGGTTGGGTTTGTTTGTTTCTCTGCTCTTAAATGCATATTTTTATTTGTATGCTTCCTAGGCTTATATTCAGCCTTGTCTTTAAAACAGCATTTATAGTGTTACTTTTTCTTGTTGTTCCCACAAAACAATCCTGTGGGGTAGAGGGCTAAGAAGAGTAGCTGGCTAAAATGACCCAGTGAGTTTCTGTGGTTGACAGTGGGCTACAGTGCCAGCCCAAAACCTGGACCAGTATAGTACTTAATAGCTGTTTTGGAAGGGACACTTTTTTTCCAATGGGTGTTTTGTCCAATGTCCAATAGGTATTTGGAAATTAAATAAGTAAAACCTCTTTCTAGAATCAAGTTAGAATCTTACAATTTTGGATTTTCCTGTTCAGTATACACTTTCTCTACTGTTTATGCTCCAACATTCTCCAGTTGTTTTTTACTACAATTGTTCAAGCTTCATTAGATTTCAAACTAAGATTTCACTTTGCTTCTGGAATAGTTTTTTTTAAGAGTACAGTGAATTATAACAGAAAAGGTGGTTGGATACTGTTGAAATGTATTTGCATAGTTAAAGTCATCTATAAATTTTAAACAGAAGTGTTGACATTCTGAGTTGGCTCCATGAAGTAAAAAAAGCAAATTGAAAGGATTCCCCACTATTATTGTTTTTAGATCACTCTTCAGGGGCTATTCTGCATATGAGATGTCAATTCTCATTTGAGCCTTTCATATATCTTATGAAATTTAAAATACCATTTGACACTTTTTCATTATTGATACTTGTATTAGTGAGAGTGGCTTTGGATTGTGTCGGTAATAAGGAGATGAAAGTGGTGGTGAGTTGTATTGTTTTGAAGTTAGTGACAAACTCAGGTGATTCCTTTATAATAAAGTTACTCTAATAGATCCATTTAATACTTAGAGATGAATACTCACATTTGCTGATTATTAGAAATTCCTGGCAGAATGTTGTCCCTTTAGAATCCATTGTTCCTCTTTCTACCACGGAATAATTCCCATTCTTAGGCCAACTCTGACATTATTTTAAAAAGTGATTACCCACTTTCTAAGTGGGATTCTGTGTGGTTTCAACAGCATATGGAGGTAGGAGACTTCATGTTGATTACCCTCTGGAGCCTTTCACACAGGTAGGGGATTGGGGAAGAAACCTGTAGAATTAAATTTTATTAGCTCAAATTCTAGTCCAAGATTCTTAAGGACAGTGCCTGATGAAGTTGTCCAATGTGTGAAGAAATCATAGTAATTATCCAAAATAAATTGTAATCCTTGAGATATTTTCAATCTAATGCCGAGCCATATGTGTTTCATAGGGATGAAGAAATCAAAACACTACTACTAGTGATGTTTCAATGAGATAATAGTTCTATAACAATACTAAAGTGGCTAAAATGAAATCCGATTTCAACCAAATGAAGGCTTAAAATGGGATAAGACAATATTTAGATCACTCAAAGGCTGAACCATTCAGCCTTGGAATCTAGTGCAATTCAGTCTAGTGCCAGATTCCCCAAACCCCAGGCCACGGCCCACTACTGGGCCGTAGCCTATTCAGAACCAGGCCGCACAAAAGGCAGATTGGTGCATGTATGCAGCTCCACTTATGCAAGTGGTGCCCCAAAGACTTCTCTCTTGCATGAGTGGAGCTGTGCATGTGCCCATGTGCCAGCCCATCACTCACGTGACCCAGTTCTCTTCTCCTCCCCACCCCCCTGCCGGGCCACCAAGCCGCAAAGGTTGGGGACTACTGGTTTAGTTGTTAAGGCACTAGGCTAGAAAGCAGGAGACTGAGTTCAAGTCCCACCTTGGCTGTAAATGCCAGTTGGGTGACCTTGGGCCAGTCACTCTTTCTCAACTCAATTCATCTTACAAGGATGTTGTGGGGAAAAAAAGGAGAAGGAAGGTATGTTGGATATGTTCGCTGTCTTAAATTATTTGTAAAAATAATAAAGGTGGGAAACAAACAAACAAATAAATGCATGTACCTTGGATTTAAAAATTAAATAAAATTTATTTCTCGGAATAAATTCAGTTTGAAACTATTGAAATTTATGGCAAAGTTTAATATAGCCTCAGGTCTGTAATGAACTGATTTGATTTGATTATGGCAAAATTTATGGTGAAGTAAAATTACCACAGCAGAAAGTTAAATTTATCGCACTTCATTTCCACATAACCCATGATGCTATTCTTATAATAGATTTGTGATAGTGATGTCAGAAAATGAAAAAAGAGAGATAAGAACTGCTTCTAAATGTTAGATATAAAATGAAAGAGAGATTTGAGCTGATAATACTGTTCATCTGCTAAGTCACTGTCATTCTTTCCAGAAGAAACTTTGATAAGATTTCTTTTTGCTCCACTAGAGTGCTGAACTAATTAAATGTCTTAATTTATGTTAATGGAGTCGGTAAGTGCAATTAAACTGGGTGGTTTCATACAGTACTCTGCAGGATGATAATCAAATCTATCAATGATTTCAGTGCAAAACTGTAGGGTTAGTCAAGTTAGGGTTGTCAAGGTGAAAATACACAGGTCTCCATATAGATGCACGGTTCATAGATATGAACTAAATGTTGCTTTCAGTCAGCCTAAGAATGAATATTGGTAAAGAAAGTTGGACATAATTTGTATCCAAGGAGTTTCTCAAATAAACAATGCCATTCAAAAATACTGGTGGTTTTCGTTGCTAGTTGTTCAAGTCACTATATACTGTAACAGGCTGCTGACAGTAAAGAAAGATATAATTTCTTAACCATTAACTGTTTTATTCCCTTTAAATGTGGTTTTGATTTTTTTTTTTTTTGTAAAATGGAATAGTTTGAACTACAGCATTTATACTTACTTGCATTTTTATTAGCAGTTTTAAATAATGCTAAATACAATTTTTTTTGGAAATGATTTGTCTAGTTTTTTATCTGGGATTTTATTCAATTTATTCCTTCCCAATACTTATACACTGCCATAATTACAAATCTCAAACCATTAAAAAAAATTAAAAATCATAATTCATCATCTTTTAATGACCCCATAATCCTTTGTTGGAGTGGAGTCTGGGCAATTGAATGGAGCTGAGTGATTACTGGCCAGATGCCCTTCCTGTCACCAATGCGAAGTTGATCTCATAAAATAGAGCAGTAAAATTTAAAATAGCCCACAGCCAATCACACAGGACAGTGTTTCTCAACCTTGGAGATATTGTGTGGAAGAATTTCCTAGCCAGCTACTCTATGATGTGTGGACTTCAATTCCCAGAATTCCTAGAATCCATGAATTTCCAGAAATCATGTCTGGACTTTTTTGGTCTGGGATTTTATTAATTTTTTTTGTTTAGACAATAGCCCTGGGATTTCCTGGTCATTCAATAACTAATTAAATCCAACTTAACTCAGCCTTTTGAGCCAAAGACTGCTAAGAGTTCTTATCAGAAAGATGTTCTTATTTTGTGATTATTAATATTATATATATATATATATATATATATATATATATATATATATATATATATATATATATATATATTGCTGGTAGAACTTTTCCAGATAAGTCATTCTGCATCCTACCCCATGTGGAACATTTCTTAATGTAAATATAATTTTTGGAAATTTTTTTACTTGAGGATGACAGATGTTACAGGTTGTTTTATGTGCCATGAACAGGATTCATGGTATTTCAAAGGGTGAAAAATACATGAAGAATTTTAAAAATATTGTTTCTTACTATCTTGGCTTAATTTTCAACTATACTTTATGTCTCTTATTTTGTTTAGATTATAATTTTATTCCCCCTGTTGTGATGTGTAATGTTTAAAACCATTCATTTATTTGAAGAATTTGTTATTCAAGTGTGAAGGTTTCATGCTTATGGATATAAAATATATATTGTAGGAGACCAGATTGAGTCTGAGGGCAGGATCAAATGCTTCATCAGTTTGGAATCACTCCACTCCCATATGGATCTAAATCCAACCCCCTGTGAATTTGCCTTGACCATTAGGAGATCAGATTTGTATGTATAAGGAGCACAAAATAAACTCTTAGTACTTTAACTCTATTCTGGATCTTGTTTCTTGTGCTTGACATATTTATTTAGAAAATTTATATTGCCACCTACTCGCACATGGCAACTCAAGGTGGCTTACAAGGATACAAAAATACCATATAAAAGAAATACAAAGAATAAAAAAGAAAAATAATAAAATAATAATCCCCCACTCCGGCGACAACACACATTCATACTAGCCATTTAATGGGCTCCATCCTGCTCTGGGTTCCTTAGGCCCGCTGACAGAACCACGTCTTCAGGACCTTCCAAAAGAGTGTTAGAGTGGGGGCCAATCTCATCTCTGAGAGGATGATGTTCCAGATATACAATTACTTTCATGTTATAGTACTCTATAGTACTATAGAGCAGTGGTCACCAACCAGTGGTCCGTGGGAAAATTTTGGTGGTCCGCAGAAAAATTATTTGCATTTTTTATTTTGCACTAAATTGCACTAAATACTATTTATCTTTTTTTTAAAAATTCATATTAGTGGTCCGCGGGATTTAAAATTATGAATTTAGTGGTCCCTGAGGTCCGAAAGGTTGGTGACCCCTGCTATAGAGTCTCAACATCCTAAGTGTGTTAGGCAATATCTCAGACAATTAATGTAAGTAATCTCAGTATAGCACTGAAACATACTGGTTAATATATTACTGACGTTAAGCGAGCAATGAATTTAAGTAACTAAATGCTGCTACTTAAAATATTTTAGATTTAGATGTTAGTGTATAATTCCATATGAATTCTATAACTGAAGCATGTATTAATGATGAGCTAAGTGAGGTCTAGGAATAGTGTTGATGACTTGCTACAGCTGCAGCTATAATATATTCTACTGTACAACACAGTATTACTGCACAGTATTTTAGCTTCCAAATTTGAATTTCCGGAACTGTACTATCCCATTTTTGGAACTGATAATGAAAAATACCATTGGCTGACATTTTACATCCTAGATCTGGTTGGTATGATGTTTGTGTATCATATCTCATCATATTTTTTCCTGTTGAATGAGAGATACGGATTTCAGGGAGAATAGATAAGTATGCCTTCTGATTGCTATCATTTCCTGTAAAAAGGTAATATGATATATTTAGATTTTTGAGACTACTCTCCCGTCATCTCTTACTATCATTTTAATATGAGCCAATAGCCAACTTCTCCATTGCATATATGAAGTAAATGAGTTACAGTTAATGTACAGAAATTACAGTTTCATCTTCAGGTGTTTATGAGCAATATGTAAGAAAAGAATACAGGCACCTTTGTAACAGCCAAAAGTTCCACTGTAATTTGTACAGTTTTATATTAACTTATCAATAAAAGTTATTGATGTGTTTAAACATTTTGGTGCTTGAGTAACACTCAATGTGACCTGGATAGCTTAATATGTCGTACTTTATTCTATAGTTTTGCCCTGTCTGATGAAGCATATCGATCGTTGAGAGACCAGGATAAAGATCAGTGTATACTTATAACTGGAGAGAGTGGAGCTGGAAAAACAGGTAATATATCTATTATTAGATCATTTATCAGTTCTAAGATATTAACATGTGTGCTCTTTTCTCAAGTCAATCTTGTAAATCTAGGACTTTGACTAGCCATATTACGGTGACAGCTTCCACAGTTCCAGAGTTCCACACTTCATTATTATTCAGCTCATAGGTCTGTTTTGCAAAAGATAGTGGAGCCCTTTTTGTTCAGAAGACTGGGGGTCTACTGCTGATGGAGCGTAGGTTGGAGCTGGAAAGATGAAATACTGACAGTAATGTGGGACATCAAGGCTCATGGTTAAGGAAACATAAAAATGTTTGAACTGACAAAGGTGTGCAAATCTTGGATAGCATATGAAAAACAGACTAGGCAAAAGAAGGTCAGCACAAGTGAGGCTGTATGCTAGAAGGATTCTAGGGAAAGAGATAATGAAGTGAGTAAACCTTATGTTCTTGGAATTCTATCTCTCCAGCTTTACTAGTCCTACAGTGAAAAAGAGTACAAGAGGATAAACTGGGTACCTAAACTCTATGCAGATAGTCCTCAATTTACAACCACAATTGACCCCAAAATTTCTGTTGCCAAATAAGACAGTTGTTAAGTGTGTTATGCCCCATTTTATGACTTTTTTTTGACACAGTTTAATCTTTCTTGCCACAGCTGTTAAGCAAATTACTGCAATTAAGTTAGTAACACGGTTGTTAAGTGAATCTGGCTTCCCCATTGACTTTGTTTGTCAGAAAGTCACAAAAGGTGATCATATGACATTGCAACCGCCATAAATATGAGTCAGTTGCCAAAAGTCTGGATTTTGATCATGTGACCATGGGGGATACTGCATAAGTCATAAGTAATAATAGTCATAAGTCACTTTTTTTTCCAGTGCCATTGTAACTTTGAAAGGCCACTAAATAAATTGTTGTAAGTCATAAACTGTAACTGTTGTAAGTCACGGACTACCAGTACTGAGTTTTTGTGTGTGCTCACTGGACCTGTTTTGCTACGATACTGCCGCTTGTGTGCAGTGTGTTGCACCAGTGTAGAATGTCCCAGGGGTATGGTGCTCCGTAAATGTATTTTGCCAATACAAATAAACCTGTCCACTACTCCAACTTCCAGGTGCAAACAGGTTTATTCATATTGGCAAAAGTTTGCAACTCAAAAGTTTGTTAGTAGAATAATGTTTGTAATCCCTTCTCCAATCCAATTATCAGTAAAAGGTCCAATCAGAACTCTGAAATACTAATCTTAGTTAACCAGGTTAAACTCAACATTCCACATCTTAACTCTTAGCTGTAAGCAAAACTACATCTAAAAGGTCTTAATATGGTCTTAATATTGTTAGGGTAAACAAAAACCGAAAACAAGATTTAACATAATAATAATCTGTTCCTTAAAAAAGACAAATTCCAATATGCAACATTTTCCATTCCAAATACCAACAATTCCAAAGAAAATCGCCCCAAATAACATGTCCCATTCAAATAAACATTCCACATTGCAACTCTAAACAAATTCACATTTAGCAAATGTAAAATAATCCTAGTCTCCTAATATAAACAAAAGACTACAATGTAACATAACAAAGGGATAATTTCTCCTTTAAAGAAAACAAATTCACAAAACTTTGTTACTGTAAATATAAAGACAAATATAGATTTAAATGCTATCAAATTAGGATAAATAAAATAATTGTAACAAGGAAGTTTAAACTCCATATTAAATATAAGCAAATCCAACATATGCCGCCTTTTTCCAGTTCTTATGTTAACTCCCAAAAAGAATCAGCAAAATGAAAACATGTCCCATTTAAACCCTGGATTTTGTATTTGTATTATAGTTGTGAATAATTTCTTCCATACTATAAACAGCCTCTTTTGTAATTTTGTAAAACAAAAAGCAATCATTCCAATTGTTCTCTGGGATCATCACTTTTATTTCCTTTTTAATTACTGGAGGTGCATCCATTCTTTTAAATATCTGATGACAAATTCTTATTCAAAGTCTCATTCAGATTGTTCTTGGGTGGATTTTGTTGCATGTCTTTTTCTGTAATATCGTCTTCTGATAACAGACTGTTCCCAAGAAGACACAACATACACAACAATTGATTAAAAAACTTAGTGCTGTTCTTGATGCAGTTCCTCAAAGATATCTTTGAATTCTATTATAAGTTACTTGTATTGTTATGTCTCCAATATCAAAAACAGTTTTTCCTCCCCACAAAAATGCATTTAGTCTTTAAGATTAATTTCAAAGTTTTAATGCTCAAAATCCAATATTCCAACTTTTCCTGCGCTCTTAATCCATTTAAAGCTTTCTATAGGCAAACCTTGTCTTACTTTTTTGCTGTTTATTTTAAATTCTTAAAGATTATAAAGTTAGATCTTCATTTTCTTATATTAAAAATTCAAAGCACTCATCCAGTATTAACAGTCTCGTCACTTTGAAGTTGCCTGATTATTTTGAAGCAGTTAATAAGCTACAGGTGATTAGCAAGGGAAGTACATGATCTTAGTATTCTTTGAAAAGGTGAGGAACAACCTTAAGAAAAACATCCTCTCTTTACCCAGTGGGAGTTAAAGGAGCCAATCTACTTGCTCCCAATGATGGTCACAATTGCAAGTACCCGCTCCTCTTCATGAATCTGTCTTCAGTCCACCATTTTCCCCAGAAGTCTATTTTTTATTTTTATTCAAAGTTCTATCAGTCTACCTTTCTAACTACCAGGATCCACAAGGCAAGTAAGCTTGAGGAGAAATATATATATCAATATAATTAAATAGCAATAAAACCTAGCAAACCAAATCTAAGGGAGCAATAAATCAGGAAAAAGAAGGGAGAAACAACAGGAGTTACCTCAGATGCCATCTAAATGACCTCCTCAGCTATAAGGACACAGTGAGCTCTTCCTGATAGAACAGGAATGTGGCCTTAAGGAGGCTTTGCTTCTCTAAGCACATTCTTCAAATGGTTGAAGATTGCCGAGCAGAAATATTCCTCTCTTTGAAGGCTTTTTTCCCCCTGCCTTTGAGTCAGTGTTGATTCCTGGACTGCCTGGACTGGTCCATAAGAGTTTCTTGGCAAAGATATTTGGAAATGGTTTGTGATTGCCGTCTTCTTGCTAGGGCTGAGAGAGAGTGACTGGCCCAACTGCACCCAGCTGACTTTGTGCCTAAGACGGAACTAGAACTCACAGTCTCCTGATTTTTAGCCTGGTGCCTTAACCACTATACCAGATTAGCTCTTTAAAGATAGATAATTCTCAATATTATGGTCCAGCAGTCTAACTAGACTTTGATATTGGTTTAGTAACTCAGTAAAAGGCAGCAAAAATAGATGCAGAATCAAAACCTAAAATTTAGTTATGTTCTTGAATGTTCAGATTACTGTTATGTTACATTTAGTGATGGGCATCCTACTGATTTCAAGGCTGTATTGTTCCATTAATGGAGTATTAAGGTAATCCTTACTAGATGGTGTGGAGACCTATTCCTTATTTTCTCTTTTATCAAATGCTTCTATTAGATGTAACCTTCAGCCATAAAAGCTCACTGGGGGACTTTGGGCCAGTCATTCTCTGTTAGCCCAACCTAATGTACATGGTTTTGTGAGGAAAAATATATGCTATTTATGCAACCTTGAGTTCTTGGCTGAAAAAACAGGATGTAAATATATTAAACAAAATAAATAATTCATATTTATTTTATTTATTATTATTTTTTTATTTTATCGATTTATATACCGCCCTTCTCCCTGAGGACTCAGGGCGGTGCACAGCCAGAATTAAAAACATGAAATACAAATATTAAAAACAATTAAAATCTATATAAATTTGGCCCAAAATTTAAAAAACCACAAACCAATTAAACCTTCCTAAGCCAGCCCGTAGATTTCTTGCTTCATGGTGACTCTGATAAAGGTGCAGAATGTTACCAAAATAATAAACAAAGATAAATGTACAAAACAAGGATGAATGTGAGAAGTGCATTACTATATATCTAAGTAATTCATTCAGGCTTTTGTATTATAAATTATTTTGTGTGGAATATAACTATTTTTTTCTCTCTTTTATAACTTATAGAAGCCAGCAAACTTGTCATGTCTTATGTGGCAGCAGTTTGCGGCAAGGGAACAGAAGTTAATCAAGTAAAAGAACAACTTTTACAATCTAATCCAGTGCTTGAAGGTAAGAGGCCAGTATCTTAACACTGTTCGATATTTGTTGACGATTAATAATACATTACAAATTTGTACAACACAAATTTTAAGGTTCTGATAAATTATTCAGTACTGCAAAGCATTCACAATAGGAACACATTTACTTATAGCTATTTTAAACTCCCACATTCTTGTTTGCATTCTACCCTTATCTGATTCATAGTTTGTCATATTTTGTCCTAGCCTGAATTTCTGCTGTGATTTTGCATTCTTCTTTTTACACATGCAAAGCAGTATTCAAATAACGTTCTTAAAGAATATTTTGCTTCCCTTTTGGAAGTATAATGCCATTAGAATGCTTTTAGGAATGGAAAAACAGACCTGCAAACAATAAATTGCAAAGTAATACATATGTCATATTTGCACATTATATGTCTTATTAATCTTCTACATTTGAATTTAAGTGAAATCTGAACAGGCACGTTGCCATTTATTTATTGTTTATGTCCTGCCTTTTGGGATAAGACTATTCTAAAATTGCTTATAATAAACACAAACAATGGTACATAAAAATACCATAAATAATTATGTAAGAATTAAGACATGTCTAGGCTCTTGGCAACAGGCAGGCCTATGAAACAAGCTACTATGGTAGCTAACATTTGATTCTTCCTTTACTCTTTAGGGATCTTTTCCTCTAGGCAGTGGGATGAGTTTTCACTTACATTGTCAAAAAATCAGCCAAACCAAAAGAAAGGCTGTTTTTCACATAACTTTTTATGTGGGTTGTTTGAAGTAGTTACCAAATCTTTAATACAGTGCAGGAATAAAGTTACTGAAGCTTTTGCAATATCATGTTCTCAAATTTTTAAGGTAATTTTTACTATATATTACATACATGAAGGTTTGGGGCAGGGTTAGCTAAGGGGAAAAACTAATATAACGACTGATGATTGAAGGCTGTTATATCCTAATTGAAAATATTGATCCTGGCAGTCAGTGCAGAGTAAGCAATGTAATTAATATTGACAGCAGAAGATGTATATTTCAAAGCTAAAATTTTATCCATCAGTTGTTTGGTAGCTATAGAATACTGTTATTTGTTGCCTAGCTGTCAGTTTAGGTAGTTTAATTTTTAAATCAGAAAAGCACGAAGTTACACATAGTAATAATTAATAATAGTTTATTAAATTTATATGCTTCCTGACTTCCAATTGTTAAAAACGTTTGAAAACAGGCCAATGTACGAACAGCAAAAGGCAAAAGAACAAAGATGAGAAAAAAGATATAAACCCAGATAGGGACATGAAAAAGGAAGAATGGGGCATCAGCCATCCTTGTCAAAGGCCTGGGCAAAGCGTCACATCTTCAGAATCCTTAGAATATCCGGTTGCGGGGAGGCATTTGTATCTCAAGAGGATACAAATCCTCTTGAGATACAAAGGTAGAGGGTAGGAGCACTTCCAGAGGGTAGGAGCACTTCCAATAGATGCCATTGATTAATTGAAGGAATCCAGAGCACACCAACCTTGGCCGATCAAACTAGCCTGACAGATACCATAGCAGTCCTTCAGTTATCCAAGCCCTTTGGCATGTAGGGCTTTATAAGTGGCAGCCAGCACCTTGAATTGCACCCAGAAGCAGACTAGCAGCAAAGGGCAGTTCACAAAGTAGAGAGGTGTTACACGGGTATACCAAGGCATGTCCATCGATGCCACACCAAATTGCACAGGATTGAAGTTAAAAGTGTATGTAAGAAATGACTTCTGTGCTTGCTGTTATTTCAAGGCAGAGACTGTAACATCTTTGAAATATTCATGGTAAAAAGCATTATGTCAGTTGCATGAATTTTCACATCTGACAAATAAATGGTGTCATAATACAGTATCTATTGCCCTTTGTGTGTGTATGTGTGCTTTCCAGCTATTTGTCATGTGAAAGTTGACAAATATATCTGTTTTATTAAAGAACAAGTTGGAGCAGTTTTTGCTTTAGTCATAACTTTATTTAGATGCCATTGTTTGTTTGTTTTTTGCCACTGCATGAAATTATTGTTCAGAAATGTCCAGTGTATTTGTTTGCCTAAGTTACCAGTGATTGAGTTTTGCATTCCAGCTACTGCAGAAGAACATAGGGAAACAATGAACGTATGGTAAAATAAAGAATTTGCCTCTAAACTCTTATAATAGACCATTTGTATTTGATTCTGCATGCATATATAAATGGTCCTAGTGTTTTAGCCTCATGCTTAATGATATGCAGCCTGCAGACTGGAAGATGATTTATTGCTTGTGAATTGTGCACTCTATTAAATTTTTAGAATGATTATTTAAGCATGCACTTTGTCTTCTGGCATCAGTGCTTTGATCCAGGGAAGCCTCAAAATCCCAAATTTAGTGAAGCAGAAATAACATTTCAAATATCCAGTTGATTTGAACTTATGTACAGAAGCCAAAAAAAAAAAAAAAAATCAAAGTTACCCCTTTGTAACATAAGAATGTTTAATGTAATTAGTACAAAGTAACCGAACTTATTAATTCCTTAGAATATGTTTGTAATATGATAATGCTAATTTGTTCACTTTGGGTCTTAGTTCTTTTGAAGGAAGGATTAACAATACCATTTTAAAAAACCCTGTGAACTAATAATTATGTCAGTGTAATAGACAACAGTAGAGTTCAGACATCATTCCAAACTCTGCCTTAATGTTACATGAATAAGCATGATCACATACTCTGTTCATGAGTCCTCTCCTTATTTTATGGTTTACAGGGAAAATATAGCCCATAATTCCATAATATGATGGTTTGGGTGTGTGGTAGCATAATTTGGGAGTTAACTGTTTGTTCATATAATGTTTATACCATGATGGACATGCCATTTGGAATTTATCCTTCATCTCTGTCAAGAGTTATCCACAAAATTGTATATTTAAAAAACTCAATTCTACATGTAGAGCCATTTATTTTACTTTTATTTTATTTTTATTACATTTCTATACTGCCCTTCTCCTGAAAGACTCAGGGTGGTGAGCATTTATGAGCATGTAAAGCTACCTTATACCAAAACAAATTTTTGCCCATCTATTTCAGCATTGTTTTTGCATTGATGGATGGCTGCTTAACAGATTTTCAAACAGGATCCTTTTTCATTCCCACTTGGAATTATTGGACTTTGAACCTGAGATATTTGTATGCAAAACCATTATGACTATATGAACCTAGAAAGCCACATAATGCACTACTAGTCAATGGTTTTCCTTCTACCTGTATGCCTTATTTCTCTTTATTTCTCTGCCACTTGACTCGACCTATATGTGCATTGCACACATATTTTCTTTGGTCCTCTAAGCTGAGCATTCCAAATTCAGTTCTTTCTGACATAAAAACAGATACTAATGGAAAACTATTAACTATCGATATATTAATGAATGGGCCACCATATCTTAAATAGACTCTATTTTATTGTAATAAAATGCTGCACGTAGAATGTTACACAAGGTGTAAAATTCCTACTTATTTTATTTCCACTTATATTAAACTTTTTAAAATTGTGACTGCTTCACTTTTAATTATCCAACTTATTTGGTGCAATCTTAACTGTATTTTTAATATTTGCCCAGCTTTACTGCTAAATCATGCATATATTTAATTTTCTTTTTCCTACTAGCCTTTGGAAATGCCAAAACTGTAAGAAATGATAACTCGTCTAGATTTGTAAGTATCAAAATAAAAACATGCGAATGATTTGGCCAGAGGATTGATCACTACTAGTGAAGTGTTAGAACTACAGTGCAGTGTATAAATAATGTTCCATACTGATTAGTGTTTTATTTTTCTTTAGTCTTTCTGTTAAGGAAATTACATATGTATAGTTCTTTCCTAGTAGATTCTTCTGGGGCTCCATCTGCAAATACCAGTTTCCTTCTGTTCATAAAGTAATATTGAATCTAGCCCAATACTGTGTCATAGCCAGCTTTGTCTTACTGAGATGTAGGTGACTGTTTTCAAGACTCTTGCTCAATTTAGAATGGTTAAAGATATTCTAGGGAATATCTTTATACCCTAAATACTGAAAGTTAAACATATTTATTTATTTATTATTATATTTCTATACCGCCTTTCTCCCGTAGGACTCAAGGCGGTGTACAGTCAAGAAAAAATATAGATACACAAACATCATAAAATTGCTAATTAAAATTATTATTATAACATAGTTTGGCCCAATTAAATAGAACCCAAAATTAGATAACATTTTAAAACATTCACATATTCATATGTTTAGCCCCGCCTGTTAGAACATCAGGGTCTTGAGGGCACGGTGGAAAGCACGGAGATCAGGGATATTTCGTATCTCAGGGGGCGGTTCATTCCAAAGGGTTGGAGCCCTCACAGAGAAGGCCCTGCCCCTGGGAGTCGCCAGTCGGCATAATTTGACTGACGGTACCCTGAGTAGTCCCTCCCTGTGAGAACGAACTGGTCTATATATGATGAACTTGTGTCAAATTTTATATGTTATTCCTTAAAATTAGGTTAATATATTTGGTTAGACACTGGATAGAGTACAGTGACAGATATATAATAAGGGGAAATTCTCTATAGTAGATTTGAAACAAAAGAGCTTTATGAATGAAAAATGCATTATAGAAGAATTTTGTGCTTGAAGTGGACATTCTTTTGGAGAAATGTACCAGCACAGAGACCAGAGAACTACCTCACATCTTAGCCAATAGCAGGATAAATTTAGGACTGTCTGACTGCATAATTATAATTTAGATTTAGATTTAGATTATTGTTGGCTTAGTTGGTCTTCTAAAAGCCATATACAGAAATAGTTTGTGTGTGAGAGAGGGAGAATATGGCAAAAATGAGCATTTTTACAAAGCCAGGTACTGGACATGGTACTTCATTATGTTGCTCTTAATACATATAGTCCTCCTTAGCAATTGCTTGTTTAGTGACCGTTCGAAATTGCAACAGTGTAACCGATGGTCACAGCATTCCACAGTTACGTTATCATTATGCCTGTGCTTCACAACCAGCTTCTGAAAAGCAAAATTAAAGGAAAAACCAGTGGTGAACAAGTCTATAAAATCAATGGAATAAGAAAAAGCCCAGATAGGATGAACTTGTTGGCTGTCACTTCACTGTATGCTTGTACTCTATTCACACACTTTAGAACAGCCTTTCAAATTACAGTCATTGCATTTACAGTATATCTGTTTCCACTCCTCATGTTTGCAGAAAGTCTTCTTGCTATTTTATGCAGAACTTTCTTTTCAGGGCTGATGTCAGAAATCAAACAGAAAAGTAGATCAGAATCACCAGACATTTCTTATCCCTGTATATCTCTATTAGTATGAACGTATGAAGCCTGTCGTATTTCAGTCCCATAAAACAAGGAACATTTTGAAAGAACAACCTTTACAATCTGATGGTTAAGAAAAGAAAATCCATGCACAGTTTGCTTATCCCATTGGATCATAGGTCTGTGTGCATGTGTGTTTGTGTAACTGTTTATATCAAACCTGCACGACAGAATTGCTCTTGGGAAACCCCTAGAAATTTCCAAGGAATATATGGATTTTTAGAAGTTATCTAACAATAAACCAATTTGGTGACGTTGTTGTATGCCGTGAGATAAATAAGCGTATTTTATACAATATGATTTATTTAAAGTCAAACAATTTAGAATGATTAAATATTGTTAAATATTCTTTACATTTAAATGATCTCAAAATGCTGGCATGTAAATCAAAGAAACCATTTCAATCTTCTTCTTCTTTGTTTTTTTTTGGTATTCTCTTTCCAGGGAAAATATATGGACATTGAATTTGATTTTAAAGGTGATCCACTTGGAGGAGTCATTAGCAACTGTAAGTTGTATTTTATTTCTAGAGCACATTTTGTTTGTTTGTTCTATGAACTATTTGTGATATTCTCAGAAATCTTAAAGGTATAGGCATCTGAAAACTCTTCTAGGGCTTTAATTGCTTCTCTACCAAGTGCTAGTTTGGGCATATTTCTTGAATGCTGACTTCTTTCCTATTGATAGTTGATTCTTAAAGGAAGAAGTTACCACCACTTCTGAATCTCCATTGTAAATTCTAGCTTGTTTAAAATAGCATATTGAAAAATATGGAATATTGAAGAAAAATAAAATTTGATATATTTTAAGAATATGTGAGCAAACACAAGAAAAATATAGAAATAGGAATATTCAAGAGTAATCACAGGAGAAATTGGCTAGAGACAGATGAGATGAAGGGAATATTGGAAACCGTACTGAATCATTTGTAAAAAGGATTAGAAAATGACAGGAATATTTGTAAAGAGAGAATGTATTTGATAACTGAATCCATTAGAAAGTGAATTATGACATGCACTCGACCAGCTGTAAGATTAACTGGTACCACATGCAGGTGAAATGCTGTACCGTACTGAACTGTTTAAAAAGTTGCAGAAGAGCCAGCTCAAGTGCTAACAACTCCATGTCAATACTACGGAACAACAGGATTGGGACAGAGATTGGAAAAGATTAGTATGTACTGAAAGAAGAGCAAGAGAATGTGCAAATTACTGAACCGTTGCATTAATTTTGCATATTAAGAGTTTGCTTAATTGCTTAGAAAGAATAGAAACATACATGGAGAGAAACATACTAAATAGACCCCCCTCCCCCCAAAAAAGAGATCAGAAAACATTATAAGATCTTTCCTTCACAACAATAATGCTTGGAAAAGTAAATTTAGAAAGTGAAATATGTACACTGGATGGCAAAGACCTGAATGGGGTAAATAGATATGAGTAAATAGACAAAAGAGCTGTGGGGCCTCCACAAAGAAGCACCAGAAGGCAGAACAAGAAACAATCAAGGAGAGAAGCAACCTGGAATTAAGGAGAAACTTCCTAACAATGAGAACAATTAATCAGTTGTACAGCTTGGCTTCAGAAATTGTGGGTGTTTCATCACTGGGGGTTTTTAAGAAAAGACTGGACCACCACCTATCTGAAATGGATAGGTGGTATAGGATCTCCTGCTTGAGCAGGGGGTTGGATTAGAAGACTTCCAAAGTCTTTTCCAGCTTTATTCTGATTCAGATGATTCAGTTGAGTTTGGGGGCTTAGATCAATAAATATGGACAGAGTGTGGAGAAGGCAATGACTAGCAAGATTATAGAGGGTAAGGACATTTCATGTTAATATTAAAGAAATGACCTTTCTGATAGTAATACACAACTGTGAAAGCTGAGCATTGAGAAGGAGCAAAAGAAAAAAGATAAATGTCTTTGCAATATAGATTTGGAGATGCTCTGAAAATGTAAGGCTTCAAAAAGAACTAGACCAAGACCAGATAAAGCCAAACTGTTCATTAGAGAAAATCACCAGCAAGCACACATATTGGACATGTGGATGAATAATTGAATTTTAAAAATAATTATATTGGACGATATTAAGGGATAATGGAGAGGAGGGAAACAGAAAGGGAAGCCAACAGATAAGATAGATGGGGTCAAAAAGATTACTTGCTTGTCCTCAAAGCGCTATGGAGAAATGAATACTGTATGATAAACATTTGTCCACATGTTTCCTGGAATTGAACTTAGTTTGCTGACAATAAATTAACCATCTAAACAGGAGATTAGGCTTGATGGTTTAAATAGCCTCTGTCTACTCACCAAGTACATGAAGCAGATCTGGGATCTAATCATTGCTTAAATGGAAATTGGTTGGGAAAGCCACAGAAAATTCATCTTGATTTTGTGGTTGAGGAAACATGGAATATAAATAGATGTAAATGTAATAAAAATAAACTATCTAAAGCTTGCTCAGTTTATTTACTGAGATGAAAAGCTTTGTGGCAGCCTAGATTAGCTCTCCTGTGCTTCCATCCAGCCCTTCATTTCAGCCATATGACAAAGGTTTGCACTGACCTCTCTAGGGTATTAACATAGAAAAGAAGTTATGAAAGTTCAAAATTCTGTCTGAGCAGAATTGCTGAATTTGTTCCATAATGATAGGCTAGAAAATAACTATGGAATGATGTGCGTAATAGTTATTTAGAAACCTTTTCATCAATATGGGTATATTTACAACCCAAAAGGCATTTTAAGTCTGTAATTAAGTACATCTGTATCTCTTTTAGAAACACTAACACATAAGCAAACATTGCTCGTTGGCATGGTATTTATTTGACCACTGAAGCAACTTGACTGTTTTTCAGCATCTGTAACAGAATAAGAGTGTCAAGTATCTATTATCTCCTGCCACCGTCATGCCCTTTCTTTAATTCTGATGTTTTATTATTGGTGAAACAAATTATTACAAGGTTCTAAGAATTGTTCTATGTTGATTCTCATTGTTGACCATCTCCATCATTTTCGGTTTTATAATTCTTAGAGATATTTTGTTGGAGAGATATTTTGCTGCCCTTATATAATGTAATTATATTGTTTTTTAACCAGTCATTTTGGAAATCCAGAAATACTTTATTAGTACATTTATAGCTATATCATATCAAGAATAGAGATGCTCTGTGGGATTTTCTGGTATTGTACTGTGAGTTTATAAAAATGTCTTGCTCTCTGTACTTCTTTCCTGGAAATCAAAACTCATAGCCAAGTAAAGCTACCCACATCTGTCACATTTATGATAGAGATCTTCACTATCATAAATTTAAATTTAAATTCCAGTTTTAAAGGAAACAAGTTATAATTACATTGTTCCTGGGCGCTTGCAGGGTTTTTACTAGTTCATGTCTCTTAATCCTCGTCTCTGTACAGCATCTGTGTCACAGAGCTTCATGCTATTCAAAACATTGTAAAATATATGAGAATTAGTGATATGTTGGACCAGATGCCTCACAGATGTTTTTCTTTTGCTTTGCCATTATCCCCTTTCTGCATGGTTAAAAAATCAAGAAAAATATTGTTCTTTACATGTAACAGCATAGCAAAAAACCTCCAGGTGTTTTAACACTAAAATAAATAATTTTTCAGCCTTCTTCCTATTTATCTTGGGTTGATGGGAAGATGCTTTGATGCATACATTAAAAGTTATCCTTAATTGGTGCTTAGATAGTTTGTCTTTTTCATGGAGATATTTTTTTCATCTTTGCACATTTCTTCCCCAGCTTCATCAGGTGTTGAAAATACACCATTCAATAACAATATTATAAAAATAGTATATGTTTGTAATTATTTTATTACAGTATTGATTTAAAAGCTTTAAATAGATCAGATTTGTCAATTGACTACTTAGAAGGGTTAATTAAGTCTCTTAAGTATAATTCTGAATTTTTCAAATTTTCTGCAGTAAAGGTAGCATTTTTTTGATGGACAGAATTCATCTATTTAAAGGTCTTTTTTTCCCCCACTAGCCCCTTGGGATGACAGACATGCCATGAAAAGAAGTATGTGGTTTGTCAGGCTGCACATTTGTATTTAACTTTCAACTCAGTTGCTTGCACACACCAAAAGGCTGGTTGGCTGGGATGGTCTGTCCTGTAGAATGGAAGAAAAGGAAGTAGTTAAAAATAGCTCTTCCTGGTTTGTTAGAATATATCATGCAGTTGGTGTTTATTTTTTGCTTGTGATGTAATGTCATTCTTTATTTTTTTCCAAATGTTAATTTAACTGGTATTGCTTTTGAAAATAAAGATAGTTCAACTATCAAAAATAGGGTAGTGGACTTAAAAAAGTCTCATGGCACAGCTCATTTGCAAAATGTTTGTAGATGTAGCATTCATGTAGATCAGGAATGTCCAACCCACAGGTCACAGGTGCCCATGGACAGCTAGTAATGTGGCCCCACAAGATCATAAACTTTTAACATTATGTGATTTATATACATTAACTATATTATATATTTTATATGTGGCCCAAGACAGTTCCTCTTCACTCAATATAGCCCAGGCAAACCAAAAGGATAGATACCCATAATGTAGATCAGCTGTCCCCAACCTTTCTGGCTCAATGGACCGGTGGGGGGGTGGGGGGAGAGGGCATGGTTTCACACATGCATGTGTACTGCTTTCATAAATGCAACTTCGCAGATGCATACACGCACTCCCCCACTACTTACATGGTCCCGTTCTGAACAGGATGCAGCCCAGCATCGGGTCGCGGACCGGGGGTTGGGGGCCCCTGGTGTAGATAGTACTGTATGGGGTAGTAAATAAAGTACAATATTAGGTAATATCAAACATTTTTATGTGACAAAATAGATATGTTACTGTATAATTGTCCTAATTTTTTGTAAATCAAACTATTTGTAATTAATTATACATCAAAGGCAATTAAAACTCTTAACTCTGTACCTTATTTTGCTTGTTGATTTCAAATTAATACCAGTATTTTCCATCAGATGCCTATAGGATTAAAGCAGCATAGTGACAGTGCCATAGACGTCTGTTGATGACTGAAAAAAATGGTATATATTCACTAGATAGTATTTCAACATATTTACTTTCTTTACTGCTGCTACAATCTGAGTAAACATTTTGGGTTGTTTGTTTCTTATTTTCTCAGGCTGACATATTTAAGTGTTCACCAGATAGGCCTAATCTAACCTTTGATCAAATAAGCAAGGACATTGCAGTCACGTGAACTAGTGATTATCTAGTTTTTACTTCTACTTTATGCCCTCTGGAAATTTTCTCCGAAAGAAGCGCTGGGAATGTTCACTTTTGTGTGTATGAGTTACATGACAACAGAACTATGTCTATTGCTAAGAGTGGTATAGTTCTGCAGCTTCTGTTTAATTTTTTGAGAGTGGGCATTTCCCTTTCAGTTCTTATCACTGAGCTAGGGACAACTTTAAAATGATCCTTCTGGTATTCTTACAGTATGTGCATACTCTTTGTGCACATAAATATTTTTAAAATTCTCTCCTATGATGGTAAGTAGACAGCTGTATTTAGCAATGTTAAGGTGTACCTGTGGCGTGGGGGCGGGGTTGCTAACAAAGAAAAGGAGAGTTCTTCTATCCCTAACATTGAGTCTGCAGTGTAATCATTGACAGAGTGATTCTTTCTATTATTTATTTATTTATTATTTATTTATAATCAAATTTCTATACCGCCCTACTCCCGAAGGACTCAGGGCAGTGAACAGCCAAGATAAAATACAAATAATACAAATATTAAAAAATCCCTTAAAATTATTAAATATTTTGGCTGAAACACAGATTAAAACACCAAATTTATAAAATCACAAATTAAAAATTTAAAAAAGGAGAGTTAGGCCAGGCCAGCCTGCTGAAATAAAAAAGTTTTGAGAGCACGACGAAACGTGCGCAGGTCTGGGATCCTCCGTATCTCTGGGGGGAGCTCGTTCCAGATGGTCAGTGCCCCCACAGAGAAGGCTCTCCCCCTGGGGGCCACCAGTCGACACTGTTTGGCCGACGGCACCCTGAGGAGCCCCTCTCTATGGGAGCGTACTGGTCGGTGAGAGGCTATTGGTAGCACAAGGCGGTTTCGTAAATACCCCGGTCCGATGCCATGGAGCGCTCTAAAGGTGGTAACCAAAAGCTTGAAGCGCACCCGGAAGACCACCGGGAGCCAGTGCAGCTCGCGCAGGAGGGGGGTCACATGGGAGCACCACGTCGCTCCCATAACCACCCGCGCGGCTGCATTCTGGACCAGCTGGAGCCTCCGGGTGCTCCTCAAGGGGAGCCCCATGTAGAGAGCATTGCAGTAGTCCAGACGGGAAGTAACAAGAGCATGAGTGACTGTATTTAACGAGTCCCGATCCAGAAAGGGACGCAACTGGCGAATCAGGTGGACCTGATAAAAAGTCCCCCTGGCCACGGCCGTCATGTGCTCTTCTAAAGACAGCCATGAGTCCAGGAGGACACCCAAGTTGCGAACCCTCTCCGTGGGGGCCAATGACTCGCCCCCAATAGTCAGTGATGGCACCAACTGACTATATCGGGATGTCGGAAACCACAGCCACTCGATCTTGGATGGGTTGAGCCTGAGTCTGTTTCTCCCCATCCAGATCCGCACGGCCTCCAGGCAGCCCTTGGCCCTCGGGATGACCGGGACATCACTTCAAGGGCATCATTGGGGTGGTCCGGGGTGGAGATGTACAGCTGAGTATCATCAGCGTACTGATGGTACTTCACCCCGAAACCACGGATGATCTCACCCAGCGGCTTCACATAAATGTTGAACAGAAGGGGTGAGAGGACCGACCCTTGTGGCACCCCACATACAAGGGGCCTCGGGGTCGACCTCTGCCCCCCTGTCAACACGGACTGCGACCGGTCAGAGAGAAAGGAGGAGAACCACCGTAGGACGGTGCCCCCCACCCCTAACTCCTCTAGCCGGTGCAGCACGATACCATGGTCAATGGTATCAAAAGCCGCTGAGAGGTCTAATAGGACCAGGACAGAGGAACAACCCCTGTCCCAAGCCCTCCAGAGATCATTAACGGCAAAGTGTGTAACGATTAAAGAAGATAATTATTATAAACTTGCACAACAAATTAAAACAGATTTGGAGGTGTGAAAAAATCTACAATTATCATTGATTGGAAGAGTAGCCGTGATAAAAATGAATATCTTGCCAAGATTACTGTATTTCTTTCAAACAATACCAATAAAACTGGAAAAGAAATATTTTGAAGAATTAAATAAAACAATATTAAAATATATTTGTCAAGGGAAAAAAGCAAGGATAAGTTTGAAAATGTTACAAGATTCTAACAATAGAGGTGGTTTTGGGCTACCAGATGGGGAATTATACTACCAGGCTTAGATACTTACTTGGGTGAAAGAATGGATTGGTTTGAGGAACAAAAGACTATTGACCTTGGAGGGACATGATCTTGAATTAGGTTGGCATGCTTTTTTATGGTATGGAAGAAACAAAATACATAGCTATTTCCAAAGACACTATGTTAGGAATGCATTATTATTAGTATGGGAGAAAATTAAAGAACAACATTATTTGAAAATACCGATCTGGCTCCCCACAATTGAGGCACTGATTTACCCAAATGTTATTGATGTAGAGAATGTTACCAGATATAAAGATATTTTAAATGAAAAGGGGGAACTTAAAACTAAACAGGAACTGAGTAATCAAGGGATTCAGATAACATGATGGTCATATGTGTAGATACAATCTAGATATAAGAAAGATGTTAAAATGTATGGTTTATATAAAGAATTAACAGAATTAGATCAGATATTAACAGGGACAGATGAAAAATAAATAAAGAAAATATATAGCTATTTGTTAAATATTAAGATGGAAGACTGAACAAGTAAAAAAGACAATGATAGTTTGGGCTAAACTTTTGGCTATTCGATTGAGTTAGATAAATGGCAGAAATTATGGGATAGAAATTATAAATTAACAATGTCTACTGCATACAAAGAAAATCTTTATAAAATGTTTTATAGATGGCATTTTCCACCCTCAAGGTTAGCAAAGATGTTTAAGGATAAATCTGCAAAATGTTGGAAATGTCATCAGACACCTGGTTCATACTATTATATGGTGGACATGTCAAAAAGCAAAAAATATATTAGACAAAAATACATACATGGCTGGAAAAATGATAAAACAACATATAGATTTGAAACCAGAGACATTTTTGTTGGGCATTTTACCCATATAACAAAGGGAATGTACCGTATATCTGATTTTATATGTATTGATTGCAACGAGAATAGTATTTGCACAACAATGTGCAGTGAAAAGTGAAGAGATCCCACCAGATGAGGATGTGATTAGAAAAATATTAGAATGTGCTGAAATGGATAAGCTAACACTTATAATTAAGGAAAAGAAAGAAACTGAATATTTTTTGACTTGGGATTTATTTTATCAATGGCTAGCTGACAAAAACAGAAGCTAGAAACAGGGAAATATATCAGTAAGGAAGATACATTAACTTGGTTAAATAATAATAATAATAATAATAATAATAATAATAATAATAATAATTATTATTATTATTATTATTATTATTATTATTATTATTATTATTATTATTATTATTATTATTGGTTAATCTTTAGTGAGATTCACAGCCTTTGAGGCTGGTTAATAGCTCAGCAGCTCGAGTCCTAACCAAGGACCTAGGAACTGTTAAGGTATCGTCGGAGGATGTAAGCTGTTCCGAGTAAGGTGGTTTTTTGTAGAGTCAAAATGTTCAAGTCCGGCAATTTTAGAATTTCTAAATAGTGGGGTAGCCCTTTGGGTATTGCTCCAAGGGCTCCAATTACAATCGGGACAACACACGATTTCTTTTTCCACAGTCGCTCAACTTCAATTTGTAAGTCCCGGTACTTGGTGATTTTTTCTTGCTGCTTATCTTCAATTCGTGCATCACCCGGTATTGCAATGTCAATGAACCATACTTTTTTCTTTTCAACTATTGTTATGTCAGGTGTGTTGTGGACCAAGTGCCTGTCAGTCTGAATCCTAAAGTCCCACAAGATCTTGAGTTTCTCATTCTCTAAAACTTTCTCAATCTGATGTTCCCAGTGGTTTTTGCTGTACTCAAATCCAAACTTCTGGCACAATTTCCAGTGAATGATCTTAGCAACACGGTCATGGCGTTGTAGGTAGTCAGTTTGTGAAATTTTGCTGCACCCACTGATCAGGTGGTCGACTGTCTCATCTTTCTCATTGCATAGGCGGCATTTGCTGTTGGTGGTAACATGTTGAATTTTTGTCTTCATGCAGTTTGTGGCTAGGGCTTGTTCTTGAGCTGCCAAAATAAAGCTTTCTGTTTCTTTTTTCAGTACTCCTGATCTTAACCAGTTCCAAGTTAGTTTCTGGTCAGCTTTGCCTTCAATATTTTTCAAGTATTGGCCATGCAGAGCTTTGTGTTTCCAATTTTCAGCTCGCTGCTCAATTACTTCTTTCTTATATTCTGCTTTTGTTTTAGTTGTCTTTAAAAGGCCTCCTTTATTTACTTCCTTAATCATTGGTTCTTCACTTTTCTTATTATTATTATCACAGTCAGTCAGATGTTCAGACTAGGTTTGGCATCCCTGTCTACCTATCAAGTCCTTACCAAGGACCTGGGATAGGCAAATCCGAACATTTGACACTGTTACAGATATCATCGCGGGATGGAAGCAGTTCCAAGCAAAGCTGCCTTTCTGCAATTGACTGATGGCAAACCTGTCAATGCCTATGGTGCTCAAGTGGTACTCCAGTTGTTTGGGACTGTACTATCCCAAGACGCCTATTACTATTGGTACTACCCTTGCTTGCCTTTGCCATAGTCATTCTGTTTCTATTTGTAGGTATTTGTATTTTGTTATCTTCTCCAGTTCTTTCTCTTCTATTCTGCTGTCTCCAGGCACTGCCACATTCACTATCCAGACTTGTTTGTCTTTCTTATCGATAACTGTTAAATCCAGGGTGTTATGTGACAGGTGCCTGTCTGTCTGGATTCTGAAGTCCCAGACCAATTTGACTTCTTCATTTTTCTATGACTTTCTCTATTTTATGGTCCACCAGTTCTTGCTTACAGGCAAATGATATTTCTTGCAGATCTTCCAATGCACCATTGTTACTACTTTGTCATGCCGCTGCTTGTAGTCAGTTTGTGCAATCTTCTTGCAGCAGAAGATTTGCAGATTATGTAATTAGGTGAGATAGTTTTCTAGAAGATGCAACCAGTGTTGCCACAAACAAGAGGGGGTCAACCAATTCTCCAAAACACCTGAAGGCAGGAAATGAAGTAATGGATGGGAATTAATCAGGGAGAGAAGCAACCTAGAACTAAGGAGAAATTTCCCAACAGTGAGAACAATGAATCACTGAAACGACTTGCTTCCAGAAATTGTGACCTCCAAGGTCCCTTCCAACTCTGTTATTCTGTTAAGACTAAAATAATTCAAAATGATCTTGATGGAACAGAGAAATGAGCTGAGAGTAAGTTAAAGGTTAAGTGCAAAGTTATACATGTAATAAATATAGCTTAAAATTGCACAGGTTCAGAATGGGAAATAACCGGGTTTGGTAATAATTACTGTGAAAAAACAAGCCTTGCAATAATAGTTGATTATCAACTGAATATCAGTCAGTTGGGTGTTATGACTGCCAAAAAGCTAACTGCATTTTGAGCCCAGATTAACAAAAACATTGTTTCTAAACCACAACCCCTTAAACCAAGATCATTTTAAATAAAATACTCATGCAAACGAAGTTAGCCTCCATAACTCTTCTCCACCTTGTCTGTTATGGCTTTTCTGTCTGTCAAGTGTTTTGGCATGCTTTAAGATATGTGGAAGTCATTACTTGGTTTTATAGGATGTGCAAGTCACAGAAACCTTTAAATCATAGAAATAACTATTTTGCTAGGAACCATGACTGATTATTTTCACTGTTATGATGGCTACTTTTTCGATTTCTGAGAATGTGGAATAGCAGGCAGAAGCAAAGATGGTGAGCTGCTGGAATAGCTGAAACCCGTGTGATACTGAATTTACATGTTCTTCCTATATGAAACCTATATGAAACATTCCATGGAAGAGCAAGCTGCCAACCACAATTATGAGACGGCTATTATATTGTTATTTTTCAACCTTTTATTATTTCCTTTTGTGTGTGAGAGAGAGGGAGGGAGGGAGAGATGCTTATGTCAAAATGCAATATAAGAATACTATACTCAAATGTTGCATGGTGGTTTGGCCAGTGAATCCTAAGATTTAAAATAGTCTGAGAAATCCGTACAATCTCTTAAGACACATGAAGGCACATCTGAAAGTGTCTTCATTTAATTTTAGGTTGCCAAATAACATTTTTTCAATGACTTCCTTGTTTTGCTACGTAGAACAAGAGTTGCTTTCATTCCAAGTGTCCTTTGTAGAAAAGCTTGTGTATGCTTTGCTAATTGGAGCAGGTGACATGGAGACAAAACACTGCTGGTAACTTACTGAAATATTAATACACTTCATTGTTCTTTTGTTTGTTTTGAATGTTAGTAAAGCATAACACAAAGCACTAGCTTGATGGAGACACACTCCTTGTGTCATGTATACATTGTGACGGCAAACTTTTTTTTAGGGTTAGGATTTAGTAAATCTAAATTTAAAAGACACAAATGGTATACACAGTAGATTTGTATGATCCTAAGCTTATTTGGATAACATATTCATTTTAATTAGTGCTGAAGGCTCTCCCAAATAATTTAAAGTAATTCTTTAAATGCAGAATGAAAATAAGCTTTATTCTGACAAATTCTATTGTGAAATAGAGGAATGACAGAATACTTGGAACAGGCTTTGATCTCTGTATATTTATTCACAATGCTGATATTTATAGAGAATTTGGATATTCTAAATATTATTAGATTAAATATCTCCCCTTATCAACAGAGAGTTGAAAGTATTTATAGAGGTAGGCTTACTCGGTGTAGGATTCATGAGACCATTTGGGACGCATGAACATCCAGTTTCTGTTTGAAGACATTTAGAGCAGAATTTACTACTTCATTTGGCAACCTGACAAAGTAGTCAAGAAATTCACCTTGATGGATAGTTCAGGCCTTCTTATAGTTTTGACCCACTGAATCTGGTCCTACTCTCCCCCCTTAGTTGTATTTTGTGTACACTAATAAACTCAATTTTTTAACCATTCTTCATAGGGCTTGGCTATCAAACACTTCATTAATTTGGTAGCCTTCCTCTGATTTCCTCCAGTTTGTCACTCTCCTTTTGATCTATGGAGCCCAGAACTGGATGCAGTACTTGAAATGAGGTCTAACCAAGTCAGAGTAGAGTAGAACAGTTACTACCTGTTATCTGGACTTTACGGTTTGAAAAATGCACATCAAGATAGCATTTGCCTTTGTATCAGCTTCATCACACTGACCCTATTTTATCCTTATGTTTCACCTCTTCCCTACACAGATGTAGAATGTTACATTTCTCCCTGTTGAAGACCATCCTGTTGATTTTAGTCCAGTGCTCAAACTGTTTTGCATTTTCTCTTTCATTTAAAGCAGCATGTCCAACCTTTTGGCTTACCCTGGGCCACATTGAGTGAAGAGGAATTGTCTTGGGTTGCTTACAAAATATATAATATATCCCTAAAAATCACATAACAATGTTAGAATTTATGATCTTGCAAGTCTGCCTTACTTAGCTATTCAGGGCTGCCTATGGCCCATGGGCCATGGGTTGGACATACCCTGATTTAAAGTATTAGCCATCCTTCCCAATTTTCTGCTGTTTATAAACTTTGTAAGTGTCCCCTCAACTCTCCCATCAAGATAATTGATGAAACTGATGAGCTGTACAGAGCCCTGTTTTATTCCACAATACAGGCAATCCTTGACTTAGGACCACAATGGAACCCAGAATTTTGGTTGTAAGCCATTGTGGTTGTAACTTGAGGCACCACTTGAACAAACTCAATTTTTCAAAGGTTTTTACAATAGTCATAAAGCAAGTTATACAGTGAACCTTGAGCATGATGCAAATCACATAATTCTTAAGAAAATCTATTCTTCCAAATGGACATTATTTGTTTAATACTGGCAAAAAATTCCAGAGACTTGGAGGGTGGGGATTGCAAATCATGGTCACATGGCTGTGGGACACTGCAACTGATTGTAAATGTGAGCCTGTTGCCAAGTGGAATGGGACTGTTTGCCTCGTACCCTTGGCCGTGCCTGCTTCGCCACCAGGGTTCTGCCTCCAGCCATTTACTGCTAACGTTTCTCCTCTGTAACATACCCCTAGCTGTTTGCCCTGGCCAATGGGCCCAGCCCCTCCATCCCACATGCTTCGGTGCAGCTGATTGGATGACATACTGTCTATCCCGGGCTTTTAGCCCCCCAGGACACTTAGCTACCAACCAATCTGGCTGCCAATGCTGGCAGCCAGAAGCCTCTGTGCGATCGATCGGGAGAGATTGGGGTAGGTGCTGCAGCCAAACGGTCTCAGGTGCTTGTTAGGAGAAAGAAGGGGAGGGGATTGAAGCTCCCATATACCTGCCTCCCTGATAACGAATGAACAGGAAGGGAAGAGCAAGGGGTGGGGGTTGGGGCAGCCGGCTTCATCCAAAGGAAGGGGGGAGGGGGTGGAAGCTCCCTTGTACCTGATTGAGCTTTTTAATGTGTTTCTTAGAAAAAGGCAGGACGTCACATATGTAACCAAAATATCCATTATCTTAATTAGATATTATAAGTTAGTGTGTGTCTCTTCAGTCTCTGTTCCAGATGTTACCTGCATTTCTTAATGTTCTACTAGAGTTGTAGGTGTGATTCTTTTTTGGGGGGGGTGGAAACGAAACTAAAGAAAGGATAAATAATTATTTAATTTTAATTTTAGATCTCTTGGAAAAATCCCGTGTTGTTAAACAGCCCAGAGGTGAAAGAAATTTCCATATTTTCTATCAAATTCTGTCTGGAGGATCAGAAGATTTGCTCAGTAAGTACAATTTTGGAGAATATTGAAGTTATAACTGCATATGGAACTAGGTAACTTATTTCAAGCTGGCATAACTAATTTTGATATTGTGTGCATTCTTTATTTAAATCCAGACATACAATCATGATTGTCATTGCTGCTAAATAAGAGCAGTCATGTGAATTTGCTAGTAAATAGATATATTTTTATTTTAACAGAAAAACTTAAGTTGGAGATGGACTTCAGTCGATACAACTACTTGGGTCTGGGCTCTGCAAAAGTAAATGGAGTTGATGATGCTTCAAACTTCAGAACAGTTAAGGTAAGGATTCATGCCCTTCTGCTATATTCAGAATTGGTTCAATTTCAGTTTGAAGTGTAAAATTATTTATATACCGCTTTTATTGTTTTTTACAACTGCAGGTAATCCTCAATTTATGACCACAATTGAGCCCACAATTTCTGTTGTTTAGTGAGACATTTGTTAAGTGAGTTTGGCCCCATTTTGCGACTTTTCTTGCCACAGTTGTTAAGTGAATGACTACAGGTGTTAAATTAGTAACATGGTTGTAAAGTGAATCTGGCTTCCCCATTGACTTTGCTTGTCAGAAGGTTGCAAAAGATCACATGACCCTTGGATAGTTCAATGGTCATAAATATGAGTCAGTTGCCAAGCATCTGAATTTTAATCCTGTGACTATGGGGATGCTGCAACAGTTGTAAGTGTGAAAAACGGTCATAAGTCACTTATAAATAATAAGTGAATAAATAATCTCCTTCTTACTAGCCTGATTGTGTTGAAATGACATGGATCAGAAACATAAAACCATGAGACTGGTTTGTGGATGCTGCATTTTTAAATTTCCCTGCTTTCATATATTTTATTCAGATACTAAATGAAAATTAACATCACCTATGAGTAGTTAGATGTAATAGATGTACTCGGATTAGAAATGTTTGACTATTCTTAATGATTTTTCTAATTAAAATGTGTTGCTACATTGATTTAATGAATGTAGAGGGGTTCTACACTTATAAATAAATTCATATTTTTTAAAAAAGAAACCAAACGGTAATTAAAACATTTAACTGTGAATTAAAAATTGTTTCTAGTAACACCTGTAGATTAAGTAAAATTCTAGTGTGACTATACTATGAGAGCCATTTGGGCCAGCTGAGAGATATAAATTTGAATCTTAGCTCTCTAAATAAAATCTTGTGTGAATTTAAAACAACTCCTGTAATCCATACACCTCCTTCTTTTTGTTCCTATTTATACTCACGAGTGTCAAACTCAGCATGTCATGTTGCCGTCACGTGACATTTCGTGATGTTTTTCCCCTTCCAAGAGCTGGGGTGGGCATGGCCTGTGCATGATGCATCCCCCTCCAGGCCACCAGTTTGACACCCCTGCTCTAACGCCTTGTTTCACTTGTCTTCCCATGCTGAAGCTGCCCCCTGGAAAGCAAGATTTTCCAGTATTAGCCCCCTTAGTTTAGTACATTCTGTCCTGTAAGGTCTACCAAGCACCGTCGTTACTGTTTTTTTCAGTGCCAGACAAAAGGTGTTTTTAATACTTAAAGACTTTTTATAATGTGCTAATAGTGCCGTGATTTTTAACTTACCATTGCTTTTACTTTCTCTTACTGCCTTAATGTTTATCTTGTTGATTTTGTTTTGTACTGTTCTTCTAAAACATTTCACTGTATGCTTTTGTTAATGAAAGTGATATAGAAAAGTAAATAGATACTACATAGTTGGCTGTGAAAATAAAATAATTGGGTGCAGTGGGAAACAGCTACCAGGAAGGAGGAAAAGGTGAAAATAATAAACACGATTTCCATCTTCTAGAATGCCATGCAGATCGTGGGATTTATGGACCATGAGATCCAGTCAGTATTTGAAGTTGTTGCTGCTGTTTTAAAACTGGGAAACATTGAATTTAAACCAGAATCTCGTGTGAATGGATTAGACGAAAGTAAAATCAAAGATAAAAATGGTAATTCAAATAATAGAGCTTAATTGAGTAACATTTATCTCCATTGGTTTCCAGTACTACCTATTTTTTGGCTTGTTTCTAAATGTATTAATTTCAAAGTCAATGACAGAATCTTTATTACAGAATCCTTATTTATTAGTATGCTAGGTATTTTTCTGCCAGTTGGAAATTGTTCAGAATTCTTCATCAGACAAGAATTTTTTAAAAAAATTTTTTTTAAAAAAATTCTTACATACTACTGTTCAAGTTCTTTGAAGGTTTCTGGTTTGTATTTAGTCTGTAGAAGATAAGCATGTACAAAATAAAAACCACATTTTCTTATACTGCATTAACCTTTTTCCACTTTACCCAGTCTTAAAATTACCAACTTAATTTTAACTATTTAGATGACTTCAGCAGTATCTGATATTGGAAGCGATACAAAATCCCTGAAATACTGCACTTTATGCACCCAAGAATGAAAGAAAAATAGGTTGGACAGAAAAACAATGACTGGGTAACATTGTAGTCATAGAGTTTGAATTTAATAATAATGTCTTAAAATGGAATAAGGGATGGAATGAAACATTCGGATTAGACTCTTTCAGATTCTTGGGGGTTTTAATTTGCATCTTGTCCTCTATCTAGAAGTGCTGGGATGAAGCAACAGTAAATTTAGCAGGTTCGTTAAAAATATAGCGTTCAATTTTCACTCAAAAGTATTTTCATCCTTGGGCAAAGCAGTTTCCTTGGTAGGTAGAAAGAAGTTAAAGTGAGCAGTTTTTGTATTTAAAAAAGCTACAGATAATTTTAGATGGCATGGCAGATATTTAAAAATACATTTTAGAAAGGAAATCAGTTAAAGCTACATTTGTGTGCAAAGCCAAGCATCCTTTGTCAAATTGTATGTTTCAGTGAATCACTAGGTAAAAGAAGACGACACACCCTCTACATGGTAGAAAGTTAAATACAACATCATTCTGCAAATTTGAGTGCATGCTTACTATTTCTATGCAGTTGTTTGCAGAGTCAAAATAAGGAAATAAAGAATAAGGAATAAAGATGACGCTGTTTTGCCTAGCCAGTTGCAAAACAGAAAGTTCTGTTCAAGTGAATAAATATTTTTTGAAAATACAATAAAACTAACCTCGAACTGTATGCTTCAACTTATGATTCTTCTTTTCCACAGAGCTTAAAGAAATATGCGAGTTGACAGGCATTGATCAGTCAGTTCTGGAAAGAGCTTTTAGTTTCCGCACTGTTGAAGCCAAGCAGGAGAAAGTATCTACAACTTTAAATGTGGCTCAGGTAAAGCCAGATCATTACAGTAGTGAATTCTCCTTTTTTCCCCCTTCAGTAACAGGTACTGCAAAAAAGTTTAGGCTAGTATTTTTTTTAAAAAAAAAAACTTTCCGTACAGCACATCTACAGACTATGGGTGGCTATTGATTCTTGCCACCTTATGCTGTGCCAACATAAAATATATCTTAAATGTTTTTGATTCTTTTCTTTCTTTTAACTAGGCTTATTATGCTCGGGATGCTCTCGCAAAGAATCTTTACAGTAGACTGTTTTGTTGGCTTGTTACCAGAATCAATGAAAGCATTAAGGTATAGTTCATCAAATGCAATAAATTTTCAATGACAGCTCATAAAATAAATGGTCATCTGTTTTTGCATATAAGCAATATGTATACCAGGGTCTCCAACCTGTGGACCATGGCCTAATCGCCACCGGGCTGCGTGAGTGGCCGGCTGGTGGTTATCCATCTGTGTGTGCATACAGCCCCACTTGTGCAAGTGTCACTGCGGGTGCTTGCGGCCCCACTCAAATGGTGTGGGCCCTTGCGGCTTCACTCACGCAAGCTTCGTTGTGGGCGCTTATGGCCCCACTCGCGCTTGTGTTGCCATGAACATCGCAGGTGCTTTAGCACACTCACATGCGCCTGCCTCTCCCACAAAATCATCCCCTCTTTCCCCTCTCCCCCCTGCTCTGGGCCGCCAACCAGGAAAGGTTGGGAAACACTGATGTATGCCATATGATATTTTTTAATTTACACTACTTTTTATTGATCTATCTTGCTGTCATCTATTACTAATCATGAAAATAATAACTTTTTCTACAGGCACAGTCCAAAGTAAGGAAGAAAGTAATGGGAGTTTTGGACATCTATGGCTTTGAAATTTTTGAGGTATTTTCTTTACTCCAAACTAATTTATTAGCAAAATACAATGTAGTTACTTGTTTGAACTCTCCATCTTCTAAAAAGGTTTTGAACTCAGCATACAATAGGTCAAGAATTAATTAACATAGGGGAAGAAGTCTCAGTAAATCATGACTGGTTAAACTGTCTGGGATGAAACACACTATTTTGATCAGATATACATTCAGGTTATTTTTTAAAAAAATCACAAACAAAAACTGTTGCTAATAATTTTGTTTGCATGGGAAAAACATTTTTGAACTGATTTTAAATGCTGTAGATTTAAGTTATATATTAAAACTCATTTTCACCATAAATCATGCCCCTTTGTTCGTATTTACTCCTTTGGGTGGGGGGGGCAAAGAGAGATTAATTATTACTAAGACATTGTGAAACACAAATAATTAATTGGCAAATTGTTTGATTTTTTAAATTGAAAAATCTCTCCGTCTCCTCAGTAATTCCTTAGATAAGTTTACATATCTGTTGCACACCATGTTTGCTTAGAAGCCACTCCTGGATAAAACTTTATACAAATAAGAACCATGTGACTTTTATGGCTGAAAAAAGATCTGCGTATTCAGAACAGATTATACTTTTTTTTACTAAGGGTACTAGGAGAAATGTAAGATAGTTACTGAGAGCATGCTAAATTCAGAGCTGCAATGATTTTCTAATTAGTATAGCTACATCTAATGTAGGGTTATTACATTCATTTTTACATGATTAGACATGCACTTATAATTGATAAAATATAAAATAACTATTACAGACCTGAACATATAGAGTATTGATTTTGAAATCAGTGGTTTTATTTAGAGTGAATAAACACGACTTTGAAATATAGTTTTTGGTTAAAAAAGTTTAATAAAAGAAAAACTGTCTCTATTCCTAAAATTTCATGAACGAAGTTGCTGGATTTTTAAAAAATTAATCTGGAAAACTATCTCTAAAAATACAGATAGTCCTCAGTTAATTATCATATCAGGGACTGGCAACTCTGTTGCTAACCAATGTGGACACAAAGCCAAAAAATAATATATCCCATGACCATGTTGTCAGCCCTCCCAGGTAAGCCAAATAGAAAAGATGACCAGATGAGCTAATTCTGCTTTATTGTAAGAACAGAATTTTATAAGTTTGAAATCTCCCATTGCCTGCCTGATCCATTAGGATCAGTCTTTCCTAAGTTTCTTTCTCTGTCCATTAAGCAACTGTGGGCTCCCTCTGTCTAATCAGTTCCTAGGAAGCGTCTCTTCCCCTCTTCCTTCAAGGTTATTTTCACATACCATTATATCTACTTACTTACAATGGAAATTCTGGTTGTGGTTGTTAAATAAATTGTGCATGATCATTAAGTGTGACATCATGTGACTGCAAGTTGCTACTTCCTGCTGGCTTCCCCATTACTTGTTGGAAACCAGCAGTGAAGGTCTCAAATGGCAATCATGTGACCACGGGGATAGCACAACAGCTGCACATCTGAGGACCAATCATAAGTCTTCTCATTCAGCACCATTGTAACAAAAAAGGTCATTGAATGTATGGTTGCTAAGCGAGGACTGCCTGTATACATACATATATACATACATACATTGTAAATTACTAGTTTTTTAACAAAAACTTAGCATGATTATAGAATGCTAACAAATTTTCTGGATTTTTTCTTTTGAAAATCTTGAATAGGACAAGGCATTAGATATGAAATGTCAATTTTACAACTGCTTCGCTTAGCGATGGAAATTCTAGTCCCAATTTTCATCATAATCAAGAACTACATGTAGCTTCCTCTTAAAATTAAGGAAATACTTATCTTGAAGAAACAATGTACCTTGCTATTCTCAGCAGGATGATTCCGAGTTAATTAGATTCCCTGTAGATTCCTTATATTAGAAATAATTAGTTTTAGTTCATTGCTGCAATGTGAATGCTCTCTTGTTTCTTGTTTCTTTTTTTAAACATTGGCTGTTCCTTGCTGAATGTTATTTACCTATTTAGAGTTGCAGGGCTATACAATCACTTTACATCCATTTTTATTTCAATGAAAGCAATGGAAAAACCTGATGATACTTTAAATATATATATATTCCTTACTCAGGAATATCAGTATTCCTGAGTAAGGAATACTGGATCGTAAAAAGGAAGGTTTATTTGTTGGGCACTGTAGATAAATAGAACAGACAGAAATAACAATAATAAATTCAAAATAATTCTTTAGTTAATTCAATATCCATATACTGATACTCAGTAAAGGTAAGGATGAATAATAATAATAAGAGACACAATATGAGGTGTGTTTAAGATATGAGTAATAATAATTAAAGTAATGGTGATAGTATTGTGTGAACCATTTAAAGGTACCAATTAGTAAGTTTTAAGAGTCAAATTTCTTTATTGGGTTATTCAGGAACAGCAAAAAACATTACAATGAAATATTGTAAAAGCTCAGTAGTTAGTGATAGCAGTGTATATACCTTTATACATTTAGAATGATATGCAGTTTAAAATATACTGGTTACCATAGCCTTCTAGTTGTTATTGGATGAATGGAATAGGGATCCGTATTTTTCAGATCTATCCATGTTCTTTGGAATATAAATGTATGCTTCCAATTGTTCTTCTAATTTAAAAAGTTTGAAAATTTCTATCCGTGAACTGTGTTAACAATTGAATTAATTTGGCCCCAGCTGCCATCTGGAGGAACAGCAATTCTTTGCCTTAATAAAAATGTTACACTGTGTTTTTGTAAGACTGTAAAGAATTGGTGTTGCCATTGTGCTTGGAGATTGGGTATGCAGAAGAACCTGTCCAGTATTAATTACTGTTGGAGGTTCTTGTTACAGCTCAGCTACTGATGGTGTTGTTAATGTTTTTATATTGTTTTTAATATATAATTCTTATATTTTTTTAGATGGTTTTAATTGCATGCCACCCAGAGCCATGTAGCCATGTATTTGAGATATCGATCAATCTATCTATCTATCTATCTATCTATCTATCTATCTATCTATCTATCTATCTATCTATCTATCTATCTATCTTATTTATAGTTATTTATTTATTATGTCCCCTGCTGTGTGTTTTTTACTTCTTTTGCAGTATGTTGCTTGTACTGGTCTTAAGAGAAATTGGTTTCTTGAGAAAAGTTAAAAAAAAAACACCTTAAATCTTTAGTTGTAGTGTTACCAGTACCAAAAAGAAAGTGATTATATGTGTGACTGAAGTTCATTAGGTAATTTACAGAATGATATATTGATATAATCTGATTATCATAAGATAATAAATTGTAAAAATAGCTTGCAGGCTATAAGTCTTTTGATTTATAACCCTTCCAAGTGTGATTAATGACACTTTTTTCTTTTATTGGGTAGGATAACAGTTTTGAACAGTTTATTATTAACTACTGCAATGAGAAACTGCAGCAGATCTTCATTGAGCTTACTCTAAAGGAGGAGCAAGAAGAATATATACGAGAGGTATATATTTGTTTCCTATGTAACTTCCAAGTCCTGCCATAAGTAGCTTCCTCTATTTGCCTTTATTAACTTTTGGAAAAGTTGTTCCTTGCCAGTCTTGTAAGATATGAGGTTGTTCCATTATACTGACAGTTGTTAATGAATCATAAGGGTTAGCTTTGAAACAAAATTAATAATCCAAAAGGCACAATTGAAAATTGTAAAGGTTGGCAAAAGGTTAGTTGAGATCCAGAAGTAGCAAAGCATGAGATTATCCTGGAAGCATAGATGTGAACATCCAGAATATTGCACAGGTAATATAAAATGTGTTTTGGTGATGCTCGGTATCACACAGGACTTGATTGATGACATTACAAAAAATTAGTACTACCAAAGTGTAATCTATTCTGTTCTGATGGAGTCATTTAAACTGAGCATCTGTCCTCCTGAAGATGAAGATTAAAGGCAGACAAATCTCAGGGGTTTGTGAGGTGAAACAGTCATTTCCTTAGAAACACTCTCAAGATGTGCAAAGTGTTTATTGACCTAAGGCTTTGCACTGAAGGAATTTGGATCTGTTTCAATTAAGTGCATGGGAAATTGACACAGATTGAGGAATGGAATGGAAAACACATCTGGCAGTTATTCAAGAGCACTCAGTTTGGTTTAGCGGCATTAGCAATTTCTGCGTTTCTAACAAATATAAAGCTCCCATCTGAGGCTCCAAAAGAATAATTGTGATTAGGAGAGAGAGGATGCAAAAACAACACGAAAAACTCCCTATATATATATATATATATATATATATATATATATATATATATATATATATATATATATATATATATATATATATATATGTATATATGTATATATGTATATATGTATATATATGTATATATATGTATATATGTATATATATATATTTGAGATATACTATATATATATATATATATATATATATATATATATATATATATATATATATATATATATATATATATATATATTCTCAGGTTTTCGCAGGTGTTTGTATGTAGGTCTTTGGTTATTCGGGTCTTCTCCCACATAAAATTGGAAGTGTCTTGGCAATGTTTCGACGAAGTCTCATTCGTCATCTTCAGGCTGGTGTTCTCGGCTTCGTGCTTCCAGGAGCAATAGAAAGCACGAAGGAAGCACGAAGCCGAGAACACCAGCCTGAAGATGACGAATGAGACTTCGTCGAAACGTTGCCAAGACACTTCCAATTTTACGTGGGAGAAGACCCGAATAACTAAAGACCTACATATACATATATATATACACACACACACACACACACACACACACAAAATTAAAATCTCGGGTGTTTTCCCGCATCATTGTAAATAAGTTGGTTAAAATGTTTAAAACTGGTTAAAATCCCAGAGTTTAAAACCAGAGTTTTAAACATTTTAACCAACTTATTTACAATGATGCGGGAAAACACCCGAGATTTTAATTTTTTGCATATGCACACCCGCGAAAACTTTAGAAGACAAATATATACATACATACATACATACATACATACATACATACATACATACGCACACCCACATACATACATACCTTTATCAGAAAATTTAAAATAATTTTAATTGGCATTCTTTTTCAGAAAGAATATAAAAATAGGGGTTTATCTATTTAACTCTTTTCTTTATATCGTCTTCTGGTTGTGAAATCTTTAATTTCATATAATCTAAAATTAAAGAGCAGGTTCCAAGACCACCTAATGCTAATGAGGAAAAAGTATGTTGAAATGTCCGTACAACCTTAACTTGCAGCAGTACTTTTCTTAGGATTTAGAAAAACTGTATATTCTAGGACATGACAATTTACTAAAACATGCTTGAATTAAGGCAAGCAAGTGAATCTTTGAAAGAAGCCAGATATTGCTGGTCTTCTTCCTGTACTTAAAAGTATCCTACTACATGATTAACTATTGAGAAGAGAATGTAAGGCAATCATAGTATCCCTCCACAGTTTTAGAATCTCTGTTTTAGTAAATTAAAATGTCTGGGTGTATAATCCAGAAAATACAGTTTGTCTTCTATGGCTGTTTAAGTATGGTTTATGTATTGCCAGCTTTAAATATCTTACTACCATGAAGCATTCAGTTAAATCATGCCATCTCCTTTGATTGGTGTTCCATAATAGTGACATATTCCAGGCTGGAGAGCATGGAATAAGAAAGGGAAGCATACTGAACACATATTTATGCAATTATTTTTTAGATTAGTTCAAGAATATGCTTTAAGAATATTCAGGGAGTATACTACAAAACTAATTTTAATGCTTTTTTAGAGTCTTGAATTATATAGGGAAAAAATAAACATAATGGAGGGAAACCACTCAGTTACAGATGTCCAATAATTTTTGTTATGTACATGATGACTAAGTGTCAGCTTTTGGTTATGTTAAGTTAGTTCTATTGAATTTAGTAGAGCTTTTCATGGTTGGGGAACCTCTATATTTATGTTGTTAAAAATTATTTGGCCATATTTTCATTCTCAGTTTTTCAACCTTATTTTTATAGGGTATTGAATGGACTCACATTGAATACTTCAACAATGCTATAATTTGTGATCTTATAGAGAATGTAAGTCTTCCATGCAAAATTCTTTTTAATTGTTTTGTTGTTTATTGTATCTGTGTTAATTTTTTTTTCTTTGTATCAAAAATTCAGCTGGCAGCGAATGCTCATGTATTACCATTTGCACTTTTACTTACTTTTATACACAAAAAGTAGAAAGGAAAGAAATATAGGAAGGGGAAAAAAGAAAACTTGAAAATGCCTTAAGCAAGGCATTAAACCTCAATCCATTAAGTGATATATTTTGCCTTGTAACAAATATATAGTACCATTTGCTTAATAATGACTTTACTGAGCATGTCAGTTTTCTGAACTGTTCTGTTACTTAGTGAATAACATTTCATTGGAAATGAAGCATATAAGTGCAAACCATTCTTATTACCTACCCAGACCTTCTCATGTCAGATTAGTTCCTCAGCAACAGTGGAAACTGGACAAATACTTTAATTAGCATATGACAAAGAATCAGCTTTTTCCTATACTGAGAGTCTCTACTGAACTTTTCTAAGGAAGAACAAATCACACTAGCCTGGCTCACCATTCACACAGCTATAAAATTACTTGTTTTGGCTGTATGTTGTCAAGTTCAGCCTTTTAGTTTGGGTTATGGATTATGTAATTTAATAAGTTATAGGAATCGGCTAATTATGGCTTTTTCAATAAATCATGTTTTGTATGTTGTCTGTGAATATTTGTAAGGTGAGAATCCTGTAGAGAATTTATGAATATTTAGTAAGATATGGCCATAAAGAACATTGTGCATTGTTCTTTTGGAGAAACCAATATTTGGATAATATTATTCTATATCAAACAAGGTAAATATAGTGTTCTAGGCAGAACTCGCCTGTATTCTGTGCTAGAGTATAGCAAAAAAAAAAGTGAGGTTTTGCCAATATTAATAATTCATTCTTTAAAAGAGGCTCTAAGACTGCATGAGTAAGGGGGCAATTCAAATGCTGTCTGTTTCATGCTATGCCATTTTCTTCAGTGAGTATTCTGTGTTTTGCTATGATAAATTGTGATCATTGTCATACCATCTGAATTTCTTACTTATGTTATGTTCCTATGTTTTCCTAAAACCAGTATCGGTAATTTTTTGTGAAAGATATGCAAGGGAGCCCCATCTCTCCACCCAGGAAACAACTGAATCTGAAGTTGTCTTATCCACGTGCTTGTTTCTTATACACATTCTCAGAATCTCTTGAGCATTTGCAGAATGCAGGTCCCCAGCCGATCCATTAAGTGTGAATCAGCCTTAAAATCAGCTTCAAACCGTGGAAAGTTTTTTTGTCTTGATAGTCAGATAGATTGATTCATATTAGAATCAGTTTTGCTGTTATCATTGCATAGCCTCTATTTAAAACTCTATGTGATGGGACTGTATGGCGCTTTTTTAAAATTAAGCTATCATCCATCTTTATGGTAGTACATCTATCTTCAGGGGAATGGGGAAAGATAGATGTTCACAACCTGGGAAAGTAGACTGGAAACCTCTTAGAAGGTTTTAACAGGAAGCTCCAAATCTTAATACTTCAGTTTCATGTATGCTGTATGTTTTTTCTTACAGCAATTATTAACTCGTATTCAGGTGAATGATATTTAGAAATGTTATTTCTGCTTGTTACATTCTGTTCATAGTTTGCTTGATGCTTGTTTACATAGTCTAAATCAGTAGACAAAAAATTGGGCTTATTGAAATCTGATTCACTTTTTTTTCATCGTAGTGCAATCAAGTATAAGTACTTCTTAAAGCATATGATAGAATATTTATGCCCTAATAATACATTGAACTGTTATATTACCCAACAGCATCAGAATGGAATCCTAGCTATGCTAGATGAAGAATGTCTACGGCCAGGGGCTGTTACTGATGAAACCTTCTTAGATAAGTTGAACCAGGTCTGTGCTACTCACCAACACTTTGAAAGCAGGATGAGCAAATGTTCACGTTTCTTGAATGATACTTCCCTCCCACACTGTTGCTTCAGAATTCAACATTATGCTGGCAAGGTAAGGTTTTCCAATAGTCATTGAATATTTGAAAACATGTTTGCTTTTGACATTCCCCCTCCTCCCCATCAAAAAGATAAAATCCCATGAAATGTCACCCCAATGGGATTGACTTACCCCATTCGCTTCAGCAGAAGGGTATGCTGTGGACTCCATTGGTCAAGGAAATACAGCTGGTGGGTTCCAGGAGAAGAACCTTTTCTGCTTTGGAACATGCATGTCCCTCTGGATGAGATCCACTTGACCTTCTGAGGGGGCCACAAAACCAGGTTCTCCTAATTGGGTTGGGGCCTCCATAGGGTCCTTCCACCCTGAAAGTGGTTGGTGGAATAAGATATAGATCTCATCTCCATCCCATTTTTGTTTGGGTTCCTGGTTTTTGTTAACTTTTAATATATTTAATGTTAACATTTTAATATTTTATATTCCTGTTTTATGATATTTTAAGCCTCTCAGAGTCATTTGACCATGAGATGGATGGCACATAAATTTAATAAATAAAAAAGGTAGGGTAGACCTGAGAGAAACAGCATGCATTGATGAGTTGCCTTTCGTAGTTTTCATTCCAATACTTCCCCAAACATTACAGCAATTTCAGAACTGAAGAGAGATGTACAATTTAACATCCTTTCTCTTTGCTTACGGTAGAAACTTCTGAACTCCAATATGACCTCAAAGTGATGGAATTCTTTCATAATTAATGCTGGATATAAAAAGATAGTCATGTGGATGTGATCAATTTGTTCTTGGTGTGTTTTTCCCCTCTCAGAATTGAGCACCTTTGCTTATTTAGATTCTTGGTTTGCTGTTTTAGGTGATGTATCAGGTAGAAGGGTTTGTTGACAAGAATAATGACCTGCTTTACCGTGATCTGTCCCAAGCTATGTGGAAGGCCAACCACTCCCTCATTAAAGCACTATTTCCAGAAGGAAACCCTGTCAAGATTAATTTAAAGAGGCCACCAACAGCAGGTTCCCAGTTCAAAGTTTCTGTGGCAACATTGATGAGGAACTTGCAAACAAAAAATCCCAATTACATCAGGTAAAGTTCAGGAAATGAAGAAATTGTGCTTGCAACAGTGGTAATCTTTAATTCATACTATAATTGAGACCATGAAAGAGAGTGATTTATTTATATCAGTTGAATACAATTTAGTTGGAAAAGAAGTAATTTTTTTTATTAATTGACTTTTATATGTCCCAGTTTCAAATTACAAAAATACTTGGTATGAATATTCATAGTATCTCAACTGAGTGGATATGATCTAAATATGATGCAATTTATTTTATCTGATCTTTTTCCCCCTAAGATGAAGGGGAAATTTCACCATAAATTAATGGTTCTAATTGCTCTATACCAGGGGTGTCAAACTCAAGGCCCGCGGGGCCAGCTTGGAAATATCAAAGGACCGGCCTGCGGTGCCTCTTCCGGCTGAAACAGGCGGCAGGGTGGCTGCATGCGGCCCCCATTTTCAGCCTCCACGGCCTCCTGCAGCACTCTGCCGGCCAAAAACGGGCTGTGCGGAAGCCCCATGAGTACCCGCACAGCCCATTTTTGGCCGGCAAAGTGCTGCAGGAGGACTGGACTGGATTGGATTACAATTATGTGGCCTCAAATAAGTGCCAGTTTAATGCCACATTTTACATACTGTAGGTCCGTTTAATCTACAATCAACAATCTATAATTGACAACCATTTCTATTTACTATCCTGGAAATTTACCTCTGCTGTTAGATCTTGTATTATCATGTTATTTATGCTATTGTATTTTTATTATTAGTTGAATAATAAAAATACAATCGTATAAATAGCTTTTCTGCCTGGAAAAGAAATTTACTATTAAACAGTGGGGTATAAATTTAGAAATAAAAAGATTAATGGAGTATGAAGAGTACCTACTCCTGTCCCTAAGGCTGCTGAAAACTATGTTATCACAGTGGATGTTGAAGATTTGCCTATTAGCAGTTCATGTTTGGTTAAACTTAATTGACAGTTCTGTCTCATAGATTAAAACAGAAACATTAAAAAGAAATCTGAAAATTTCCAAGGGCTAGGAATAAATAAATGACTATTAGGATTTTCTGAGGACTTTTTTTTTCATATGAGAATTCTCTCCTTCCAATTCTTACTTAATGTTTGATTTCTCTAACTTCTCTGAATGTGGGTGTCCATAGACTTTAATTTCTTCAGATTAAGCAATTTTATTAGGAGTTTATAACTCATCGTCTTGTTACAGGCAGTTATAGCTCCTTGGGAAAAAACCTAAAACCACCAACTAAATGCTACTGTTCTTTCAAAAACATGGAACATTGTAATCTTGGAAAAATGTACTGATCTTAAAATGGTGAATCTGCTCAGTAAAAAAAGAAAAAGAAAAAGCTGCCCTGGCCACTATAGTCTTTCTCTGGATATGAAAATGCAGAATATTTTAAATTTAGGAAATTATACTTATGGAATATATTGGAATATTTTTAGAGAGAATAACAAGTTACTAATAACAGGGATCAAGGGAAATGTGCATTCATCTATATCTTCCCTAATGGAAGACATAAAATCTTGTATAACATATTTTAGAATAGGTTATATAGAATTTTGTATGTTGCAGTATACAAATTCATGTTAGCTGTACATTTATTTGTGTAATTTACTGATCTTGATCCTGATATAATCTCTAGAGATTTTCATGGAAAGTTGATGATTTTGCAGAGGCTTTTATTGACATAGGGAGAATCTACAGTGTATGTCAGTTTTTTTCTTTCAGGCATTTCTAGCTCCTTAGAGGGTTAGACTTTCCAGGTGACAAAGAGGAAGTAGAACACATACATTTTTCATTCCCCCCGCATCAAGACACAAACTCTACTTCTAAGCTAAAATAGATGAATAAGCTGTAAATAATGTTTCTTTGGTTGTAAAACCAGACTGTTAGATCCAACAGCTTTAGATAACTTTTATCCAATCTCCATCTTTTCATTTCGGGGGAAGGTTGTTATGAGGTGGTTGGCACTTAGCTGCAGAGAGCCCTGGCTGAAACAGATCATCTGAACCCTTTTCAGTCAGGATTCAGGCTGGGGTACAGTACCAAAGTGGCATTGGTTGGACTTGTGGATGACTCTGGAGAACTCAGGAGGACTGAGTTCCTGTCCCTCCTCTCTCAGCAGCTTTTGATACCATCAGCCATGGTCAGGTTCAGGAGCTGGGAGTGGGAGGCACTGTTTTATGGTGGTTTCCCTCCTTTTTCTGTGGTCAGTTTCAGTCGGGGCGGGAAATGTCTGCATCTCCCTGCAGTGTGAGACCTCAAGGTTCAGGTCTCCCCTCCTCTTTAACATTTGCATAAAACTGCTGGGTGAGATCATTTGCCAGTATGTGGTACAATATCATCAGTATGATGATGTTACCTAGTTATTCACATCTCCACCCCAGTCAGGCAACTGATGCAATCACATTGTTGCCTGGGTGCCTGGAGGTTATAGAATCTGGATGGGGAAAAACCAGTTTCAATATTTTGAATGAAATAAATAAAAATTTCTAACAAAATTGGTGGGAGTAATAGATTTCTGTTCTATGTACTGCACTTTTTTTCAACAAATTCTTTGATTTGCAGATGTATTAAACCTAATGACCAAAAAGCAGCACACATCTTCAGTGATGCTCTTGTATGCCATCAAGTTCGATATTTAGGTCTGATGGAAAATGTCCGAGTCAGAAGGGCAGGATATGCATTCCGTCAAACTTATGAGCCTTGCCTTGAAAGATACAAAATGCTTTGCAAGCAGACCTGGCCACAATGGAGAGGCCCTGCAAGGTAACAATTACTAGAAATACATGCATCCTGGGTACAGTCATAACATGGATTGCTTAGCTCTGGTTAAACAGTTCAGATTGAGCTGCAGAATTGCATATTCCTTCTGATATGACAGTTCACAAAGTATCTGAAACTATGATTTGAATATTGCTGGTTAATGGTACAGAGAACCATTCAACCAGGTTTATGTTCAGTAGACAATAAATCTGTGAGAGCAAAGAAAGCAAAATAGCACATTCCAAGCTTTAATCTACAACCATAGTTAAGGATCTTGCAGCATTTTCCTTCTCCATTGACCTAGTGAAAGCCAAATGAGTGCCTCTATGTCACTCATTGCCCCCAACAATTTGGGTCCTCATTTTACTGACCTCCGAAGGATGAGTCAACCTTGAGCCTGGTGAGATTTGAACTGCCAAATTGCAGGCAGCTGGCAGTCAACAGAAGTAGTCTGCAGTACTGCACTCTAACCACTGCGCCACCGTGGCATGGTGTTGTTTCTTATCTATCATTGCCAAATACATCTGGAGTAAAGGCTATGGAATCATTGTTTCAGGAGACAGCTTTGCATATTGCATGCAAGTTCCTAATACAAATTGAAGAATTGAACTTAGCTTCCCATTTTTTTGAGGCAATCTATTTGCAGTTGTGAACCTAGCAGTTCAAAAGCATGCAAAAGTGAGTAGATAAATAGATATCACTTCGGTGGGAAGGTAACAGTGTTCCATGCATCTTAGCATATAGTCATGCTGGCCACACGAACAGAGAAATATTTTTGGACATTTCTTGGCTAAGAAACAGAGATGAGCCCCACTCTATAGAGGTGGACATGACTGGACAGTGGAAACATTTACCTTTATTTGCACATGGGCATGGAAAGTATGGCAAGAAGGACATGTAAAAATGCTCTAGCCCAATTATTTTTTCATTTTTATATTATGTTTTTTATTATTTGGGGAGGGTTTCCCTCACCTTTCCTAATGTTTTGTGCAATTGTTGGTATCCTTCCAAGTGTTACTTTATACCTACAATCAACGGTATTTTATACCTATATTAGCCTGCTCTAAAATACATATTTCAACAGAATATAAACAAATACAGGTAGTAGCACTTAGCCTATCTTTATTAATCACATGGTTGGATCTGGTTAGTGCTTGGGTGAGAGACTAGTTGGGAATTTTTTAAAAAAATCCTGGACCACCAAGAAAACCATATGTCTAAAAAATCTAACTTTCAGTCATTATCACCATGTCTATTCAATGGTTAGCATTTTCATAATTGGACAGTTTTCTAAAAACCTGAGATGTAAACATTCTTAGCTAATTTTAAAAAAGTGTTTATATAGCAAAGCTATCTTTTCATAAAGTGCTGGATAATATGGAAGCTTAGCATAAGAAAGAGAGACTACTTTTTGACAAAGATGTTTTGCATTTTGTTTGTTTGCCTTTTAGAATTGGGGTTGAGGTCCTTTTTAATGAGCTGGAAGTCCCTGAAGAAGAATACTCCTTGGGTAGATCAAAAATATTCATCCGCAATCCAAGAACTGTACGTGAAATAATATTCCTCACTTTAGACAAATTATTTGAATTAATGTCACCCTCTATTTTATTTCATTTAAGACACTAGAGTTTTAATTTGATTAAGCAATGAAGGGCAAAGTTAATTAGGGAAAACAAGATGGTGGTTAATGGAGCAGCATTATTTTTATTACTGTAGCATAAAAATATACAGTTTCATGTTCCTCAAAACTTAATTTGCTAGGACTTGAACTTCAGGCCAGAATAAAGAGATGGACAGAGAAACAGACATTGCTTATGTCTGTTTGTCTCTCCTCCCCCACCCCCCCCTCTTGAGAAGATGATAATGATCTTACTAGTTTGGACTGCAAATGGAGGCAACCATTTTAGTATTTTCTGCAGACTCCTTGAAAACCATATCAAATTAAAAACTTGCATTTTGGACAGTGAATTGCATTGTAGCTTGTTCTACTAGCATAATCGTCTACAACAATAATAAAAATTAAAATTAAATGTGATTCTCTCTATCTACATTCTGAAATTGTGAAATTCTCTCTGCTCCTACCATAAACCAGGTCTAAAATAGATCAGACTTAAAAATGCATAAATTCTAAAGTCATCTGTTGAGTATCATAATTGAACCAAAGGAATTAGTACATCAAGACCCGATATTTTAGACATCACACCAATCTAGCTTTCTTTAGAGAACAAGGTATTTTTATTGTAAATATGTATTCATTTTTATTTTTATGTTTTGTTTTTCTTTCCTAAATCGGTGTAGCTCTTCAAATTAGAAGACCTAAGAAAGCAACGTCTTGAGGATTTGGCTACATTAATCCAAAAAATTTACAGGGGCTGGAAGTGCCGCACGTATTTCCTTCTCATGAAAAAAAGTCAGATTGTGATTTCCGCCTGGTATAGAAAATATGCGGTAAGATGGGATTTTATTTGTTAGGTTCTATTTCTGCCCCATGCTAACATCATGTCCAATGAAATAAAAAAAGTAATTGAAAGTTAAAATGCACATCAGCTTGGATACTCTGATTTGGAATTTGATAAATTAAGGCACTATTGTAATTTAATAATTGAAAGGCAGTTGCTTAAGTAATAGCTCAGTGTAGATCTTTTCTCTTGGTTAAAAATAACACTTTGATTTTAAATTGAAAAGTGAACAAATTTGTTGCTTATGTGTTCTTGCTAGGAAATGTGTTTGGGAAGTAATAGCTATTAAGCTTGTAAGCAGAAAATTTGAATTAATGGAAAAAACTGTTCTCTCACTGCAGCTACAACAAAACCATTGTTCATTAAAAATATGATTTATATGCCTCTGATTTAGTTATTAATCATGCTAATTATTGACCATAATTTATTTATTTTCACTTCATTCATTGTTATGGTCAAGGTGGTATAGGGCTGTTTTGGCAGAGGTATGCTTCTAGAAGCAACTGCATTTAGAAACTGGTATTCTCAAGAATAGTCCCATAAAATAAACATCACAATAAAACCGTTGAAGGCATTGTTTGTTGCAGTGTGCTCTGTATACTTTCTTAGATAGCATAGAGACTGAATGAATGCGGCTTATATAGTAACACAGTATTTTAAAACTCAACACATGTTTCTAATATGCACCTTTTTTTTTAAATACAGCAACAAAAGAAGTACCAGCAGATCAAGCGTTCTGCCATCATTGTACAGTCTTACATCAGAGGATGGAAAGTGAGTTTAGAGAATGGCTTCAGTAGACTTTTCTTTTCTTTTCTTTTCTTTTCTTTTCTCTTTTCTTTTCTTTTCTTTTCTTTTCTTCTTTTCTTTTCTTTTCTTCTTTTCTTCCACTGTATGTGTTCAATATAGGCATTTGAGTGAGGTACCCCAGTATCAAGGAGTAGACCATTCATGGGCTGATGTAGCTCCTAGCCATATTTCTTACCATAGTGCATTCTTCAAATTAATGCCAGAGAAATCTATCGTAAAAAACAACACCTGGATTTTCTTTTTCTTTTTTGTAGCATGAACTTTCGCTTAAAAGAAAAAGTCCTAAACTTAGTGTGTTAAGCTCAGGTAGAACTGACTTTTAAAATGTCTACTAGGCACCCCCAAAACTTGCCAAAACATTTTTATTTGCTCCTAAGTGAAGGCGTCAAGCCCCAAACCAAGAATGAAACGTGGTGATTCTTCCAAGCTAAATTCATTGTTTCACTCCTATAAACAAAATCTTGCCAGACGGAGGACTCTACTATCTGCATTTACAATATACTCTGTGAACTATTAGGGAGGGGCTGTCTTCCCCCTCTTTCTCTCACACATAATATCTGGCCGAGTTGCCTCTTGCTCCTCTGGAATGCACCCCTGGGGATCCACCCCCTAACTGCATTCCATGATTGCCATGGCTATTTTGTCTTTAAAAGAGAAAAATACATCTGGCTACAAAAAGATTATCCTGATAGTATCATGTCTATGGAGATTCTCAGTCATCCAGGTCATGGTGGTCCCAGAGGTACTTTTTCAAAAGGCAACTGGACTTTCTTGTTTTTTCTCCTTCTCTTTAGAAACCTAAAATTATGTTACTGGGGAGCATGAAGGCATAATCAACCAGTTATAATTTATTGTAAAGAGAAATACTCATTTTTCTATAAGATACTTTGCCACCACCTTCCCTATCCTTAGTTAAATAAATAAATATGAATGCCAGTTTTGTCTAGCAGTTAAAGGGCTGGATTAGAAACAGAAAAACCTGGGTTCCAGTCCTGCCTTAGACACCGAAACCAAATGGGTAACTTTGAGCAAGTCCCTTTGTGTCAGCGCTAGGAAGATGGCACAGACAAACCATCTGTGAAAATGGTGCCAAGAAAACTCCCATGAACATGTCCAGGCAGTTGCTTGGAGTCAAACCTGACTTGAAGGCAGCAGCACCTACTCCCCAAAAGTATAATTCATATTTATTATATATTAGACATATTTTCCTCTTAGTGCATCTCAATTGTCAATGCAGCTTCTTGGGTTAAATGGCTGGTTTGTCAATAGGCAATCAGTGGTACCGTTGTAGAAATGCAACTAGGCCATGCCAATTTTAATTCTAGCCTCAGTGGTTAAATAACTATCACAGCCCATCCACTTTCATGTGCCAAAAAAATCTAAGTGCAAAACTAATTAAATAAAATGCAGTTTATAGAATGTGGTTGGAATTATTATGCTTAAAATAACCTGCCCCCCTCCCCCCCCGGTTTTCCATTCTCATTTAAAATCTTGGTATAATCTGCGTTGCTTGCATCTACTTATTGTTTTTAAAACACGAGTGGTTGTGGCTTAAAATTCCATGTCAGCAGCAGAATTTGATGAGTCTGGAAAAGCTACTTTAGGCACCAGTCCTACTTAAGTACTGGTAATAACTGTTAGGAAACAAAACCTATCTCCCCTGCCCCCCAGCTCTAGTTTTAAAAGTTTTGAACAATTTTAATATTTTTTTAACCTTGCATGCTTGTATAAATAGAATTGCATAGAGTCAGAGGGTTTAAATAGTGATGAAGCCAGGGGTGGGCTTCAAAATTTTTAGCAAGGTGTTCTCTACCCAGTTGCTGAGTGGGTGTGGCCCTGGTGGGCATGGTCTAGTCAACCTCCTGCACCATAGTGTGTGTGGGTATTTTTGCCTCCCCCAGGCTCCGGAGGCTTTTCTCGAGCCTCCAGGAGGGCAAAAATGGCCTCCCCAGGCTCCAGAGTGGTAGGCCTGTTTTTCATCCTCCCCGAGCCTCCGCACGCGCCCTGCACTTATCTGCTTCCAAAATGGGCTGCGTGGGGACTCCTGGGAGGGCACGGGCAGGGTGGGCAGGGCCAGCCAGGAGTGGGATTTGGGGGTTCTCCGAATTGCACAGAATCTTAGCTAGAGGTTGTCCCAAACCCCTGCGAACCTCCAGCAGCCCACCCCTGGATGAAGCCTTTATAACCATTTAGAGAGCTAGGGTAAACATGTGAACACATCCTCACTCCATATTGTTTGCACATCTGGATTTTTAAATGCTAACTTGAGGTCATGGGGTTTTGCTTCGCAGGCTCGAAAACTACTTCGTGAACTGAAGCACCAGAAACGCTGTGAGGAAGCTGTTACAACCATTGCAGCCTATTGGCATGGAGCTCAGGTAAGAAAAAGCAGATAGGTCTTTGTTTCCTAGTCACCTCTTGATACAAAAGTTGTTCTAGATAGATCAGAGAAATGTTTTTCCAGCTGCTTAATTTATCTCATTTGGATCTGACGTTTTTTGCAGCTGTACTTTTTTAACCAATTTCAGTCTAGCTGGTGAAAGTTCTACATTGATACCGTATGAAATCTTTCGTCTTTCTCTTTCACTTCCTCATTCCATTGGGAAATTGAAGCAAGTCTTTTCTCTCTCAGAATGTTCTGTAATTCATTTTCAAATGCATCACAGGCGCGAAGGGAACTGAGGCGGCTGAAGGAGGAGGCTAGGAATAAACTTGCTATTGCAGTTATTTGGGCTTACTGGCTTGGATTAAAGGTACTACATGCAAGTGTCATGTGCCCCTCCCTTCCTTACCCAAATTGCCTACCCATTAATTAGTAAAAAGGATTCATAATCATTTTTACTAAGCTATTACACTTGAGCACCTGATTGCTGGTAACCCCTACTCTAACTGTCTCCCGGCTTAACTTGAAAACCATCCCTACTAAAAAAAAATCCAAGCATGCTAATTTATAGATAGCACTAATTGTTTGTTTATTAAGCCAGAAAATGATTAGACTAGTGGCTCTAAAATGTATTTTACTAAACTGAAATGTTTCCAGTAATGTTTAGCAGAATGCTCATGCAATAATATTTGTATAGGTTCCTAAACTAAGGCTCTGAACAAAATGTAACTGCATTAATTAATTTCATAATGTCCCTATATTCTAACTGCATCTTAATATCTAAGAAACAGGGTTTTTTTTTCAACCCACACAAAATATTGTGATATAATTTTCTTATTACATTTTAATATACATGTATATATTTTTTATTGGAGAATATGACCAAGAGCTATGTGACATGTGAGCCTGGTATCCTACCAGGACCAGTTAAAGACCCAGTTCAGGACATTGTAACATAGTGTATGAAGTCATGTGTCATGTTAAAGGTTGGGATATTGTGGTTGAAATCATTCCCAGTGTAGGCTACAATTTGCTGCTACTGATTGCTACAGCATTTAGCTTTTTTCAAATTTCACACACATCAGCTCGTATCTTAAGGATTGTCCATTTATCAAGTTGCAACCAAAATGTAGAATTAATAACAAAATACAGTCTGTTAAAATTCCTGTGAGCATCATATACTTCACAACAGGAACCCCCTCCCCCCCTCCAGTCCATGTGATAACCACTGGAAGTCAAACAATGTAACATGGAAAGCGTTCTTACAAATGGAGAATTTGCATGATTTGTGCTCAGATTTGAGGGACGTTCATAGGAAATGATGGCAGAGTGATCATAGTTCATTGTTGCTTTTACAAGAATACCATGGAAATATTATAAGTTAGTATTGGAGGATGGAGAACTTTAGATGCTATTCATTTGGTTCAACATGTTAGATCTCACATGGTCGTTTAATAACCACAGTTTGGAAGAGCTCAAATTGCAATCATTGAGTGAGGCAATCGCATAGGTGCCTTGCTTAATGACTCTTATGAATTACAACCCAAATTCCAGGCTCAGTTGTGGCCATAAATTGAGGACAACTTGTATAGGAGTGGTCTAGTATTATAGAATAAGGCTTTATGAAACTTCAAAGGGATGTTTTGCATTGAGGAAGCCTTCTCCTCCAGTATTACCAAAGGCTAGCTTCCACAATTGCTATGAGATTCCACACGGTATGTACTGAAGTGGCTAGCATGAATTGTCTTTGGCATGTATTGAAAGCCTTGCTGAATGGATGGCTTCAATAAATGCCTGTTTAGTTGCCTATGTTGTACATCAGAGTGGCTAGCTTGGAGCCCTCTTAGCATCTGCTGAAGGTTTTTTTAAATTCTATGTCTTCACTGAGCATCACAGGCGATGCTGTTGTCAGTGCCTAAACCACCTAGCTTAGAGCTTCCTCTGGGCCAATGGTCCTTGCACTCTCCAAAAGCTCTGACCAGTACTGTAAAAAAGGTGAGCAGCACCTCCTCTGTAAGTTGACTTTTTAGTGATTGGTATGGAAGCAGAAATGTGTACTAGAACTATTCAACCATGAAAAATTTGGCTACTATTGGGAGAGAATGCTGAGAAGCAGCGAGTAGCTTCTTTTTTAGTGAACAAATCACATTACCCCCAGAGCGCAAAGTACTGACTGAATCAAAGTATATCCACCTTCCTTCACATAGAACTTATAAAAATGATGTTTGATATAAAATGCTATTTCTATTAAACCAAACAAGCAATATTAATGGAAGTTAAAGCTATCTGCATTCTGATAATTTGCTGCAGATATTATTTGAGGGTCTAATGGTGACACATAGCATTAGGCTTTCACATTTGAGTTAGAGAATTGCAGAGATTTATTAGAGATTGTACAGATGCCTGAAATATTGTTAAAATAATTAGCATTAATATTAAGGAATAAGAGAACTTTTCTTTGGACTGAGATGGTACATTTAATGGTAATGGAAATTTCACACATATGGTTGTGCTGATTTGATGATTTGACTGAAATATTTGAGCATTTTTTGTCTAAAGCAAAGGTAGTTGATAACAACCAATCCCTTACTACTGTGTTTCCCCGAAAAGCTATCCCCAAAATAAGCCCTAGTATGTTTTTACGTGTGTGCCTATTATAACCCTTACCCCCAAAATAAGCCCTATTTAAGAGCCTGCGCAGCCAGCTAGCTGCCCATTCTGTCTGGTTGCTTGCAGTGCCACGGCCACAAGGCGAGGCAGGGGGGACAGCTCCACCACCTTGCCTCGTGGCCGCAGCACTAGCGCATCACTCAGCCTCCTGCTTCATTATGACTGCAAGCAAGCAGAAGAAATGGGCCTCCCATACATGGGGGGGGGAAATAAAACACCCCTCAAAAATAAGCCCTAGTGCTTATTTTGGGGCCGAAAATAAAATAAAACTGGGTCTTATTTTTGGGGAAACATGATATGAAAAATGCACAAAGATGTTATCTTATTTGGGGATTGTATGCCTACATCATAGCAAACAGTGAGGCTTTTATAATTTTTATAAAATACCTTGAATATAAAGTGAGAGCCCCTAACCTAAATCTATTAATGATCAACTGCACTCATTATTATTATACCATCTGACTGTTTTAAAATCTTGTGAAAGAAAACTGTAAACTTTTAAAAAGTTATTCTCTAAAATAAATACAGAATGATGGTAGAATTGGGAAAGGCTGTATTTCTTTCTATTCAAAATACATTGGAATGACATGGTAGATTTAAATAATAAGTTATGCTTTACACTGGGATCTTTCAAATAGTAAAATTTTCAAGGCAAATCTCTTATAGACAAACCAACATTTCAAAGTTGTAGATCCCTGTCTGTGTCTATTGTTGCTGGTATCCAGCAGAAGACATCTGTTCTCCACTAATACTAAAGTATAAATGTGATAAATAAATACATGTCTTATAAATAACTATCAACAGCAGTAACAGAAAACCCTAAAGAGAAGACAGATACTTTTTTTAAAAAAAGGTTTATTCCATTGCTGCTATACACTGAAAATATTATAGCTGAGATGTGGTATTCATTCAGAGGTGGGTTTCAGCACGTTCTGACCAGTTCTGGAGAACCGGTAGTGGAAATTTTGAGTAGTTTGGAGAACCAGTAGTAAGAATTCTTACTGGCCCCGCCCCCATCTATTCTCTGCCTCCCGAGTCCCAGCTGATCAGGAGGAAATGGGGATTTTGCAGTAACCTTCCCCTGGAGTGGGGTAGGAATGGAGATTTTACAGTATCCTTCCCCTGCCATGCCCACCAAGCCATGCCACACCCACCAAGCCATGCCCACAGAACCGGTAGTAAAAATTTTTGAAACCCACCACTGTATTCATTGCATATATTTTGTGACTACACCCCCTCTCCCTTGATAAATACAAAAATGTATTGATATCGAATAAAATGAAAGAAGGTTAATATGTGCTCTAACCTGCTTTCCTTCAGATACTTGCCATTGCTGAATGGAATACATAAGCTGGTTTCTAATATTTTAGTCTGAATTAACTTCCTCTTGGGAAAAGGTTTTCCACTATTCACCCTTTGGCAAATGCCCTATGAGAATGCTACTACAGGGGAATGTCTGCCACTTATTCTTCAGATATGCCTTGGGGAAGCAGCTTTCCACCCAATCTTCACACTGGCACGCTGGGTTCCATGGGTTGCCTATTGCTCTTTCATCTTCCCAAATCAGCTGTTCTATCAGGGGGAGCGTTCTCTGTCTCATCATGGTTCTTTCTGCATCAGGCTGTCTCTGTGATTCACTATCTAAACATTTTAGGCTCGGAGGGAGTTGAAACGCTTGAAGGAGGAGGCTAGGCGTAAGCATGCTGTGGCAGTCATATGGGCTTACTGGCTTGGACTAAAGGTACTCTCTTAAACAACTCCCTTACGTTAGTAACAATAATAAAGCGTGGCATCTATCTACTAACACATAATAAACTTCTGGGGCTGTGGGCTATAACAAGCATGATCTCTAAGGGAATTGTTTTTCTTCTGTGACCTTTAAAAATAGTCTTGTATGTTTTTAACCAGACATTTATAAGTTGTACGTATATGTCTCTGCATTGTTGCCGCCAATTTCCGAATATATTCAAATAAGCTGAATAAGTAGTTCATAAATCGTATTTTGGAATGAAGTAGGAAAAAAGTTAAATGTGATTATTGGACATTTGGGGGTCTTGCTCTACAGGAGTTTGGATTGTATGTTGAAATGACTATCAGAGTTGTTAGTTGTGTTAAATCACACAAATCTTGACAAAGGCCTTCAAGTGGATCCATTCCAAACTAATCTGTGGTGAATAGTAGTCATTTCTGCAGGAGGCTCTCTTTCCCAACAAAGTATGTTTTCCACCAGCAGCACTTAAAGAGGGGGGAGGGGGGGCTTATTTGAAGAAAACATAGATGGTAAATACATTAGTCCAAGTTAGAAGTTACTAGATTAAAGCACTCATGTCTATGCTTATTGGTTGGATTTGTCTGATTCTCGACATATGCAACCTGACAAAAGATGACTAGGACTTACTTACATATGCATCAGTCTTTTTATGGAAGCTTTTTGAAAGTCATATGAAATATTGTTTCTTACAATTACATTGAAATGATCTTCTAATTCAAACTTTTCTAGAAATCAGTTGTATATATAAAAGCACTGCTGCTGCACTATCCACTCTGATGCCATGAAAAGTTGTGGACCCCTACTCTACACTTCTTGTCAGTGAAACATACATGTTGTACAATTCATTTTATGTACTTGACAACAGGAGCAGCATTGCTTTCCAAGACCTTTCCAGTGTTCTGTCATTGAATCTTTGGGAAAGGTTAATAATTGTTTAACTTAGCTTCTATTAGTGCCTCTTCAGGAATTGGCCATTGTTTCACTTCAGGTTTCTCCCTTTCATTGTGTTGTTGAGTGGTGCTCTCAATTGCTATTTCTTTTCTCTTTTTGATAATTGGATATATAAACGCTGCCTAGCCATAGTGGATTCAGTATGGATCCTAGCAGTTTTCAAATATAGAAATAGAAAAGTTTCTATTCAAATAGAAACTTTTAAAAATAGTTTTTAAAAATTATGCATAACATAACCCTTAACAATCATACAGTTTATTGTCTTTTGGCATTTTATATGGGTTTGTTTGCAATTACATTAAACTGATATACCATATTGAAATGAATGGGAAATTTGAACTGACAACTGTCAAGAATAAAAATATTCTGTTGCTAGCAGGTTCCCCATTATAAGGTATAGGAAATAACGAAATGCTTCTCTTTTCTAGCATCTCTGCTGCTCTTTTTTAAAGAAAAAGAAAAGTCAATATAATATAAGGGACTCTTTTTGAACACTTAATACTTTCTTTTAAAAAGCCCATTAGTCCATAGTGTAAATGTGTTGTTTTCACACTGAAAAACCAAAGTTGTGGTTGTGGGAAGTGTCAAACATGCAACTGCACTCCCAAATCAATAAGAGTATCGCTTCTGAATCTCTATGTGGCTGTACTTGAAAAAAAGTTGTATCTTAATGCTTTAAACCCATAATAACAAGGCTCTCAAAATTAGAACTAGTCCTGTTTTAATGTGACACTAGAACCTGTTTTTTTAATTTTGAAAAAGATTCTAATTTGCATGAATAAATACATAGCTAATGTATTTATACTATTTCCTAAAAGTTGTGTTTTCTAGATATGTAAATATAAAACAAAATTGTATTTTGTCTAGATTCTTGTAAAAAAATTTACAAATTGATTCAGAAACATGTTGTGGGAGAAACTGTTGTATGAAATTATTTCCTCTTTCTTTTATAGCTCTAATGTTAGAAAAAGTTCTCATTAAATAACTGGACATAAATTGAGGACTACCTGTAATGTCTGTGTGCTAGGATCACCCCCCCACCCCCCAAAGAAAGAAGCTATCTGTTTATTCTAAAATTTTAACTTAACCCAGGTTCGTAGGGAGTACAGGAAATTTTTCCGAGCCAACGCTGGAAGGAAAATTTACGAATTTATTCTTCAAAAAATTGTAAGTATTTTGCTTGTATAACAATATTACAGCTGTATGAAGATTTACTTTACAGTATGAGCAAAAAAAAAAAAAGATCGATGATCGTTTTTATAATACATAGAAAACAAGAGTGAAGTACCAGAATTGTCTTTGCCACAGGCAAAAGGTACTCTTCTGTAAAATCAAAAAATTATCATGACTTTCATTTTTAACATTTCTCCCTCTAAGGGTTTTTAAATAATATTGTCCTTCTTTTATTTTTGCATCTGCTGTTTAAAGTGACATCCCTTGGTCTGTAAGGAAATCAAATCCCCTGAAGCTTTCTAATTGAAATTCAGCAAATAGTCTCCAATATAGTTAATTTTCTGTAAGGCCTGCAAAAGAAAATGATAGATTGTATTACAAAAAATAAGTACTTTTTTCCCCGGTATAAATAATTATTTCTATTCTTTCAGCAGGATATTTATACCAGGAAACTGGTATAAGTAAAAAATTAGAATTGTTTTAGACTTCCCATATGTATTAGCACAACACTTCTCTTCCATATCTTTATTCCAGCTTCTGCAAGAACCTGAGGTTGTTTTCTTTTTTTTCTTTTTTTTTTTTGTTATCAAATTTTGAAACTGCCCATCTCCCTCACAGGACATATAAAAACAGTATATAAAATTTAAGAGGCAGGAAATGTTAAACATTAATTAAAAGGCAAAGATTGCAGAGCCATGCTTTCATGCCTTTCTGGAAGGCCAGGAGAATAGGAGCCCACCTCGTCTCGGGGGGTGGGGTGAATGTTCCAGAATGTTCCAGGGCCAGAATCAACACCAGGGAACATTTCCTTCCTGGACCCCACCAATCAGAATACTTTGGCTAACAGGATCTGCAACATACCTTCCTTACCCGACCAGAATGGGCTGAATTATGGGATGAGGATGGTTCCATAGGTAATCTGACCCAGGCTATGTAGGGCTTTAAAGATACCACTCCATTAAGAGAGATTTTAAGCCTTACAAATAAATAAATTTATAATGATTAAAATGAAGATTTTTTGAGAAAAAAAATGTTTTTTTTTCTATTTTTCTAACCTAGATTCAGAAATACTTTTTGGAAATGAAGAATAAGATGCCTTCTTTATCACCAGTAGACAAAAACTGGCCAGCAAGGCCTTACCTGTTTTTGGATTTAACTCATAAGGAACTGAAGAGGATATTCCACTTGTGGAGGGTAATGATGTAATTCTGAAATTAATCATTTATTTTGGTTGTACTTTTATTAATAGCCTAAGCATGAAAGCTGAAAATCACTAATAAAAGATGCAAATAAAGCTTCTAACCATGTTCATGTACTCTGTTTCTATTAAAGTTCTTTACCAACTTATACAAAATTCAATGGCTACAATGAAAGTGTTCTAAATGGCACAATTCTATAATTTACATGCAGCCTTGGTGTTACTCAGTTCCTACAAAAGGGGCATTTATCTTAATATGTGTATATCCATCAGTGTTGTAAGTCAAGGTCACTGTTAAATCCTGTTTACAAAAATCTGGAGCTATTTGCTATAATTCAAGCAAAGTCCAACCAGTGATATGGGATATGCAATGTGTTAAAAGTGGAATTCCCCTGAAAAATCAGTTGAAACTAGAAATGCACTGTCTGTCCTCCACAGGTACAATTATAAAGTTTAATTGCTACATGTGGTGGAACAAAATGAAAAGTGTACCTGATCAAAAATTAACCTATTCTTATTAAGATATATTTTATCAAGGCATATTCATATGTTATTTGTATATTAATGTATGTTACCAAAAGGTTAAGATCCAAACTGATAAATCTCAGAAAGCAATATGACTTTTATATCATGTGGGCAAGAAAAGTGTGTATATATAGATTTCTACAGGAAGTATAGTGAACTGAAAACAGTTCTGTGAAAGCAGATCTGAGAGCTGCATCGCAGCCCAAGGAACTGGTAAGTAGACCGGTTCCTTGAAAATCTAAGGATAAGGAGAGGATGAGAGATCACCCACATATGCTCTGAATGGCTACTGCTTCTTGTGAGAACACCATCGAGCAACAGTTTTCTGCAGGTATGAATACTGAGTGATTAGCCATCTTGTTAGCAACTGCAGCAGAACCTTTTAAAGCACAGTAAGTTTGCAAATCTTACTTTCTGATTGCTTTGGGAAATTACCTATTATCCATTTTAAAATTAGTAAAGACCTTTGGCATGACAAGTCTGAAAAGTCTTCATTGGGTTAAGTTTACCTTCAACTCTGAACAAAAGAAAAGTTAATTACAAGGCTAAGAGCTTTAAAAAATTGAAATAAACACCAAAACATTAAATATGATTTTGATTTAGAAAGTGATAAATAGACTAAAGTTCCAGATAAATTTGGAATATTGAAACTTTTACAATCAAAATTTGGAATTAATTTTACAGAGCAAACAGCTTCTGTTTGGTTTTGGGAAGACATAACAGAGATAAGTAATTTCAGGATTTAAAAATTGGACACTAGCAGGGACTAAAGAATTAAGATTTAATCCTGTCTATGCAATAGGACAAAAACAATAAAGATAAATCTAATTCTGTGACAATATTTGAATGAAATAAAGATTAAGACTATTAGAAGATACAGGGAGGAATATAGAGTTGATTTATTTGATCAAGGTTCAAACAAAATATGTTTTTAGTTTTGACAATTCTTTATGGAGTTTCTGCTTGCACAGGACTGAAAAGATGATGCTTTATAGATTTGGTTATTGATAAAGGATGAGATATGGGATGAAGATATAATTGTTTGCAATCACGGAACCAAGGGTGGGGAGTGAAGAGTTATTAAATTTGTTTATACATGTGAAAATTGGAAGTCATTTCTTTATGTATTTCTTCTCTCTTTTATGTTATATTCCTTTTTTTTCTCTTTCTTTTTTTTCTTTCCCCTTGCAGCTTTTATCTTTTCTATTTCTTTTTCTTTCTTGAAGATTAGTTTGGTTTAGACTTTACTGTTGCAATCAACATTCTTAATAAAATTATATATAAGAAAGAAGAGAGAGAGAGAGACTGTGTGTCAGCACACAAACATGTTTGTATTTAATCACTAGGAGACAAATTCCATTCAAGAAAGTTCTTAAAGTAATTAGTTTTAAAACAGAAAATTCATAAAAAATGATTTTTTTAGTGAATTTTGTGATAAACATATAGGCAGTCCTCATTTAGCAACCACAGTTGGGACAGGCAACTCAGTTGTTAAGCAAAGCAGTCATTAAGAGAAATAATGACTGGGCTTATGATCTTACCTCAACTTTCCCTTACTTTACAGACCTGTGAAAGTTGTAAATGCAAGGCTTGGTCATAAAATTACTTTTTTGTCACTGTCATAATCGTGAGTGGCCGTTGAATGAGGCAGTTGCTAAACGAGGACTACCTGTACTTTCCGAAGAGAAACCATAAATGTAAATTGAGAACTGATGTTGATGTTGACTACTATGTTTATAGGAAACATCTGGGCTATGTATATCTTAAACATAGGAAAAGAGCAAGTCAGTTTCAATTTTGTGATCCATTTGCAATGCTTTATTTGCAGTGTAAAAAGTACAGGGACCAGTTTACAGACCAAAAGAAGCTCATTTATGAAGAAAAACTGGAAGCTAGTGAACTTTTCAAGGACAGAAAAGCTTTATATCCAGCCAGGTAATGAACCAGTCTGGTAATTTTGCTGAGGTTGCAACATAATACACCTAGATTGGGAAGGAAGAAATTTGCCAGAAAATCCTATCCATCTTTTTTTTTTTTTTTTTTTGGCACAGACTGCCACTGTCAAGCCATTACCAGTTTAAAGATCATCAACATCCTTCCTTGAGAATGTACAGTAAATTAATTAATTAGTGCTCTAATAACCTAGTTCTTTCATGCTTTGATAGCTGGAACATTGATATTTAACTTGGTTAAGCGCAACCAAAAGCCTGCTAACTAGATTATTAAGCGCGGATGCTTTGTAGGTTAAAAATGGATGGTGTTTAACCAACCTGTTGTTTAATGTTCCTGCTTGGTTAAACTCATGTCAGTGGGTAAGAAATAGCAAGTTTCGGTTTGGAGAGTAAAGATGTGATAGGCTTCCTTAACATTTTAACATTTTAAAAATGTTAAATTGCCCACTCAGGTAGGAGCAGAATCCCATCATAAAACAGTGCCTCCAATTCCCTGATCTTTCATGCAGTCCATAGAAATACCTTGGTTGATGGTATTGAATTCACTGAAAAGTTTAACACAAAGACCCAAGATGGATACAGACTCCCCATTTATGTCCTTAGGACCTTCTCCAGGATGATCAATGCTGTTTTCGTCCATATCTAGGCCTGAAAGGGAACAGAAAATCAGTTTCTTCTACTGTAGTATCCATGTTTTTAACAACATTCCCCAGAAAGGGAAAATTGGAGACTGGGCAGAAATTTTATGGTGCAGTGAGATTGAGGGATACCCTCTTCAACAGATGGTGCAGCACCACTTTTTTCAAGGCAGGTGGCATCTCACTCTCCTTTAGAGGGGCATTAATCACCTCTTAGTAATACATTTCCCACCTGGCTGCCCAAAGGGAGCATGTAGGGTATGGTTCTGATCTACAGGTAGAAGAGCATGTATCCATATCCTCAACTCATATAAGAACCAAGGCATCAATCTGCCTCACACACACACACACACACACACCACCAACCCTGCCCATTTGGATTCCAGTTATACACAAATATGATTAGCTGTATCCACAAAGAAACATGCCACAATGGGTGAGCTGTCTTATTTATTCCTTGCATTTCAATCAGGGAATAAAGATGTTGAAGTCCCATCTCTTTTTATTGGATATGTAGCCTGGCAAATCTTCCTCTGACTATTGTCTGTAGCTTCCAGCCACCATCCAGTTGCTTTCCAGGAACTCTAGAAGAGCCACTTCAGCTACTAGACCATCATGGTTCCAACCTCAGCCCTGAGCAATGCACATACCATCCACTGTCCAATCTTTATCCATTTCTCATTCCCATCAGGTTTTTCCCAGTCTTAAAGTTGTTTTTGTACAGTGCCTGACAGTTTTTATCTTATCAGTTTCTTAAACAGGCAAAAACATGTCTCCAGTTTTTTCGGATCAATCCAAGATAACATTCTTTGTTTCAGACAGTGGATTTTGCTTAAGGAATTGGTGCATTGTTGACATTCTTTTACCTCATTTGGAAACAAAATTATCTAATTGATAAAGACAACAAGAAAGAGTTTTGCAATTTATAAGAAATGATTGTTATGAGAAATATGATATCTTACAAGTTAAGGTTAATTTAGTGCTTGTGGCGGTAGCTGAACTACTGTCTGTTTTCTTAAAAGTGTTCTAGGATAGGCACTTTCTGTAGGTTCTTCCAGAGTTTTGAACTAAAACTCCCATTATTGCTTGCCATTAGCCGTACTGGGTGAGGTTGATGGGAATTAGGCCAAAGTACTTGGACCACAAGTGCTTATCTTTTCTATCAAGGTTGAGGAAAAGTTACCACAGAAGGAGGACTACATGCTAAGAAAATGAGTACCATTATGTATTTACCTTTACTAAAAAAAAAATACTATTTAATTTCTTTATTTGACAACGTAGAATTGCAGTTTATTGCAGTTAAGGTTCAGAATTTGAAAGCAGAGTCTGTTGAGCTTGGAATTAATTCCCATAGAAGATAATATATGTACCTCAGGATTGAGCTGTGGAGTCCTTGGTTGGTCCTGACCTTCGTTGTTTGTTTGCAGATGTTTCATTATCCGACTATGTAACATCATCAGTGCTGGTGAGTGTGGAGTTTGCTCTCTGTTTATATACAGTAGCTTGTCCTGCCAGTGTTGGTGGAACTGTGGTTTTCTCCTTGGTAGTCCTTGATCCTCTGAGGTACAGTAGTTCCCATGGGAGAGGGGGAACCACACCCTCACCAACAATAACAAGGAAGCTACTGCATATAAACAGGGAGCAAACCCCACATTTGCAGCATTGATAATGTTATCTAGTTGGGTAATGAAATGTCAGCAAGGAAACAAGCAAGCTCAGAGAGCACCAAGGACTCCATACTTGGAATTGATTGAATTTACCCCGCTTCTCTGGTTAGCTGTAGCCATGATATTTCTTGGTGACCTGCCATCTAACCCTGTTTAGGTTTTTGAAAACAGTCAAAGATAACATAGAAACCATCCAGCCATGCAGTGGTGATCTGCAGGCTAAAGATTTGTCAAGAAGACTTAGAGCAGTGATGGCTAACCTTTTTGCCATCACGTGCCAAAAGTGGGGGGAGTGCGCGGGGTTCATGTGCGTGTGTGCCCACACTCATAATTCTATGTGCCCTGCCCCCGTGTGTGACCCCCTGTGCTCCCCCCGCTTTTGGCACATGATGGCCGGGTGGGCCCGGTAGGCCCGTTTTTTGCCCTCCCCAGGCCAGAGGCTTTCTAGGAGCCTGGGGAGGGTGAAAACAGCCTTCCCCACCCCCCCGGGGGCCCTCTAGAGGCCAGAAACAGCCTGTTTCCCAACTTCCGGTAGGCCCAGAAGACCTGAAAATCAGCTGGCCAGCGCATGCATGTGCGCTGGAGCTGAGCTTCCGTGCCCACTGATATGGCGCCGCGTACCACCTGTGGCACGCGTGCCATAGGCTCACCATCACGGACCTAGAGTATTGCATGTGTATTTGAATTTTGATTATATTTATGTTTCTTTTACTTAAAGTGTTGGACAGCCTTTCCAGGGGGCTTATCTTGAAATCAGTAAGAACCCCAAGTACAAGAAACTGAAGGATGCTGCTGAAGAAAAAATTATTATTGCTGAAGTAGTAAACAAAGTTAATAGAGCAAATGGAAAGGTAAAATCATTTCTACATGGGAAAAGATTGGTACATGTAAAATATTTTATTCAAACTTAGACATCCGATAGAGCTTTGTGTTTCAAGTTATCTTGTATTCTTTGAGTTTTGATCCCCAGAATGAAGGATTAGCAACAGTTATTTCATTTAATAGTGTATGTTTTTAATGTTATATGCAATTCTCTTTCTTCTTAGTGTGTCTTTAGGGTGGTGATTACATGAGTGCTATAGTTAACATGTAAAACAACAGTCACACCTAATAATTCATCTTGTTCCTGGATAACTATTTCCTTACAATAACCTATAACCCAGGTAATTTATTTTTATTTGACAGGAAACGTAAGAGTCCAGCTTTATTTGCTGAACCGTATCATCTTCCTCTTTAGTTAATTTAAAAATGTTTGCACATAGGCATTAATACATTGGTAATTAATATTTTTGAATTTGCAGAAAAGTAATCGTGTTCATTCTTTTTCAGTGCACAGCTAGGATTTTCTTGCTCACAAAAAACAATGTCCTACTTGCTGATCAGAAATCGGGGCAAATCAAGACAGAGGTTCCTTTGGGGGATGTCACTAAAGTGTCCATGAGTTCTCAAAGTGATGGTTTCTTTGCTGTGCATCTCAAAGAGGTAGGAATAAAATAACATCAGTGACAATAGTAATAAAGACCTGGCAATTATAATCCTACAGAGTAAGAGGACAGGATACCTTTCATTCATCCTTGATCTATTTGAATTTTTTTCAATACCTGGATTAATTGTCTTTTCTAGGGATCTGGAGCAGCTGGAAAGGGTGATTTCCTGTTCAGCAGTGATCATCTGATTGAAATGGCCACAAAGCTCTACCGCACAATGCTTAGCCAAACCAAGCAGAAGCTCAGCATTGAAATATCTGATGAGTATGTTTGGATTTGTCTGATTTAAATAGTTTCTATTAAAAAAAAATTCTACATAAGTTAAAATCAAAGCAGGGAAATCATGTAACAAGAACATTTTATCTGAAAATAAATTAACATATTTAATGTGAAAATGTAGTGCTGTTAAAGTCAGGGAAAAACACAGCTACAGAAGTAGGAGTATTATAGATATCACATAAGGAAAGCCTTTTCTATACACCTATTTCTTCTCCATTTAGTCTCATTAGCATTGAAAACCATGATAGGCAATTTTGTGCTTTCCAAATTCTTTGGATTTTGTCATCATCCCTGGTCAGAATGGGAGTTTAGAGGGGAGTTAAAGGTTGCCTATCTCTGTAGAAAATTCAGTAGTTAATTGTGTAAGCCCTTATTATAAAGCTATTATTTTAACAAAGGAACTTTCTTATTCCTTTATTCCCTTTTCTGGCAATATTAAATATGCAATAGTGGCAAATATCTATAGCTCGGGTGTAGGATTGAGGGTGGAGTTTCGTTCCCCAAGCTTGTGGGTTGGTTTCCGAACATTTCGTTACCAGGTGTAATGAAATGTTCAGAAAACAACCCACAAGCTCGGAGAATGAAACTCTACCCTCAATACTAAGTATATTCTGGCCTACCTGGTCATAAGTCGAGGACTACCTGTAGTTGATTCTATTTCATGAATAATTTGTCTTGAATAAGGGAAGATAAAGTCAAGCCTTCCAAATAATCATGAGAAAATCCAATTCATTTTGTCACTTTTACCCTAATTTATTGTTATAATTACTTTCTTGCAGAAAATACTCTAGCATACTGTGATCTACAAATGTCCAGTTAGCTTACTTTGGCATGAGCTGAAATAAATGGGTATTCAGAGAGGCAGCCAATTTTTAATGTCATAATAAGGGAGAAATTAATTGATTAAACTTCATTTAATGACTTCTATATTGAAAGAACTGAAGTGTTATACTTCAAATAATGGAATAGCAGAATTTTACCCATGCTTCACATTTTAGCATTGCATAATACAGATGAAAAATGGCAAAACAGAAACAGTTAACAGGTTCCCTGACCTAGTATTTAGTTTTCAGCTGTGGTGCAGGGGGAAAGGCTATACATGAATACAATTTACCCACAAAAGAAAAAAAAACATAAATAACTATAGGAGTCAGTCTTTAAGTTAAATGATAACTCTATTTTTATATATTCCCTGCAGATCATGCATTTAAGTCTAATCTTATGAACCATCAGGTTACATCCTTGCAGAGGGAAGTAAAAGAAGCTGAGGAATAGCAATTTCCATTTGTCTCTGGCATGCAAAATTTATTTAGTATCATTTGCTATAGAGAAGGATATATAAGCCAATAGATTCTGGGGAGATGTGCATTTGGAAGAGAGAATTTTTTAAATCTCAAAGTAGTAGTTTACAATTGCATTTCAAAACATTGTTTTATCGAGTTGGGAAAAATATTGTTCTTCTGCATATAGAAGAAACTCAGATTTGTTGATGTTTTTGACCAACTGTAGAATTTCCTGTACACCAGACTTTTGGTCCAATCACAAAAGTGAAAACAATATGGCATCTGCCTTTTTCCAATGCATGCTTCATTTTTATTTAAGTCCTGTGAAACAGCACAATAGGTGCATCACCCAAATGCATCCCCATTCATTCTCCTCTACAGAGAGAAGTGGGACATGAGAAAGAATAGTATAATATCAATCATGTGTGGCTGCCACAACATCACCTTTTTCACAACACTACAAAATGTTGCCTTTTTAGCCCTTGCAGGAAGAAGCCAAAAATAAATAGGATTTTCCCTGAAAGCAGCTAAATGATTGGCAGAACGAAGTATTTTTCTACAAAGAGCATAATTAACCAATGAAATTCCTAATTGTAAAATGTGGAGATTAGACAAATCCAAGGAGCATAGTATGATGAGCATACAAATACTGATATTTCTGTACTATTGCCAGAGTTAAAGCAGCATGTTCTGGATGTCATCTGCTCAGATGCTAGCCTTCCCAGAGACATTTAGTTAGTCATTGTGGGAAATCGGAAGCTAGATTATGTGTGGCCAGCAATTTTATGGCGGGTCACTTGAGGTGAAGGGAAACCAATGATCTAATGGTGATGGGAGGCAGCAATCTAGAGCTGGATTCACTGAGGGCCGGGGGAGTAGTGAGGCTTTCTCTTGGCAACCCTGTTCAAAACCTCTACTCCTCTGCTGCTAATGGGAATATGGACAATGCAGCAATCTTGAACAGGGTGGAGAACTTCTCTGATGTGATGGAGCTAAGTGGAAACATCTGCACTTCAAGCTTCTAGTGCACTATGATTTTTGCTAGAAGTGGGCTGTAAAGACCACAGCCTTATCTTGTTTTGTTAAAAATAAACTCATTCTGAATGGAGTGAGGATGTGGGGAGCTTATGTAGGAAATTTTTGTAAAAAAAAAAAATATTCAGTAGAAGGAACCTCTGGTTACATGAGGACATGCATTTCTTTTTAAGGAAAGTTTATAGTTAGTGCAAAACTATTTTTTAAAGACATCAGCTTAGACATATACTCGTATTACAGGCGAAAATGTCTCTTCTTATTTCTTTTTTGTTCTTAAGGATTTGTGTTTTTCAGGTTAGGCATAGAATTTAGATTACATAATCCATAGCAGTTTAGGTAGCTGTATTAGAAAATTTACATGTTCCCTGACTCATTTTCTCTACTACTTTTGGAAATGTTGGTTTTCATTTCCTCAATACTATTCCTGATGTTCTGTCCGTCACACTTTGCCTAATGACATTGGTTCTACTGGGCGGGGGGGGGGGAGGAATGTGGGGTTATGAAAAATAATTGGAAATGAAGTGTACAAAAAGAAAATTACAAGTAGTTCTCAATCTATGACCATTTGGACAGCAATTATTCCAAGTTACGATTGCACTGAATAAATAGTGGTTACAACTAGTCCTCCAAGTTCCAGCCATCCCAGTACCCCTGTGGTCATAGGATCAAAGTCTGGTTGCTTGGCAACCCATTCATTCTTACACGGCTTGCAATCACATAATCACCATTTGCAATCCATTCTGCTGGCTTCATCAGAAAGTCAATGAGGAGCCAGCAGGGAAAGTCACAAATCACTGGGTTAAGTCTCCCCCACCCATGCCTTTACCTCCAGCTCCTTTGTGTTCTCACCAGCCACTTGTGCACGCTCCGTGACCCACGTGGCACTTCTCACATATCCTCCCTAACCTCTGACTCATGCTGTGTCTTTCATGTACACCCCTCATGCACTCTCCCTTGTACACCTGTGGTCACACCTCTTGCACCCCCTTGCTCCCTTCCCAACAGCAGCCACTTACCTGCCTGAAAGCCTGGGACTTGCAAGTTCCTGTTGGCTTCCTACAGACTTTGTTGTAGGAAGTCAACAGGAACTTGCCTTGCCTAATGTTCATGGCATTCAATTAATGGCAGCAACTGGGCCTGCAGGAATTGCTGTCACTTATCAGTTTGGGTGTGCTTTATGACTGCATCATTTAGTGGTGAAAGTTCCAGTACTAATTTTTGTTGTAAAGTCAAAAGCTACCTGTATTGTGGCTTGAGGTGCTATTAGTTCCTACTAATATAAGAAAATTTGTGAACTATAAATATCTGCTTTTTCTTTCCTGTTACACCTAAATGTGGTGGATACATTCCTTAACTACTCCCTGTGTTTTTGCTTTCTCCAGGTTCCTGGTTCAGTTCAGGCAGGACAAAGTATGTGTAAAATTTGTACGAAGCAATCAGAAAAATGGAAACATCCCCACTTGCAAGCGAAAAAATAACAGACTTCTTGAAGTTGCAGTACCATAGTAATACACATCCGTATCTTACATGGACTCAGTTCCTGGTGCAATTTTATCCATGGGAGGGAATTTTGTGGAATGGCGAAGAGCATTCTGGCAGTGGCAAAGAGCTTTTTGGAAAGCTGTCGCTAAAAGATGCAACTAATCTTTTCAAGGCACACGTTTTTAATTTTCATATGATAACTTTTGGTTGATATGTACACTTTTTGGCTTCTGACAGTATAATATGAACAGGCGATTTTTTTTTTCTAATTCCTTTGTTGTTGTTTTTAATTTCTTAATGCTGCATGTTACAAACCCTCAGGCTTTTATGGCCATTCTTGATCTTAAATTAGAATCCTGCCCTACCAGCTATTTAGGTTGTCGGAATAGCAGGATGGTGATCCCTGTGTCGTTTTTCTTCATCTTGGGATTTCTTCCAGGGTAAAACTCAGTCCAAAGCATTAATCAAAAAAAAACATAGGAGCAACTGACAGATTCTGAGACTGAGAGCTATATTGTTAATTGCAAACAGCATTAAGCCATATGTAAAACGATCTTTAATGGAACATAGACCAGGAAACTCTAATTCTGCAAAGCAGAACATATGTGTGATCATATATGCAATACGTCTGCATATATACTTTTTTTTTTTTTTTTTTTTTTTGCAGTGGAAAAACGGTACTGCATTTTCTAATTGAGAACTTTTAATGACTTTACAAAAGGAAGGAGTGACAATAACCATGTAGTTCAAGGCATGGTTTTTGTTTTGTGTGCTTCCTCCTATTCCCACTTTTAATATAACTTTTAACTATAATTCCAAAACATGCCATTGTCTGCATGGGAAAACAGAGGGTAAGTAATTTAAACTTGTTGAATGAAGGGTGCGAATACATGTTGTACCATGTGCAATAAAACATTCATACAACTTGTGAAAATTATTTATAATAATATCTGTAGGTAATAAAAATGGTTGGGACAGGCTGAGTATTCATTGTTATAAGGGCTGACATTAGCTTCACAGTAGGCTATGTTTGTTCTCTGGATCTACACTACAGTTATCACTTCAAAGAAAATAATCATTTGGGAGGGACAAATATACATTTGATGTTAATGATAAATAATTGTAATATTGTGCTATTTGGTACTCTTGTCATAACCATATTTTTATATCTCAACTGGTTTTATATACGTAAGTTGGTGCGCCTGATATGTAAAGTGTGCACAGAAGCACTTTACAATCAAGAACTGCATTCTAAACTTTCCAAGGACCAGTTGCATCTTAAAGAATTGTATGAGCCAGGAGAATTAGCCAAAAGCATTGGTTTTTTGAATGTTGTTTTCAAGTGTTTTGGTAGAGATTAGATAAAGGAGGTGGCTGAATGTGATTTGTATTGTTCATGTAAGAATGATTTTAGATCTGTTGTATTCTCAGTCTGGTTAAGAATTTGCCTTCAAGGAGAGATTACTACCAAGAAGTGTGATGCTAAACAGCCCACGTTTAAATAAAAAGAAGCTTTGAAGCAATTATTATTTGTGATTTTCACTTAGGGTATTTATCAAATATCAGATATATAGCCATGAATGCAGGGGTAAGTTTCTCCTTATGTGAAAATGATGGAATGAAATTGGACACGACTGTGAGAGGGATCTTGGAGTCCTAATGGACAATCACTTAAATATGAGACAGCAGTGTGCTGCAGCTGCCAAAAAAGCCAATGCAGTCCAAGACTGCATTAACAGAGAGATAGAATCAAAATCATGTAAAGTGATAATGCCACTCTATAATGCCTTGATAAAGCCACACTTGGAATACTGCATCCAGCTTTGGTCACCACAATGTAAAAAGGATGTTGAGACTCTAGAAAGAGAAGAGCAACCAAGAAATTTAGGGGACTGGAGGCTAAAACAGATAAAGAATAGTTGCTGGAATTGGGTATATCTAATTTAATGAAAAGAAGGAGTTGGGATGACAGTGTTCCAGTGTTCCAATATCTCGAGTTGCCACAAAGAAGAGGGGGTCAACCTATTCTCCAAAGTACCCGAAGGCAGGACACGAAGCAATGGATGGAAACTAATCAAGGAGAGAAGCAACCTAGACATAAGGAGAAATTTCCTGACAGTTAGAACAATCAATGGAATGACATGCTTCCAGAAGTTGTGAACCCTCCAAAACTGAACATTTTAAAAAAGAAATTGGACAACTATCTGCCTGAAATAGTATAGGGTTTTCTGCCTGAGCAGGGAGTTGGACTAGAAGACATCCAAGGTCCCTTCCAACTCTTATTCTGTTACTCTGTTAAAACATTTGCTTACGACATTGGTTGAAATTAGTGCCTTTCAGATGGCATCTGGCCTCCCTAGAGTGAACTGTGGCCAAAATGTGACCTATAGTGTTACAGCTCACTATCTGAAAAATAAAAATCTTCCATATTCTGAATTAGGGTTAGAGCTGAATTTAGACATTTACAGATGCAATGTACACAAATTTACTCAAAGGCACATGGAAATGATCTTTGAAACAAAAATGATTTGTTTCATTGCTATTGTGATAATTATCTAGACTTCCTCTCTGGGATCTGTTTGCTCACCTACTCACCTATACAATACTATTCCAATTTTCTCTCTCTGAATACGTGCACACACACACACACGCACACACAAAGGGAGAGAGACTTATATAAAGGAAGCATTTATTTTTCCAATGCTGCAACATCAGTCGTTTAGCTGTATTAAGAGCACATCCTCTGGTTGTCAAATTCCATGCACTACATAGATAGTTCAAAAAACATTACCTGAAAATTTTAGCTGTTGTCATATGATTATGTGATAAAAGAGGCAGTTTGTAAGTTTCAGCTTGGAGGGGAGGGGAGGATAGTGCCTGCATCTCTTGAAATGTGTTGCCTGTTCCCCATGTGTCCCATCTACTTACAATATATTGATGGCTTTGAAAAAGATAAAAGAAGACATTTATAGGCCAGCAGAGAAATACAAGAGAGAGGTAAGAGAATTTTTTATATCTAGATCGATGCTTGCTGCAGTGAGAAAGTAAAATAAATGTTCTTTGTGAGGCGAGCTGGAAAAGCTTTGTTCCTTTAACCACAGCATTGGAAGCTAATCAACTGAAAAGCCAAAGGAAAAAAAGCAATTAGCTTAATGTGCGTGAAACTCTAGCAGCTGAGACAGTATGTAAGTCCTAGTAGGATAGCAAGTCCAGTTGCAGCGAGCAGCACATTGGCTGGGGTCTGCTGGTAGCTGGTGCAGAGGTGGTGTAGGGTACCAAGAGCCATGATGCCAGGCAGCAGTACGGCTCCTAGCTAGGCTGGAATGGGTTCCTGGGAGCAGCACAGGGTTAGATCCCAGAGTTCCCAAGGTCCTCCAAATCAGGGCTCCTGGCCCACGGGCTAGATGCATCATGCGCTGGCCATGACCATGCCTAGTTTAGTGAAGGGGGGAAAGTCCTGATACGCCACACGACACGAGTTTGACACCCCTGCTCCAGATCTTGTTAATCCTAGTAAGGCTCATAGAAGAGCTATAGAGTCCTCCATAGATGATCAGGACAGGAGGAGAAGGCAGCAGAGGCCTGGGCTCCATAGAAGGCAGGTTGGGAAAGGGGTTAGACTACCATCTTGTAAGCATATTGCTACCATAGTAAACTGTCAGATTCATGAGATTTATCACCCTATGACAAATGGCTACGCTTCTTCCTAAATCAAACCTAATGGCCAGGACAAAAAGTAATATGAAGTGAATTAATTACTACAGTTTAAATAAACTGCTAAATCTATCTTGCCTGGTTGGACTATACAAAGACCATCTTTTCAAGGCTTGGAAGACAAAATATGAGCGGGAGATAGGATTTTTTTAAAAAAAAGCGCATTGCACTATGCAAGGCACACTGACACATCCGTATCCTAGTTTCTCAATGAAATTTCCAATCAAGGTTTAAAACTACACATGAACATATCAGTGTTACTGTGGGAATTGATAATGTGCATGTAGCAATAATTTCCAAACTGGTGTGTGTATGTATGTAGGGGAAGGGTTAAAGGATTTAAATTGTACTATACACATGAATCAAACCTGCTCACAATATAGGCAGAGGCTCTTTGGCTTGTGGGATGAAGAGTGATAATAGAATGTCCTTGCATCTCATTCCTTCTTACTCAGCAGCACCGTTTACCATAAAGAAACTACTGAAGTAGGGAAAGCAAAGATGCTTCCTTCACGTTCCACCCACTTGACGAACTCCTAAACAATCTAGCTGTCCTTAGTGGAATTCCTGTGAGTGCCAAAGGGACTGGCCTGTGTAACTAGTAGATTTACTTGAGTGACATTCCATTGGGTCTCTCTACAGGATTCATGGAGAAAAGCTGATAATCCATGGTGGCTCAGCCTTTCTGCGTGTTCTCCCATCCATGGAATGCTTAAAGACTGGGGAAAAGAATGGATTTTGGTAATCCATGGGAACCCACTCACATCCTTCCCTTCATAGTTAATGTGCCGCAAGAGACTAGTGCCTCCATGCTCTCTTTTTTTGCTGACCTCAGCTAGCCTCTGCGGCTCTGAGGGAGAAGTGAGTAAGTTTGTTTCTGGCAGCCGCCAAGGCAAACGCTGCAAATCAGCTACAATTTGCTTGATCCATTTCAGTGGGTGGCTTGGGGTAGCCCAGTAAGCTTTGCGAGGTTTGGCTAAAAGAAAAAGAGGCCTCATAATGGGAAGAGAGATTTTCCACATTCCTGCAGGAAAGACTGGCAATCTCTCTTTTCCCACAGTTCCTCATCAATTATGGTGGGAAGTCCAGTGTGTTTTCTATGGATTATAAATCCTGCAATAAATTCTGACATGTAATTCTAAAATGCTGCTTTATGTTTTAGCCATCTGACTTTCATTATAGGACATGCCATTTGGCTCACTGTTTTTAATTTTCCATTTCCGTTTCTAAGAGTTGGCCTGATGGGTATATTGGGATGGAGATCCTATCAAACTCCTACTGCTTCTGTTGAGGCATTCAGATAATACAGTTTTGAAGTGCTATAGTTCCCATTTATGGGTGAAGGAATGCAACACAACCACAGGTCATGGCTACCCGGCACGTTTGCCAGATTGCTTCTCCTCTGGCTGAAAAAAAAAATATGAAGGCAAACAAGCCTGCAACCTTGATATGATACAAAACAAAAATGACATTGTTCTACAAGTTTGGATGCAGACTTGTGATTTACTGTCTGTGCAGTGAATTTGGCAGACAACAAAAGTTTGGATGTTTTCTGTAACGCCAGCTTTGGCAGAAATGACAGCTGCCAAACGTTTCCTGTAGCACCTAAAAGTCTGTCTATTTTTGCTTTGGGGAATTGTGCTGACTTACAACTTTCAGCGGATGAAGGATTAGTGAAGTATGCTGGGTGGCTCAGCTCAGCAGCTCCATCCGTGGCTCAGATTCTGAATATATCCACATGGCAGTCTAAATTTGTGAGCTCAGAAAATAGGCCGGAGCTCCCCAAAAGTTATAATTATCTGGAGCAGACAATTTTTAAACAGAATATCCCCTTGGAAGAATGAACTAAATTGGAAATAAGATTAGTCACCATCTCTTCTAAGAAAACTGGGCGAGGGAGAAGATAATTGCCCTGTATAACATTCAAGCAGATTTTCTCAAACTGAAAAGGAAGACTTGGACATTGCTATTATTGTTCCCTTAAGCAGAGGGTCAAAGGGGCAGTCTCTATTGTAGTTACAGACTTTGGAAGGAAATCCTCCAAGAATTACATTCATACCGATGTTATCTATCTCCCCTCAATTCCAACTCATTCCCAACTGTCATAGCCACAACTTGGAGACTTGAGACTTGAAGTTGGAATTGTGATAGTTCTGAAGCTTTCATGGCATCCCATAAACAGGAGGAGAGAAGATTATGCCATCACTCTTCTTTAGCTGGTATTGCTCTTATTTTCTTTTTGTCGCTCCAATGACCCCAAGTGTTCGTTCAGCACAGTGAAATAAATCAATGTTCATATTCCACAAGCAGCCACTTCCCACCACCATTTGGAGACCTCGACTAAAATGATTACACAGAGTGCAAAAGGGACAGGCAGAGGAAGATACGGAGATGACAATAATAGAAATATAGGGGAATGATTTGAAGTTCTTATTCTTTCCTTTTTATATTTCCTGAAAGACAATTTTCCCTCCAAGTGGAATGAGAGACCATTCAAAGATTCACAGAGCTATATGTGCTATTGCTTTTTTAAAAAAAATCAGTTTTAATGAGAATGTGATTATTGAATGTCGGTTTCTGAAGCTTTTTGCCAGCTCAACCACTTTGAGAAGGACAGATTTAGATCATTGATAAAATATATTTTTCACATACAAGTCAGCGTTCATCAAGTCCTGAAAGGGCTACAATTCAATAGTGGGATAGGTTAAATAATGCTTTCTGTTGGGGACATTATTAACAAATAGTTGAGAATCCTACAACATAATAGATGGAACAAAACCTCAATTTTTCATAGATTAGAGGAAAGCTTCTTTCTTATCAAAGCCGAGTGTTACCACAGCCTGTTCAATTGTCCAGTGTGACAAATATGAAGCAAATGTGAATCAACTATGAGGTCAGAACCAAAGAATGAACTGCTGCTCTCTGTTCCTTAACATCCCTGGAAACTATATCCCTTTGCTCCAGATGTTCCGCATCTCCAGTGGAGAAATGTGCGGGGTTGAATTTTTGTTTGAAATAGATTGTTGATAGTCTCCTGAGACAGTTTGTGACAAACTGTGTCATAAAAATGTTAAAAATAGCATGACTATTCATTGCTAAAGCAAAAGTTCCCACAATTCAGCTGTCTGGGAAAATTGCTGAACTTTCTTTTGACACAGTGTGCTGGTTCTCTGCTCTTGCAAGCTCTACTCATCCTCAGTTGCCTGTTTATATACACATTTTTTTAGCCTCTTCAAATCATGGCCTGTTTGACTACTCCAGGGATATTAGAGAACTATCCTATATTTTCAGTATAGCTACATACGCACAAATGAACAATGCTTAATTGAAGCCTCTATTTAAAACTGAATAATTACCATTAGCTAATATTTTCCGAAATAATTTTAGAGTAAAATGGAATAGAATAGAATTCTTTATTGGCCAAGTGTGATTGGACACACAAGGAATTTGTCTTTGGTGCATATGCTCTCAGTGTACATAAGGAGAATAAAATACATTCATCAAGAATAAAAAGATACAACACTGAGTGATAGTCAAGGATATTAATAAGCTATCAAATCGTACTAGGAAACAAAAACAATATAAATTGAAAGATACAAGCAACATGGTTATAGTCATAAGTGGGAAGAGACAGTTACTAGGAAGGAAAAGAAGAATAATAGTAATACAGTCTTAGTAAATATTTTGACAGTATTGTGGGAATTAGTTGTTAAGCAGAGTGATGGGCATTCGGGGAAAAACTGACCTTGTGTCTAGTTGTTTTGGTGTGCAGTGCCACACACGTGCCACAGGTGGCACACAGAGCCATATTGGTGGGCACACGAGCTCAGCTCCAGGGCACTGGTTTTCAGGCCTTCTGGGCCCACCAGTCGGCAAACGGGCAATTTCTGGCCTCCGGAGGGGGTGGGGAAGGCCATTTTCGCTCTCCCCAGACTCCTAGAAAGGCTCTGGAGCCTGGGGAGAGTGAAAAATGGGTCTACCGGGCCCACTGTACCATCACGTGCCAAAAGAGGGGAGAGCGGGGGGGTTGCGTGTGCATGCGCGGGGTGCATAAAATTATGGGTGTGGACACGTGCGCGTGTGACCCCCCTGCACTCCCCCCGCTTTTGGCATGCGATGGCAAAAAGGTTAGCCATCACTGCCCTATAGCATTGTTTTGAGGGCAGAAATTGAAACAATTTACTGTATGTCCAGGATATGAGGGGTCTGTAACTATTTTCACAGCCCTTTTTCTGACTGGTGCAGTATGCAAGTCCTCAATGGAAGGCAGATTGGTAGCAATTGTTTTTTCTGCAGTTCTAATTATCCGTTGAAGTCTGTGTCTGTCTTGTTTGGTTGCAGAGCCAAACCAGACAGTTATGGAGGTGCAGATGACAGACTCAATAATTCCTCTGTAGAACTGAATCAGCAGGTCTTTGGGCAGTTTGAGCTTCCTGAGTTGGTGCAGAAAGAACATTCTTTGTTGTGCTTTTTTGATGATGTTTTTGATGTTAGGTGTCCATTTTAAGTCTTGAGATATGATAGAACCTAGAAACTTGAAGGTCTCTACTGTTGATACCGTGTTGTCTAGTATTGTAAGAAGTGGTAGTATAGGAGGTTTTCTTCTAAAATCCACCATCATTTCTACGTTTTTTTAAAAAAAAAATTTTTTATTTTTTTAAACATAAAACATAAAATACACCTTTTTAGAGCAAGGATTTGATCCTGTATAAAGTAAATACAATTACTCACATTCCCTCAACCAATTTTGTTCCAAATTTTATCCATTTACATCTTTTAAAAAAAAAAGAAAAAGAAAAATCTTATTCTAAACATTTATCATTCTACTATGTCACCCTAAATTCTAGACAATTATTTGCAAATAGACATCATTCCAAATCTTTGTCATTTTAACAATCAATATTTCATATATATTCCTCATTTCTAAGACCCATTACATCGAATCTATATTGTACCTCTCTTAAATGACAGCTAGTATCCATAATCTTGACAAAGAATATTTTCCTCCTCTCTTAATCATTTCTAAATCAATCAACATTTCCATCTAAAATTTGTCACTCCCAAAATACTTTATTTTGAAGTCTAATATTTAACTGGTTCATAATTTAAATAGCTATTTCCCAACAGTGTTTTCCGCCACTTCTATCTCTATTTATTTAATTGGTTCACAGTTTGGCTTAACTATTCTCCAGTATTATCTCCCCAACTTCCTCCTAGGTTTATTTTTTGGCTGGTTCACATCTTAATCAGTTGCTTTCCAGCGATGCTTTCCTCCACTCTTAACCTTACTTCTTTAGGCTGGTTCACAGTATAATTTTAACTGAATACCTACGTTATCTCCTTCACTCCTCCTAAATCTATTATAAAACTGGTTCGCAGCTCAAAAAGTTGCTTTCCAGCAGTGCTTTCCTCCACTCTTAACCTTACTTCTTTAGGCTGGTTCACAGTATAATTTTAACTGCATACCTACGTTATCTCCTTCACTCCTCCTAAATCTATTATAAAACTGGTTCGCAGCTCAAAAAGTTGCTTTCCAGCAGTGCTTTCCTCCACTCCAACCTCTATTTTTAACTGGTTCACAACTGTATTTCAGTTGCTCTCCAGGTATATTGTTTGTATATTCATAAAATCAACTTTAATAATAATAATAGTGAAAAAAAAGAGAACAGTAACAATATTAATAACAGTTAAAATAAAAAAAGGAAAAGAGAAACAAAAATAAAAAAGGAAAGAGAATAGAAATATAACAAGAGAAATTGAAAAGAGAATTAGAAAAAATAGAGAGGGGAAAAGAGACAAAAAAGAAAAAGGAGAAAGAAAGAAAAAAAATCATTTCTATGGTTTTGAGTGTATTTAGTTCAAGATTGTTCTGGTTGCACCACAATGCCAGTTGTTTAACCTCCCGTCTGTATGCAGATTCATCGTTGTCTTGAATGAGACCAATTACTGTTGTATCATCTGCAAACTTCAGTACTTTAACAGAGGGATCTTTTGAGATGCAGTCATTGGTGTATAGAGAGAAGAGAAGTAGAGAGAGCACACAGCCCTGGGGGGCTCCTGTACTAATTGTACAGGTATCTGATGTGATTTTGCCTAGCTTCACCTGCTGCTTCCTGTCTGTTAGGAAGCTTGTGATCCATTTACAAGTGTGATCAGGTACATGGATTTTGCAAGGTACTCTGAAAAAATCACTCCAAATTTTTTCCTCCCACTTTTGATTTTAGACTAACAGACAAGCCTTTGGCATGTTATAAGGCTGAAATCCAGTTCACATTTCAGATCTCCCACCTCTTTGAGAAAAGGATGCAGGGAACTGTATTGTTGAGGTGATTTGGCCTAGAGAACACAAAGTGATATATTAGTGAAAAATTGCACCAAAGTCTCTCACATTAACATTTTATTTCAAGAGAGGAAATTAGAGAATGGGTCAAAAAGGAAATTGGTAGAAAAGGCAGAAAATTCAGGCCTATCCAAAATATTTGAAAATATATAACAATCCCAAAAGGAGATCTAAAAATCTAGCACTGAATCTAAGAAGTCATCTGTATGTTAATGGACAGTGTCAGAAACGATATTCATTGTTTCTTCAGAAAAAGAAAAATTGGTCCAAATGAGAGCACAAGCATCCAGATAAAACAATTCCACATAGGATATCATTAATATTAATACTAAATTAATAAGTATATTTAAAGTAGGAAACCAATTGTGGATTGTTTAGACTGTTGGAGCAGTTAAAAGACAACTACAAATAAATCAAATGAATTCCTGTTTATATTTTAGGAAGGAAGTCTGAGGAGATAGATGGAAAATGATGATAAGATATTAAATCTGAGGCAAAACTGAACCACTGAAAAGTATTTGAGTCTAAGTAGCATCCAACTGAGTGCTTTAAATAAAATCAAATACAAAATTGCTGATCTTTCTATCAGTAGTTTAGAGACAAATATACAGGTCTCTAAGAAAAACTGGTAACAAGGTATGCAGGAAATTACAAGCAGTTGACTTCAATGTGTTTTTGTGAAATTGATAGAAAACATTATGAAAGATAAAATTACCAGGCAGCCGAAGGAAAGTCTTGAAGAAAAATCAGCATGGATTTGTGGAAGGCAAGTCCCATCCTATTAAGCGTTTAAAATTTGTTGAGAACATGAAGAAATCTGGAGAGGTAGGTATTCTCTACACCAGTGGTCCCCAACCCCCGGTCCGCGGACCGGTGCCGGGCCGTGGAGTACCTGGCACCGGGCCGCGCAGCGGCCGGGGGACATGAACGCTGCAGCGCAAAGGCTCCTGGGCCGTGCGCAATGGGCCATGCGCAAAAGCTCCTGGGCCGTGCCCCCACCCCTGTGCGCGCTCAGCGGGCCGCGGCGATAAAAAGGTTGGGGACCACTGCTCTACACGTGTTGGATTTGAACTTCAAGGGTTTTGCTAGGTTAGGGAAGATTAGTATTGAAGTTGAGGACATCAAGAGATTGGTGAAATGTCCCTAGAAGCAAGTGAACTTTATCCCCTGCTCTCCAAATTAAAAGAAAATGTCCTCTGGACCTTGGATAAATGAAAGGAGATATTATTGCATCTGTTTTGTGTTCTCTACATAATCTGTTTCTCTGAGCACAAACCGGCGTTCAGGCTGAACAAGGGAATTTAAATCACTATTGCTGACCCTGTATTTATAAAATGTCTTGTAATTTCAGGCACATTATTTACAACTTATTCTCTTGCAGATTCTTGTTAGAGTTTCCTGCAGTCCTCTGGAAATACATTTGTGGTATAATTTTATATGTTTTAACCTTCAGCTGACATTAGCTGCAGTTACTGAAGTCTTTGCCCTCAATGTGCTGAAACATTGATAACATAAAAGCATCATTAATCCAAGAGCAAAGCAATAAAATACACTCTATTAAATCAAAGCCCGCTTACAGAAATGCTGACCTCTTCATACCTTATGCAAATTAAGCAAACATTTCTATATTTGCCGAGCACCAATCCATTTCTCTGATAATTTGGACACATAATCAATCATTTATCTTTTCATTTCATTAAATTAATATACAACCTTTTGTACAGGAGCGCAGGCTATTGCATAGTGTGCATCTTACCTCCTATTCTTCACTATTTCAACCTTGTGAGGTGGCTTTATTGAGAGAGACTGGGCCAAAATTACCCAGGGATTTCCCTGGCTGAGAATGTGTCTCCTAGCCAAACAGTTCAACAATAAGCCACAGGGTATTCTGTTCTGAGCAGAAGACCTAGTGCAGGGGTTGGCAACCCTTCCAGTTTGGGGGGGAAGCACAGCGACCAGGAGGAAGCTGTATGGCAAGGGGCGGGTTTTCTGGTCGGCTCCACAATTGATAGGGCTTTCAGTTAGGACAGGTAGAGGAAAAAGGATGCTGCACTAGGAGGAGACTCTATGGTGGGGAAACTGGTCTTCTGGTCAGTTCCAGAATTGAACGGGGGGGGGGCTTCCGGTTAGGACTTTGTGGCTCCCGGTGTTTTCTTTTCTGTGGGAAACAAATGGCTCTTTGAGTGTTTAAAGTTGCCGACTCCTGACCTAGTGCCTCTGGATCACTGAAGCAGATCAACTATGACTACAAAGAATGGCTTGACAAAGTTGCAACAACATGATCCAGGTATCTCCGGTTGGTTCCTGAAATCCTGATTCTGATATCCTTGCTGGATAACAACTTCAATCTGCTTTAAGCTTGGTTGCAAGAAATGATCCTCTACTGCTTTCCAAAGTGTCACAACATTCTCTGCTTTACAGCTGAACCAAAAGGATTCAATTTACCCCACAATACCTGGTCAAGCCTCAGTAGGGTTTGGAGTCAACATGGCCTATGTGTTATCTTCCTCTGTAAATGGGGAAAATTCTCATCTTTGGAATGTTATGCTCCAAAGCAGGCAGTGTGACATATTGTGGAACTGGGCCCTCTGAGCACATATCAGGGAATCCCCAGAGACTTTCTGTATGCAATTCAATTTATACAGTATACTGACTATATAAATAGTCTACCTTTGAATGTGTAAATAAATAGTTTCATATTTGCTCGTTGTGATGTGATTTTTAACATTATTGCCATACAGTAAATAAATAATTCTGAAATACATTTTCATTACTCAAAGTTGAGGAACCGTGTCTTCTTTCAAGTTTTAAACATTTTATTAGGTTATAAGATGAGATCCAAAATACAAAAGTAAATAGAAAAGCAGTGGGGGGAAGGGGGGGAAGAGAAGTGAGGAAAGGTTGGGAAAAAGAAAAAAAAGCCATTGACTTCTGACTTTCTCTGTTTTTCAGACTTTCTCTGTTGCAGTAAAATAAGGCATCAACCGTCAAGCCGCAATTTTTTGATTTTTCATAATAATATAAACTATCCATTTCTATAAGCATCTATCCATCTGATCGGTAAAACCCAAAATCAGAGTTTCCTTTTTTTCCACCTCAAGCACAAAGTTTAGAAGAGGTCTCCATGTGGAAACAAAAGTACTTATATTCTTTTCTTTAATCAAAATAGTCAATTTAGCCATTTCTGCCAACTCCATCAGCTTCTGCAACCATTCATCTATAGTGGGAATTGAAGTGTCCTTCCATTTTTGTGCGTACAATAGTGTTGCTGCTGTCAACATATATAGGATCAAAGTTCCAAATATATTTCTCGAAGTCTTTTTCCTTTAGACCCAAAAATGAAGGGTAAGGCAGTTTGACAAATCATTCTAAACCATTCTTTATCTCAGAGGATTTAAATCAGATCACTTTTATATTACCCCTGTCCAGGGGTGGGTTCTAAAATTTTTTGCTACCGGTTCTGAGGGTGTGGCTTATTTTGTGGGCATGGCTTGATGGTCAAGTGACAATTATTTAGGATTTAGCAGAGGTACTGGTCAACCAGGCTTTTAACTGCTTGCAGAGCTGTATCAATCTACCCATTTATTTTTTGCAGGCACTGGTCTACTCATTTGTTTTATTTTACCACTGATCAGCTGTAGGGTGGCCCTTTGAAGCCCTGCCACAAGAGTTTAAAGTTTTTTTCCCTCTAGCCATCAGCTGGGACTCAGGAGGCAGCAATAGATTGGGGGTGGGGTGAAATAAAAGGTAAGAATAACATGGGGTGGGGGGTGGGGGGGCATGGGGGGTGGGGCAGCGCAGCGGGGCGGGGGGGGGCGGTGCAGGGGGGCGGGGGGCAGAACCAGTTCGGTAACGTCATATCATCACCGTTACCGGCTCAGGAGAACCAGGCCGAACTGGGAGTAACCCACCACTGACCCTGTCCCTATTTCCTTCTTTTTTGAAAGCTGCTATGAAAGGGCATCACAGATTGAAAAAAAATCCAGCAAGCAATACTTTGGGTACTGTTAAGCATCCTTTGACTTTATGTATCAAATCTTCTACCTGGCAAAACCAAAGAAAACCTAAATTCCCCTGAAAGGAGGAGTGCAGGGCGTATTTAGAACTACCTTCTATGTATGAAAGAAGAAGGGAGCAAAGGCAAATGGGCCATTTTGTATTAACTGATTCCCCTAAGAAAATGGGTCCTGTATATTTAAGAGAGAGAGAGAGAGAGAGAGAGAGAGAGAGAGAGAGAGAGAGAGAGAGAGAGAGAGAGAGAGAGAGAGAGAGCGAGCTTTAACATGGATTTTCAAAAGCTGCTTGTTTACAGGGAAGAGTTTGTTTTATTTGTTTTCGGTTTGTTCGATTCACCCGCTCCAACAATCTCAAAGCATCAGCCAGCAAGTTTTCAAGATTTTACTTCTTCTGCGTGAAGGAGAATGCAGTGGGTTATCATGTGTCCCCTTGTCCTTTTAACCCCAGCTGCTTTCCCAAGCTCCTGGAGGGGAACATTAGCTACATCCCCCATCTTCCCTTCTCTTCCCAACAGATGGCCGTTGATTGGGCCAAGCAGCTTAACAGCTCTTGTTTGCTCACTAGCTTCTCGTTTCCTTTCTAAGGTTAAAACGAATGATGGACAAATGTACAACTCCAAATAAACATTTTTCTATTAGTTGCTTTACTGTTAACAAATGTAAAGTCATAAATGCAGCTGTAAGCAAAAGTGGCTTTGCTCAATTAACCTTATATCAATGATCACGTACATTCTTTAATCTTTCCAATTAGCAAATGTGAATATATTCTGAATTCTCTTGTCCATCCATCTGGAAACAGCAATAGGGGCTGTTTTAATGGTATAGCTATTTGAGATGCAGGAGGAAATGCTTCCTTTATCCAGGGTCTGCGCTGACTATTTCCCTCACATTCTGTAAATATGTTAAAGTGATTCTACTGTGCAAAAGCATATTCAAAAGTGGAGGACTTTGTTGTGAATTTGACACCTGTGCGCTAGAAGATAAGCTCCAGGAAGATCTTGACAAACTTGAGTTTTGTGTCCTAGCCCACAAGACACAGTTCAATGGTGAGAAAAGTAAGGTCCTGCACTTAGGGAAACCCCCCCACCCAGTGGTGAAATTCAAATTTTTTTACTACCAGTTCTGTGGGCATGGCTTGGTGGGCATGGTGTGGCTTGGTGGGCATGGCAGGGGAAGGATACTGCAAAATCTCCATTCCCATCCCCTCCAGGGGAAGGATATTGCAAAATCTCCATTCCCACCTCAGTCTGGGATCAGCCAGAGGTGGTATTTTCTAGTTCTCCAAACTACTCAAAATTTCCACTACTGGTTCTCCAGAACTGTCAGAACCTGTTGGATTTCACCCCTGCCCCCACCCCAAATTGCACAGGTTATAGAATAGGCATTACCTGGCTCAACAGTAATGCCTGTGAGACGAATCAAGGAGTCCTAGTGGATTACTGTTTAGGTATGAACCAGCAGTGTGCTACAGCTGCCCAAAAAGTCAATGCAGTCCTAGGTTGCATCAAGAGAGAGATATCATTAAGATATAGAAAGCAATAGTACTGCTTTATAGTGCACTAATAAGGCCACAATTGGAACAGTACATCCAGTTCTGGCTACCAGGATACAAAAAAGATACCAAGGTCCTAGACCTAGAAAGAGGGCAGAGAAGAGTAACAAATATGATAAGGAGGTTAACAACGAGCGGCTAAGGCAGGGGTGGGGAACTATGGCCCTTTTAGGACTTATGGATTTCAACTGTTGAAGTTCACAAGTCATAAAGGGGCCATAGTTCCACATCTCTGGGGTAAGGGAACTAAGTACATTTATCCTAACAAAGAGAAGGTAGCTGTTCCTATACTATCACAGGGAAAAGGGCATCAATTTATTCTCCAAAGCACCTGAGGCCAGGGCAAGAAACAATGGGTGGAAGCTCGTCAAAGGAAGATCCAATCCGGAACTAAGGAGGCATTTCCTGACAGTGAGAACAATTAATCAACGGAACACCTTGCCTCTCAGAATTGTAGGTGCTCCCTCGCTGGAAGCTTCAAGAAAACATCGGACAACATTTTTCTTGGATGGTATAAGGACTCCTGCCTTGGGCAGGGGCTTGGACTAGAAGACTTCTAAGGTCCCTTCCTAGTCTATGATTCTAAGCATGGCTTTTGAATTATTTTTAATATTTGTAAGCCATCTATAGAGCTTCAGAATGGTTCATAAAAATTAAAGGAAATAAGGACATTCATTGTATTTATCTCATTATCTTTCCCACTTAGGATTTAGTACGTTCCTATGAGATTACATGGTGGCTCAGTGGCTAAGATGCTGAGTTTGTCGATCGAAAGGTCGGCAGTTCAATGGTTTGAATCCCTAGTGCCGCATAACGGGGTGAGCTCCCGTTACTTGTCCCAGTTTCTGCCAACCTAGCAGTTTGAAAGCACGTAAAAAATGCAAGTAGAAAAATAGGGACCACCTTTGGTGGGAAGGTAACAGCGCTCCATGCGCCTTTGCTGTTTAGTCATGCCAGCCACATGACCACGCAGATGTCTTCGGACAGCGCTGGTTCTTCAGCTTTGAAACGGAGATGAGCACCGGCCCCTAGTGTCGGGAACAACTAGCACATATGTGCGAAGGGAACCTTTACCTTATGAGACTACAACTGAGAATTAGGAGGAATTACAAGTAGTCACCTGATTTCTTCTCAGCTCTGCATTGGTCACCACCAATGAGAAATAATGGTGGCAGAACCATTGTCTTTGCTTATTTGCAATTCAATTAGTCTTGAGAGCACTGACTTCTAGAAAAAACATTTTGATTGGATGCTTTTTAGTTGTCGTGGTAACAGCCAATTAGAAGGATTTACTGTAGAGGTAGGAAGTGTCTCTTGAGCAAAATGTCTATGAAGTTTCTCAGTCATTCAGGCCATAGTTGTATCAAAAGTGGTTTTTATTTTGAAAAGGCAACTGGACTGATTATATGATTATATGAGAAAAAACAAGACGTTTTGCTTCCTATCATGGAAAAAGCTTCAGTTTTATTGGATGCTGTGGGAGATGGAAGGACAGTTATTGACAGTTGAGATTGGTTGGTAGGAGGGGGTTCTGACAGGATGGTGGGGGAGGATGGAAAGATTGTGTTTTCTTTGCAGTCAATTGGTCTTAATACTCTCTGAGAGCCATTGTGGTTACTTGGGGTTTTATCTGTGACTTCAGGGTTACCTGAATCAGAGGTGTGAAATCTTCTTGGAACAGCCAAAAGAACTGCATTGTAAATTGGGGATAGATGATGTCTTATCCTTCCTCCTTTGTGAGAGAGGGCTGCTCAATGTTAACATAAATGGCCTCTTTTACCCCTCTTTCAAACCAATGGTCCTCTCTATCCAAAATGTGAACTTTGCTGTCTTCAAAAGAGTGACCCTTATCATTCAAATGCAGATTGACTGCTGAATCATGTCCTGATAGATCTCCTATGTTGTGCCATGCACTTGTGAAGTGGTTGCTTTGTTTCACCAATGTATATATTTGCACACGTCTCATTGTATTGCTTATACCACATTGCTCAGTTTATGTTTAGGTGTTTTATCCTTGGGTTGGATAAGTTTCTACCTTAATATATTCTTGGGCTTAAAATGTACAAGTATGTGATGTTGGTTGAAAAATCTTCCTAAACTTTTCAGATATTCCAGCAACATCTGGAATGAGTAATTTGAGTAACTATGGAAGGGAAGAAGTTAGGCCAACCAGGATTAAGAGTTTAGATGAAAATGTTGATCCCCCTGCTTTATTTACACCTTTCTTTGGAGAATGTATAGCTGAAGAAGATCAGTCCAGAAGAAGTAGCCTTACTCTAAGACAATTTGGATGTATTCAGATGTCAAGTGGTCCCATTATTAACTTTGCCATGCTCACTAACTCTCTGAAATACAGAGTGAAACCATTTTCTTGTCTACCAGAAACGAATATGCCAGTCAATTTATAAATAAAGGAAAATAAAGGCATCTCTGCAATGCCAAGCTTGTGATAGGAAGCAGAGGGGGGATGTTACTCAATATGGAAGCTCTCTGCAATATGTTCTCTTGTGGAATGCCAATTGCACAATCCCTTTGGACTCTGGAGCTTTGATATGGACTGGAAATGCAGGTTTGAAAAACACTAAAACTAAGGAGGGATCTTTTAAGGATACATCTAGGATGGGGGTGTCAAACTGGTGGCCTGTAAGCCGGATGCTTCCCGCACAGGTCACGCCCACCCCAGCTCCGCAAAGGATAAAAACATCATGATACGTCATGTGACGACAACATAACGTCACGAGTTTGACATCAATGATCTAGGAGAAAGAAGTGGAATTTTGAGAATTCACAAAAGTTGGTTTGAAACAGCACCACGTGTTATTTTTTGCTTTTCTGCCAATACCATCCAGCAGTTTCTCTATCACCAATGAACAGAGTGAGTTCTATAGCTACTTGTAAGCTTGGGACTACAATTTTGGTAAGCCAATTTTTAGAGTCTTGAACCATAGTTCATTATAAACACGAGAAAAGAATCATTAAGGACTTTAGAAAACAGAGAGACTCCTTTGGAGGGTTTCCCCACCTAGAAAATTCTAGTATTTATCTGACTCACAGGCAGTGTTCCTGAGGCTGTGGAATTACACCAAGTTTTAAGCCATAGACAAGTCCTGCTAAATATCCATATTCTTTATTTCTACATAAACATTGCAAAACGATTAGAATGATTTTTCCTTTACAAGGCCTGAATGAATATTTGACTCTCTATAATCAATTTTCTAAAGATTCAATTCATATGGAGAAACTGCAATAGTCAGTTAAAAGGTATTGTTATGAGCAGGCAGCATAAAACGTAACTTTTCTCTTCAAAAATGATTTGCTGCAGCGATGAAACCCTGCTCAGAGCTCCTCCCTAGGCAATGGAGAAAGTTTGGTTATAAAACTAAGCTTTGTTAATCATCTGGCATAGGTGCTTGTGGGATGCTTCCTGGGAAAAGTACACAAGACCATTATGTTCCCTAAATTTTGATTTTTGATCAGTTAGTGGGATTGCCTTTTGGCAAAACCTTTAGTAGGGAGATTTAATTAGGATTGTAAGTGTTTGTTAACCATGTTGTGGAAGCAGAGCCATAATTAAGTTATGGGTGAAAACTTGCTTTACAATAGGAGCATAAAAGACAATAGGAAGGGCTTAATAGATAACAAAAGGAGAAAACTCCAGCGCAAAGTTGCCAGCACAGAAGAAGATCCACATTGGCACAAATAGCAAGATGAAACTTCAGCAGTGCCCCATGCAGCAAACATCCTTGGATGGTGTGACCCTCTGAGTTTGTGATCAACATTTCAGTCTAAAGATCTAGATTGGGTAGGCCATAGAAGAAAAAGCTTAAAGCTCCCTACAGTAGTCTCCCAAAAGAATCTGGCTTTTTGGACAAGTGGAGATACGTGGTTTGGAAGATTGACATCCAGTGGTCAGGCCCAGCCATCTTGAAACTCTTGTTCCTCTCCCTTATTTCTTTTGCTCTTAAATACTTTTCCATACCTTATAAAATACCACATCTAAGTTTCGACATGAAGCATGTCCACAGCAAAAATGAGAACTCCTCCTAATTTTAGGAGTAGCATACTTTATGATTTGCTTCAGTGGTGAAATCTAAAATTTGTTACTACCGGTTCTTTGGGTGTGGCTTGGTGTGTGTGTGGGTCTAATGTGACTGGGTGGGTGGGGCCAATTTTTTTTAACTTTTAAAACCATTTTTTCTACAACCTCTTCAGCGAAGAGGTTGTAAAAAATGCTTTCAAAAGGCTCTGACGATCCCAGCTGAGTTGCCTGATCGGCAGAGGCTTTTTTTCTTTTAAATGCCTCTGACGATCAAGCAACTCAGCTTGGATCATCAGAGGCTTTTAAAAGCCTTTGAGGATCCCAGCTGAGCTGCTCAATCATCAGACGCTTTTTTTTTTTACTTTTAAAAGCATTTTTTCGGCCAAAGAGGTTGTAGAAAAAATGCTTTTAAAAGTAAAAAAAAAAAGCCTCTGATGATTGTGGGGCTTAGCTGGGTTTGGGGGCAGGGCAGGGATTTTTGCTACCAGTTCCCCAAACCACCCGCCTCCATTGCTACCGGATTGGGCGATCCGGTCCGAACATTTCACCCCTGATTTGCTTGCTTGGAAACACAGATTTGATGTAGTCAAAATGCACTGTATGTTTTGAGCTGTAGACTTAAAATGCCTTACAAATGTATCAAAACTCGCAAAACGGACCTGTAATCATTAAGCCGATGCTTCATTGCTACAGTGATCAGTGGAACATTTTGCTCACCCGGCTGGGAAATGCTCATATAATTATGATTGTTTACTCATTTATATAATCCTGAGGTGGTTTTACTCTCCCCACTGCAAGCAGCCAAAGGGGATGAGTGTTGGTGAAGAGATTCCAGAACCTTGGCAGGATAAGTAGAGGGATTTTTCCCTTAGGTACTGGAAGAAAATAGGTATCAAGCAATAGTTACAAGAAAAAGGAATTGCAGAGGTGGAGACCTAGTTTGTGGGTGGTCTGTGGATCCCTTTCTCCCATAATTCATTTTAACAGGGGCTGCCAACGTGAGGCATTTTCCCTCTGCCTAGAGGCAAGTGTTATATCAAACAAAAATCTCTTGTTAACTGCAACCAGTTCTGACCAATATTTTTTTCAGTTCTTTGAAACAGATTGTTGAGTGTCTTATTTGAAAACCTCTTCACTGCATTAATTCTAGGATCATGCCAACATATATTAAAACAAGTTTTCAAAATGGTCTAAAACATGGGGTTCAAACTCAAGGCCCACAGGCTGGATCCGGTCTGCGGGGTGCTTAGATCTGGCCCACAGAGCTGCCCTGGAAACACCGAAGAACTGGCCCACACATTCTACCAGCAAAAACAGAGCCTGGGGGCCCCACGCATGGCCTTCTCAGGCCCCGTTTTTGGCCTGGATGGCCTCCTGCAACCCTCTGCCAGCAAAAACAGTGCCCCCGACACACGTGATGTTGCGCTGACTATGCCCACCCCTGAGGTCAAACCGAACCCTGATGTGGCCCTCAATGAGACCCCTGGTCTAAAATAACCATCAGTTTTGAAGTCTAATATATTGCAGGAAGGAGATAACTCTATAAATAAGGCTCCGTAAACGGAGAAGAGAGTCAGTTTAGTATAGTGGTTAAACAGCAGGCTAGAAAACAGGAGACATGAGTTCTGATCCTGCCTTGGATTACCCAGATGGGTAACTTCGGGCTTATTTGCCAACCACTATGAAGGAGGAAAGGGAAACCACTTCTGAAAAACCTTGTCAAGAAAACTGTAAGGACTAGTCCAGGAAGTTTCTAGTAGTCAACAGCGATTTGAAGGCACGCAATTAAATAAAATTATTGGGGGAAATTGGAACCCCTACCGGAAAACATAAAGGGGTGAGTGAGTGTGAGGAAGGGGAATAAAGGCTGGATGTAAATGACAAAGTTTCAAAGATGAAATTCTTTTAAGGTGCCTGGAATCTCTGAGGATGAGTATAGGCAGCCATATAAATTTTCTCAAATAAAGAGAATAAGATAGATAATAGAATATCAAAATTATGTTTCTCATAAAAGATATTGTCAGAAAAAAATAAAACCAAACTGTATTCCTTTGGATGATCAATTGAGCCTAAATAGTTGTAGCTGCCTCTCTATGAGGGAGATAGGCTATTAAAAAGTTTGATAGATAGATAGATAGATAGATAGATAGATAGATAGATAGATAGATAGATAGATAGCGGTAGATAGATAGATGATAGAGATGATAGATAGATAGACAGACAGACAGACAGACAGACAGACAGATAGATAGATAGATAGATAGATAGATAGATAACCTTTGCAAATTAAAAAATACGATTATTTAAAATTAATACATGCTGTATCATGTTTAAACTATTCTGTGATTGCTTCAGTAGAGGCTGGTTAGTCACCAAAGGAGAGGAGGAGGCACACACATGTGTATTTCAACCTTGCTAAATATACCTCTGGTTGTACCTCAGCTGTTTACTTGACCTCATCTCCAACATAGGAGGTGAGTAAGTTTTACTGGTTTTATTTACCTTGAAGCATTGGTGACAGCTTATGGGAGAAATTCTGCATTGTTACCAATATAGTTTATGGCAAATTTAGATTTATAGTAGTACCTCGGTACTCATTGTTAATTGGTTCCAGGATGTGTGATGAGTACCAAAAATGATGAATATCAAACAATTTTTTCTACAAGGAATAATGTAATGAGTCACAAGGCAGCTGACACCGACAAGTTCTAGCTTGTGTATTGAATACCAAACAAACAATGAGTATCAGGATAAAATGTTTGCATCAAAATGCATTGAGTACCAAACTAGATGAGTTTCAAAGCAATTGAGTACTAAGGTACCACTGTATTTTCTCATGGACCAGGGGCAAGATGAAGGCAATAACATGGGAAAAATTTGGGGGCAATTTCCCATACTAAGGTGAATGGGGCCATGGTCTAATAAAGTGAAACATCCTGCACTCACTTGCTTTAATATAGAAGTGCAGATATAGACTTCTTGGCTAAGTCTTGGATGTCTTGTTCTAATTTATTTTTAGGTTATTTTTTTTATATAAAGCTTAGGTTTATAAGCTACATTTATATATTCTTTAAGTCCCATAAAATTTACCAGAAATAATGATAGAGATAGAGATATATAGATATGAGCATAGACTTGCCAGTTTGGCTCATTTTCTTCAAAGATACCAGTGCAATCTTAATCTCACAATAATTACTTTAAGTTAGTTGATCTTAAGAGAGTTTTAACAGTACCAAAGTTATTGAAACCTGCAAGCCTCTACTTGATAGGAATATCCTATTTTAGCCAGGTGACACCCCATGGAGTTCTTCCCTCCTCCCAAACACTCATACATGTTACAGTAGGTGCTTAAAATGATCCCTTTTAAGAATCTGATTACAATATGGGAGGGTTCATTTATTTGACTTCTGAGGGGCTTTAACGGGCAGCGAACAAGCTTTGAAACTAAACTGAGTTCCGAATAAGAGAGCCGAGAAGAGTCCACTTCTCTCATCTCAGCATCTTGTAGATCTCCTAGAAGGAGGTCTCCCTAAAAATAAGAGAACTTAAGGATGTGCATCCTCAACAAGCCAACATTCTCATTTATGTCTAATTAAAGGGAAGAAACAGGGGTGAAATGCTACCGTTCGCTCTGGTTTGGGTGAACCGATAGTTAAAAAAAGCTACTGGTTCCTCTGAACCAGTATTTCCGACGATCAGCTGTGCTGTGCGGTTTAGCTTTGCTAGAAAGCAGGAAACCCTGCTTTCTAGCAAAGCTAAATTGTGCGGCACAGATGATCCAGTGGTGGGTTTCAAAAATTTTTACTACCGGTTCTGTGGGTGTGGCTTGGTGGGCATGGCAGGGAAAGATACTGTAAAATCTCCATTCTCACACCACTCCAGGGGAAGGTTACTGCAAAATCCCCATTTCTTCCCGATCAGCTGGGACTCAGGAGGCAGAGAATAGATGGGGGCAGGGTCAGTCAGACGTGATATTTACTGATTCTCCGAACTACTCAAAATGTCCACTACCGATTCTCCGGAACTGGTCAGAACATGCTGAAACCCACCTCTGAGATGATCCCTCCCCCTCACTGTTCTACTTACCTTTCCAAGCTTCCTTTTGGCGTGTATTGTGCATGTTCATGCACTCAGCATACGTATGGTGTGCATTGTGCATGCATGCATGCAGCGCGCATGCACGGCCAGCAAACCGGTAGCAAACCAGTTCAGATTTCACCACTGGGAAGGAACCCAGGGGCAAAGGACTAAAAGCACATAGAAGTCAACAGATGGAAGCTTCAGGGTTTATTTGTGAATTAGACTTCAGACAACATCATGTTGTGGTAAGTCTCATTGCCTCACCTACACATTGGCAAGTGTAGATTCTGTGATGATGTCCAAGTCTTTTGGCAAGGATCATAGTTTTTTTCATCTGCCACAGGTTGCACTGATGCCTATTTTTGCAAGGTTTGGGATGTTTCAATCCCTATTTCACTGCCCCTTCTACTATCATGGAAGTCCTTGAATTCAGTCTCCTTCAACTTCATATTGTTGTGTCAAAGCCTTTCTCCTGTAATCCCGAATGGTTATCTGAATGTTGGAGGAGGGTTCTTTCCTCTTTTTGTAACCCCAGCTTGGCTCTGGAGCTCCACCCTTGTCAATAGTGTTTTAGCATTGCTTCGTTTTTTCCCCCCTTGCAACAGCTGAAGGAGATCAAAGCTCCAGCAGCGTTCAGTGGTCCTAGGTCAGAGTTATTTAGAAGAGGGTTCTTTGTTTAAGGTTCCTCCTTTCAGCCAGCTGTTTTTGGCCACTTGCCCTACTCCAGGTCGGGAAGCTGGACTAAATTGAAGCAATTGGGCAATGAGGGATTTGCAGGGTTCAGGTAAGGGAGGGAGACCTTCGGGATAGAACACCCCCTTCTTTTGGCGTCGGGGCATACTGTGGATGTGACTGTCATCAAAGGGCATGCATCCAGTAACCATCACATATAGTACTACTCCCAGACTCCACACATCATACTTCTTGGGATCATAGGGAATGCCCAGCAGCACTTCTGGGGAGGCATAGGCAGCAGAGCCGCAGTATGTGGTGCTCAGGTCAGGATACCCACGTGACTCCCTGCCAAAGCCAAAATCAGTCAGCTTTGCTCGACGTCCATCTGCAGTGAGGAGTACATTTTCACATTTAAGGTCCCGATGAACCAAATTTCGGTCATGCAAGTAACGTACCGCGCTCACGACTTGGAGGAAGATGTCTCGAGCTTCTGGGATGCAGGGCAGCTTCCCCAGTTGTTGCACCAGTTGTAGTAAGTCAGTGGAAGCGGCTTCCATCACAATATAAAGTTTCCCATTGCAAACTTCAATGAATTCAAAAACACGTACAATGTTGGGATGACGAATTGCCCGTAAGATGGACAGCTCTCGTGGGAGAAACTTGTGTACAAAGTCAGGGGGTGCCCGGCGTCGATCTACTACTTTGATGGCTAGAGGGCCTTTGTATTTGGCTGAGGTGGCTACCCTGACTTTTGAATAGCTGCCCTCCCCCAGCGTTTGGCCCAGCTTGTAACCAAGCTCATTTAGCCATCTGTCCCCTCCAGAACTCTTCGACATGGTGCAGGATGCCTTGGAGAGCTCTGCTGGGTGTGCCCGGGACTTAGATATTAAAGCAAGGATTGAAGGCTTTAACCCATTGTGTGTGCTTGATGTTGCTCTTCACCCCCTCCCATGTTCCCTCTGAGGGCTTAAGGCAGGAGTGTTATACAGCTTGCCCATGTATTGTGATGTGCTGCAGGTGTCATGGCCTCATTCCTTATTTAGGTTGCCAAGGCTGGTATATCTGTTTCTTCATTTCATTTCCCCCATAGGAACACCCACGAAAGTAAGGGGTTATTACAATTAGAATAGATTTTCTTTTTTTTAAAAAAACACAACACATCCACACAAAATAGAACCTGGGCTAGAGTGCGCGCAGAGAATAGCAAGGCATGGATGAATGTATGGATATTTATTTTTCACAAAAACAGATTAGTGGAGAAATCTCTGCCCCGAAAGAGCTGCTAACGGAATGAGCAGGTCCTGCCTAGCCTAGCATAAAGATACCCCTCTAGCTATTGGTTGAAGCCAGGAGTGCATCACCACATCCAACCATGGCCCACTGTAAAGGTGGACTCTTCTCCTCTTTTCATGTTCTGCTTCAAAGTGGTGTTTTTCAGCATCTGCCAACTTAAAATGTGTTGAGCCATCAGACTGTACTGAATCATTCCAAGGTAAGTTAGGGCGGCTGGCCCAGTGCTATTGGTCTCTTGAGACTACTGCAGGCACAACCCTTGGTCATTGATTCTCAGGGCCAGGGGTGAAATGCTCCCGGTTTGGACCAGATCAGACGATCTGGTAGCGATTGTGCAGGTGGTTGGAGAACCAGTAGCAATGGCGATGCAAGGCTCCGCCCACCCGCCTCTGTGTCATTACTTCCTGGTTTTAACATGCACTTCCGAACTGGTAAGGAAGGTAAGTAGATTTCACCCCTGCTCAGAGTCATTTGTCTTTTGGTAGCAGGAGAGTCAAAGCTCTCTCCCTAAGCCCAAGACCAGTGATGGGCTGCTACATGGTCACAAGGGTTCGGGCGAACCCTTAGCTCTGATCACTGGCTGGGCCCACCTGCCCACCCACCCTTGTGTTATGCTTTCCATTTATAACTAACTTTCTGGCTCGTTGGCTGGCCCAGCTATGATCCACGTCACCCCTGGGTGACCCCAGCTCACCAGAGCTGCAGAGTTGATTAGGAGCATGTTTGAAGCTCCATTTCTCTCCCAAAGAGGAGAGAATAACCAGCGAGCGAACCCTTTGTTAAAGTAAGTGCAGCCCACCTCTGCCCAAGACCCTTTCCTCTCCTTCTCTTGCCATTCAGTGTGTGGCAGCAGAAGTGGGGAGAAAAGAGAGGGAAGCCAATCTTTTGTGTATCAGCTCTTCTGCCTGCAGAATTTGCTAATCCTTTATGCTCTTAGTGGTTTTTTTTTCCAGGATTTCCTTCTTGGAAACAAACTTAGGAAAACCACTTAACAGGTCCTTAATTGCAACAGCTCAAGGAAGTGTGAAACATGTAGTGAGGATATGACAAGTTGTAGCAAGGATATGACAGGTTATGCAAGATCACCCTAGATGTTAAGGAACACATCATAATAACCTTTACCTTGATAAATATTCCACATGATTCATTTGAATCGTATCATTTGATAGAACTGCTAACTTCTTCCATGGAAATAATTTAAAGAATTAGGGGTTGTTTTTTTACTAGATCCTACTAAACGTCTGGAAATTGTGAGCTAACCGTCAAATGATTTTGCTGCAGCCAGATGACTGCTTTCTCTCTGGGTTCCTTGTTAAGTCCTCAGAATTTCCCTAAATCCACTGCTGTAGATCAGGGGTATCAAACTTGTGTCATCACGCTGTCGTCATGTGACGTATCACGACTTCTCCCCTTTTGCTAAACCAGCCGTCTGTAATTCCTTAGAATCTTTTCCCACTTCCTCTTATGAAGCATCTAGAGGAAGAAAGAAGCCTTTATATTCCTATTCTTCATTCCTCTGGATTATCCTTACTTTTTATTCCCTATCTCTGCTGGATAATGAGTGTGTGAATGACTGAATCGGACCCCCTCCAGCTATCATTTTTAAGTGTCTGCCAGAAAAATGTCCCATTTACTGGCAGATTTGATTATGTTAACAATGTCCTAATTCTACTCTAATGCTTAGGCCTCTCTTTAGCTCTCCCTCTCCATACTTTCTATGAAATATCAGCAGCACTTCTGTGGTCTATTGAAATGACCTGTTTCCCATAGGGAGTTTCCACAGCTGATCCTGCTTCCAAACTCCTTTATCTAGCTTCAAAATTTAACACCGTGAGGACAACAGTGATTGATCATCTTGAAGGTCTAGTTTATAGCAATGCAGTATAGACATGTCTATGGTTGTAATACTATGAATATTAGAATAGTTTTTTTTGGGGGGGAATCTAAAAATATTTTGATCTTATTTACATGTATGTAGCAGTGGTTTCAAATTTTTTTACTACTGGTTCTGTGGCCGTGGCTTGGTGGGCGTGGTGTGGCTTGGTGGGCATGGCTTGGTGGGCATGGCAGGTGAAGGTTACTGCAAAATCCCCATTTCCTCCCAATCAGCTGGGACTTGGGAGGCAGAGAATAGATGTGGGCGGAGCCAGTCAGAATTTTTACTACCCGTTCTCCGAACTACTCAAACTTTTCACTACCGGTTCTCCAGAACTGTTCAGAACCTGCTGAAACCTACATCTGGTATGTAGTAAGGATTAGTTTGCAGGCCTATCAAACTGGCGTCCTGTGGGCTGGATACTTCACGCACAGGCCATGCCCACCCATTCCACAAAGGCAAAAATCGTCGCGATACATCACGATCTGGCCTGTGACGCAATTGAGTTTGACACTCATGGACTAGAGAAATAGATGGGCTGGTGGCCTGAAGAACTTTGTATAATTGTTCGTTTTCTATAGTAGATTAGATAAAGGTTTTGGACACTGCAGCATGAGCGGAAGTTTTCAATAACAGCACAGTAATACTGTTGTACTGCATTAGTGCAGAAGCAGGATGAGATTTCTGCTATTGGAGATGCCCTATAAAATTATTCTGCATTCTGATATGTTATACATTGTGATGGATAGAGTTGTGATGGATTCTTATATTTCCAGAGTTAGGCCGTGTGCTGAAGCCTTGGAAAGATTATTTTCATTTTTATTAAATGGTTTTGTTGCAAAATCTAGTTCCTCACACATCAAAATCAGGTGAACATTTGATGCTGGAATTCAGTAACGGTTTGCATGAAAGTTGACAACAAGTTCTGTCCAGAAAAGTTAAATGCTGCTGCTAAGGGGAAGTGATGTTTTGCTTATCACGAATGGTGTTGCGTGCCCCTGTTAAGAAAAAAATATTTGGTTAGAAGTGTTGCTAGAGTGGCTCTTCCCCTTGGAGTATAACAAAGTTATTATCAGCTCTATCAGCAGTGAGTCACTAGAACTGACATTCAAAATATCTTCCAGAACAGTGAAATAATCATTGGCTTGGGAATAACCCACCCTGACCACCAAGGCTGAGTGGATAAATAGGAAATACTATAACAAAGCTTTCTAGTGAGTTAGGTCTTTGCTTTAGCAGTAGCATTCATGCTTTTTCAGGTACTTGGTATGACTACATCTTAGAAAATGCAGTAAACCACAACTAGTATGTGGATTCTTCTCAAGAATATTAGGATTGTTATTATTTAAAAAGGCTTGAAGGCAATCATCCTTCCAACATTCAATCTGCCCATATGGCTAACAAGGATTTTCTTGGTCTAATAGGGCTCTAACCTATCTAGCCAGGATTGGACAGAACTATTCCTGTCAGACTGACCTTCCCTGATCTCTCAAATTGATACATTTCTGATGCAGCAGGGGTCTCCAAACTTGGCAACTTTAAGACTTGTGGACTTCAACTCCCAGAACTCCTCAGCCAGCAAAGCAAAGCTGGCTGAGGAATTCTGGGAGTTGAAGTCCACAAGTCTTAAAGTTGCCAAGTTTGGAGACCCCTGTGATATAGCATAGTGATTGCTGCTGAACCAGAAGAGTTGATTAGAACTTTCTTCCTAACTGTGAAGGAAGAAAATGGAGAAGATTAACAGATGAACAATTGGAAGGGATCTTGTAGGTCATCTAGTCCAACCCCCCCCCGGCCCAAGCAGACCCTACACCATTTTTGACAGTTGGCAGTCCAGTCTCTTCTTGAAAGCTTCCAATGTTGAAGCTCCCACGACTCCTAAAGGCAAGCTGTTCCATTGGTTAATTGTTCTCACTGTCAGAAAATTTTCCCTTATTTCTGATGCTAAATGTCCTGCCTAACCTCCAGCCTTCTTGCAGGCCAGACCCACAGAGTCTTTCCACTCAGCAGACTCCTAGAGTTTCTGTGGAAGTGGTTTAGTCATAAATGCTTTCTGCAGGGGCAGTCATCCAGTTTCCTGGCTTCAGTGAATGATGGGATATGAGGGGGATGGTTTGGTAGGGAAGGCTGAAACGTGGAAGGAACAGTAGGCTAAATTCACTAAAGCTGATAATTAAAACCAAAAGTAGAGGGAAAAAGAGAAGAATTCAGATGCCAAGGTAGAAGACTTGAGCTAAAAACTGCAGAGGAGGAAATCTATTATTTAAGCACCACTGAAAATTTAGCAATGAGACAGTTATTGAAAGCCATTTACATCTGTAGGCAAATTAATAATTTGAGTTTCTTATCATGAATCATAGTTGCCAATTGAAACTTCAGAGGAGCTTGAATGTGCATGTTTCAGTTTGATCACACTACTGAGGAGGCAGAATTTGCCCATTTGAGGGACTTCCCCTTGTTTTCATGAATGTCAGAATTCCTGTTCCTTAGTCTTTATTTTTTTTTCCATTTAAGAAATGTAGAAAATGCTTTTCTTCCACATCAGGAAGGCATATGTATATGGAGTATAGATCAAGAAGTATATAGTCTGTATGTCCTGAACAGAGGTGGGTTGCCCCCGGTTCGGACTGGTTCACAAGAACTGGTAGTAAAACTGGTGGGAGGCTCCGCCCACTGACCCAGATCAAAGTTGATCTGCGCAGAAGCATTGCGCGCGGGCACGATGCGAACCGGTAGTAAAGGTAAGTAGAACCCACCCCTGGTCCTGAGACATAGAGTATAAAACGAACAGAATAGTTGAGTAATAAAATATTGTGATATACAAAGATAGCAATTAAAGTCTATGGATTTTATTAGGGGAAAAAAATGATACAAATTTGCAGCTTCAGCAGAAAATAATAAAATATTGACTGACTCAGTCCTAATCTTACCACCGCTTTGCAGCTGTCTCTTTAGTCAAAGACTTATTAAATAATTGTTCATCACATCATTTTTACCTTTCAGTTTGCAATAAGCATGGATTAATTTCACCAATGACAGTTTTAAACCATCTTGATTCTTTTCTCTCTTTAGCCATGTAAAATCTGTGTGTGTGTGTGTGTGTGTGTGTGTGTGTGTAAATATTTAAAAGCTTACGCTAAAATGACTCCAATTTATCCCGAGGCTGTTATTTAACCAAAGTCTTAACCCTCTATATCTCATCTCAACCTGAAACAGTCATCATCTGGGGTTGATGCAGTGCAGATTTAATATAACCGATGCCATCCCTTCCTTATGCTTTTTTTTTTTTTTTGCTTTTTAATTTATATGCCGCCCTTCTCCGGAGACTCAGGGTGGTTTACAATGCGTTAAGCAACAGCCTTCATACTTTTGTTTATTTATACAAAGTCAGCTTATTTCCCCCACAATCTGGGTCCTCATTTCACCTACCTTATGCATTTTGGTGGAAATCCTGCAATTTGACAGGCTCCATGTTAGAAAAGATTGGGTTGGAGCGACCCCGTATTGACCTTACTTAGCCTTTGAACGTGGAGTTCTACTGACTAAGCTGCTTTCCTGTTTTCACCACAGCGGTGCTAATACCACCAATGAATCACTGAATGAGAACCGTCTCATCCAAATTGTGCTGGGAAAGAGTCTTTAGGGCCATGATTATATGCTGACACACATTTCTGCTACTGCTTTGGGATTTTCAAAAACCCTAATCCTGTGTGATTTCCCCTATAAGGCAAATATGAGAAAACATCCCCTATATTGAGTTGAAGGTAGGGGAGAAATACCATGTTCTTCCAAGACTTTGAAATGGTACGAAATCCTTCCTGAGGTGAAAGCAACTAGAGGGAAAATAAGGGAATATGAGAAAGTATGAAAGGGTTAAGCTTCAACAGCTGCCATATTTACCATTGCATTTTGATAGTGGAGTACTGTAGCGTAGCATAGCGTAGAATAGAATAGAATAGAATAACTTTATTGTCACTTTGAATGTACACTAATCGGCATACATTAAAATGAAATTTCATTCATACAGCTCTCAAAGGTCACCACCTCCGATATTCACTACATAAACATGACAGAATAAATAAATAAACAAACAAATACATACATACATACATACAAAATTATGGATATACTCACACATATTATATGACACAGAGAAACAACACAGCCTAATTCGGATGTACACAATACATGCACACCATGAGAAAAACAAATCTTGCAAGTTTATCAGATGGATGGCATATGAAATAAAGCTGTTACAGAATCTGGTAGTCCTCCTAGAAATACTTTGAAACCTCCTCCCAGAGGGGAACAACAGAAACAGACCGTAAAGTGAGTGTGTAAAAAATCATAAATCATTCTGACAAATTAATTTGTGAAAAGCCTCATGCCTTGTAAAACCAAACTCTTAGTACTTGCCTGTATTCTTAAATGTTGTTCAGCGGCTCCGTTCTTTGTCACTTTTTAAATATGTGGGTTGTATGATGGACAGGGGGCCAGGAGATAGGGGTGAAAAGATATTTTCTTAATTATAGATTACTTCTTTTCAAAGTAAGAGGACCAAGAGGAATACCAAGAGGAGTATGAAGAAAATAGTGTGGACTTGGCTTTTTTGGTGTGTGTCTTTTGTTTTGCTGTGTCTTGGCAGTTCAAAATTAGGAAGTCTTTGCTTTGCTTTCTTATCAAGTGTTCTTAATTCTGTTAGCATAAAAATGAACCAATGCATCTGTTTGGGAGTCTTAGAGGGGAGCAGGAATTGGCTAAACCTTGTTTGGGCTCAGAAGCTAAGCAGAACTGGACACGGGGAATATTTGGATGGGAGGGTATCTGGGAAACCTGGGGTAATTAGCTAGGTAGGAAAGTGGAAGTTGTTGGCAACCTGCTTCCATATTTGTATCAAAAATCTACATATCCATGGAATCACCAAGAGTCAAGCTCAACCAAAGGAGATTTGACTTCTGCCCTGCTTCCATTTTTTGTACGGAGTCAGAATAAATATCTTGCCACATTTTAACAATTGTGAAAGATTTGCTGCTGATCAAGCAAAGGCATTAAGCAGTGAATAACTTAGTTATTTGTCAAAGAATGTTATCTGTTTACTTTTAGTTCTCTGAAACCAGGTGACATTTATCCCCAAGGATTATGATCTCAATAGCATTTTTTTAAAAAATAAATCTCACCGATTTGGGATTATAGCCATAACCAAGTTAAACAGTCATTTTAGTTGAGATCCATGGAACCTAAAGAGGTTTTGTGGGCCTGAGTCATACAGTACATTTAAAACTTCTTAGCTTGTTTAGGTAAATTTATGGCCTGCTATTCCTGTGTTCCACAGCAGAAAAAAATGTTTGCAACAATAGTGGGTTAGGAGGAAGATGAGAAGGCAAATTATGAAATGTATATTGCAGTGTTTTGCAGCCCTTTTATTTGGACATTGTGTCCAAATGTCATACCCACGTATGTAAGGTTGGTGCTTGTATCACAAAGTCACAACACACGTTGTGTCATTTTGAAAAAAATCTCAAATCTGGAGATGACCAGGCTAAGCCTGAGGGAGGCATCAAACACATCATCAGTCATGAGTCTCTTCGCATCCACAAGAAATCTAAGTCCAGCTCATCTTGAATTCCTTTATATTCTTAACTCCCACTAATTTCCCTTGACTGTTAGCAGTTCAAATTCTTGTAAAGAATTGCTGATGCTTACAATAAATCTTTATGCTCATTTGAAATGCCTGGATCTCCTGATTTCCCTGATGCTAACACTCATGTTGCTCTAGACAAGCTGGATCAGGATCAGGCCTGCCAACAAACTACTGTTCCATTTCTAGTAGATAGCAAATGCATATGGATATTGTTGCAAATAACACAAAATTAATTAGTTTTCAATCTCAATATAATCCACACAGATAAAGAGTTGCATTTGACCCCTCTGGACTACATGGATACATCAATGCACTTTTCTGCCTTTCTTGTGCCCATATATTTTTTAACTTTACAGTTTAGCCTACAATTCTGGAGTCCCCTGTGTTCTCCTTTTTAAAGTCCTGCCAAGGTAGAGTAGCTGCTGACACCTGAAAAATTGACATTGATCAAAATGTCAAGTTCTTATACAACCATCTACGCAACTTTGTTATTCTATCCTTGCAGAAAACGACTGTGGTATCATTAAAAAAAATAACATTAAGCATCAGCCTGCATATAGGTTGTCTATTCACATCTGGCTGGTTGCTATTAGGAACTAACTAGGCACTTAACCTGATTCAGAGGTGTTCCTCTTGTGTTCTTAGGTTGATATGTAAATGAGCAGACTATATCTTTAAGGCAGGGCTGTCAAACTCACGACCCGTGGGCTAGATGCGTCACATGCTGGCCACACCCATGCCCAGTTTAGGGGGGAAAGTTGCGATATATCACATGATTCTGCTGTGATGATGCGAGTTTGACACCCCTGCTCTAAGGTCTTGATTACCCAGGCTAACAGAGAGATCCAAAGGTCTTCAAAGAAGAAAATGAATGGAATGAGGGGAATTATTTTCCAGTTCAGTAAAGTTTTCCTACCTGATTGCCTTGGGGAGTTCATATTTGCCATAAGTAATACATCTCATGATCACTCCATGATCTCATTGTAGATCTTCATCAGCAAGGAAGTATTTGCTTGTTTTCCCCCTACAGCACTATAGAAGGAGGGGAGGTCAAAAGGCTTTTAAAGTGTGTGCAGAAGCCCTTTGGCATAGCAGCAGGGATTTGCTGATTTATATCACCAGGTTTAAACTGGAAGGTAAAGAAAATTCCCTTAAGTGTAATAGATGAAAGAAAATTGCCCTTAATTCCAGCAAGGCTAATGTAATCACGTCTCCAAAGCTCATCACCCTTTAACTGCATGTGACTCAGAAATAGGCTCTGGAAATGAGAGAGATTTGAAAAAAAAGAAAGAAAGAAAAGTGGGCATATAATTGATTGGTCATCGGGTGGCAGAACAAGGTGCTGAAATTGAAGATGTTCAGGAGAGGAGGCTGGGAAGCATTTTGGTTTTGGAGCAGAGTTGGTATAATTCCACTCCATAATGAGAATGTCCCACTGGATGGAGCTAACAGCGAGAATTCCATTCTTTCAATTCATTGTTCCGATTAATCAAATGTTTCCCAGGAATTTGTCTTTCATTGGCTTCTGTTTCACTGAGCTTCTAGACAGGCAGAGCAATGTTATTTTGTAAGGATTCTCAGAAGACATTCGATGTGCCTTTCAGCACAATGACTAGGACTGAAAAAGATGGTTGGAAGAAATATCCATCTGGTTCAGTTCCAGGTGGGGAGAAAGACACTGGAAACATTGGAGGCTGTTTGGAGAGAGAGTTTATTGATGAACAGGAACACATGGGTTTGAGGTCCTGGGCACCTGACCACATGGAGGAGAGAGAGAGAAGTATTTATACCATCTTTTGGGCCTTGCCCTTGAGCTTCCTGTTCCTGGGCAAGAAATGTATTCTATTGGTTGTCAGACTCCCAGGGGGCTATGCAGGGGTCATAGCTGAGATTGTCTGAGATAAGTTTGGTTGAACCTTGCTGGATGATGCAATGAAGGGGCTTGGTTGTGCCATGTGGTGAGCTCTGCTGATAGATAATCCTATTATGTCCTGGAGGGTCATGTCTTAATCCCATCACCCTGGAGCTGAAGATTTAATTGTCTTGTAGATAGGCTGCCCAGTCCTGCTGGGGCTATTAAGAAAGGTGGGGGCTGGTTTCCAAGAGCATGTTTCTCCTTTAGGGAAATATAATATGTCTTTTTTAACATTTCCCAAAATATTTCATCCTTCTAGGAGAGTGCTAGAAGATTTTTGCATCTTATAAATAGCCGCAACTTTGAATTTTATTTTTTAGGCTTGCTGATTAGAATTCCGAGTTTCTCTCTTTTTAAAAGGCATTTTCTGTACAAAAATGCAAGGTTGAAGACATGTAGTAACTACATCTTTATTAGTATAGCTTTCTCCAATGGATTTCAAAAACAATCAAGTGTAATAATAGTGTTATGTATAAATGCCCACCGTTGTCCATCCCAGGCTTGATAAGGGTTAACACCACATCCACCTAGATCCTCCCCTGACCCCTCCTTACCTCAGCTCCGCCTCCCAGGTATTTAAGACGTGGTCCAGAGATCCAGAGGTCACTTCCAGCCACATACCTGTAATTGAAACATTGATCAATAAAGAGATTTGATTCACTGCATCTTGTGTTGGAGTTATTGGGTAAGATCCTTGAAATAAGTCATAAATAGATTAACAAGTCTTCTCTAATATGGCCCCTGATTGGGTTGGACTTCATTTTCCATCATCCTCAATCTACGTGGCAGTCAATCTATTCCCTCTAGAAATCACTGTTCCTAATTTCCCAAATATCAGTATATTTTTTTAAAAAAACCATAAACTAAGCACATTGAATCAGCAATACATTGAACATGTACCTGGTTTTGGTATATATACAAAATGTAGGGTCATGTGGTAAAAACATAAAACGCAAAATCTTTTCAGTTCTTCTTAATCCCCCTTTTCCTTACTCTGTCTTCTATAAATCATTGTCAGTTTTACTGAACAAATGGAAAATAAGTAATAATAATTTTGTACGATGTTCTTCAGTGGCTTAAAGAGAAATTAATAATGTTATTGTTACTTGCAAGCATCTGAAACTTCCATTAAAAATACATGGAATTATTTCTGGCTAAATGAGGTAAAAGTTAAGCTGTAACTCTGCAGCAACATACTGTAGTACTCCCACTTGGGAGTATCCAAGGTCATTCGAAAAGCAGCATCTGAGGGGCTTTTTTGAAGTTATATGTTAGCTACATATTACAGCAGGATTCAGTGTTATGAGCTGAAGCCAGAGAGATGCATTTCCACATATTATAAATGGGAATGTAGGTGTCAAGTAATTTAACATCATATTGAGTTTTAAGAATGAAGCTCTAGCAAATGTTCATAGTCAAAATGTGATACTGTAGTCCACAGGATACCCACTGTGACAAAAGCCTCAAAACTTGTCATTAAGTGGGATGTGAAGACAATGTTACTAATTTTGGAAACTGATATGGCCTATTTTGGTGGGTTTTTTAGGCATGCCATAAAAGGGATCCAGTGGCTCAGTGGTTAAGATGCTGAGCTTGTCGATCGAAAGGTCGGCAGTTCAGTGGTTCGAATCCCTAGTGCTGCGTAATGGGGTGAGCTCCCATTACCTGTCTCAGCTTCTGCCAACCTAGCAGTTCGAAAGCACGTAAAAAATGCAAGTAGAAAAATAGTGACCACCTTTGGTGGGAAGGTAACAGCATTCCGTGCACCCTTGGTGTTTAGTCATGCCGGCCACATGACCACAGAGACATCTTCGGACAGCGCTGGCTCTTCAGCTTTGAAACGGAGATGAGCACCGCCCCCTAGAGTCAGGAACAACTAGCACATATGTGTGAGGGGGAACCTTTACCTTTACTTTACCTTAGGCATGCCATATGTGTCATTCTTATGTCTAAAGTTTATGGACATCTAATTAACCTGTTGTGGTAGGCTGGTATTTAAACTTGGATACTGCAGTACTTACAGGATCTGAATACTGAAATGTTTTTAGAATGTATCAAATTTGTATTAAAAGAATCTTTTAGCCATTCATTTGCTGCCATCTGGTGTTGAAATGTAAGAATTTCGTACAGTGTACCCTTGTATGGAGTGAAATCTACAGTAATTGCTAATAATGCAATTTGAACACGAGGTGATGAATTGTGGATTTCTTAGCAAAATTGCATTGGAAATACCAAAAGCAGCACCTTTCTGAGGTTCATATTTTCTCCTGCCCTTAAATAATTGACCCCATTTCCTTACTGTACCATTTTTAAAGCAAAATAATTCTATCAATATCTGACAAAACATGGAAGAGTTAGAGGTAGAAAATAGCCTCTGCTTATTACTACGTCACATTTCATATTGACATATTTCAAATTTCCCAACTTTATTACTGAGAAACAAAAACATTTTTAGGAGAAGAAATGCCAGGTTAAGTTTTGCTTTTCCTCCTCAAATTTGAAAAGTTCCTGCTTGTCCTTTCCCCTCCAATTATTTTTTTTTTCTGCACTGGTTTCCTATTTTTATTTTAAAAAATCTGCAGCAAAATGCATAGTTTTTTTTTTTTTGCATGGTTTTATATACAGAAATACATAGAATAATAGACCTGAGTATAATTCAGAAGATAAATGTTCTGTATAATTGGATATTGTTGTTTGTTGTTGGATGCTTCCATTGGGACAACTCTAACCACTAATATGCAATTCCATGTTCCAAACGTGATCAATTCCGTTTCTCCCTCAATGCTTAGGGGAAAAAAATGGAAAAAATATTGTGGGAAAATGTAAACTTGCAGCCTTCCTATAAAAATCTCTAAACAATACAGAACAATTAAAACAAAACTTCTTTGACCTTATGATATTTTAGTAGTTGTATTCTCTCTCTGTGGTGTCTAAAAAAGAATGTGGTGGCTGAGAACTAATTTGGGCTGTCTTGTGGTTTCTGCAATGCAATAGGGATATTTTTATGGAAGCCCTTATCAGCCATCTCTTTCTGATGAGTTATAGCTGTCTAGGGTCCTAAATTGTCCTCTGCATTTCAGAGACATAGAGGAAATAAATACATATATATATAATTATTGGTTGCCACAGTCCTGAAGTGACATAGTCATTTGTTGCTGTTGTTAATGTTATCATGTGCTTAAAATTATGCTTTAATATTTTATCGTTAATGTTATTATGTGCTTAAAATTATGCTTTAATATTTTATCATATTAAATATGATGATATTTATCATATTTATAAATATCTTTGAATATTTTGAAAGCTTTGTCCAAAATGGTTATAGATTACAGCTAGTCCTTGACTTGCAGAAGTTCATTTAGTGACCGTTTGAAGTTACAACGGCACTGAAAAAAGTGACTTATGACCATTTTTCGCACTTATGACCATTGAAGCATCCCCGTGGTCATGTGATTTACAGTCGGATGCTTGACAGCTGACTCATATTCCCACAGTCACGTGATCCCCCTTTTGTGGCCTTCTGACAAGCAAAGCTAATGGGTAAACCAGATTGACTTAATAACCATGATATTAACTTAATAACCGCAGTGATTCACTTAATAACTGTGGGCAGAACACTTGTGAAATGGGGCAACATTCACTTAACAAACTTCTCACTTAGCAACATAAATTGTGGGCTCAAATGGACATTTATTGTCAACTAGAGGTTGGAAGCCAACTCAGAATCTATCTCCTCTCTTCAGGCATCAACTAATACCTAATACTTTCAAAGAGATCCAAAAGAAAAATCTGTAGTCTGAAGGACCAACATTTCTAATTTCTAAAGGCCCCAAGAGCTCCATCAAGTGACTGGCAGGTTCTTATTGACTGCTGGAAAAAACTCAGAAGGAGGCAAGTAAAAGGTAGTCTTAATATCTCTGACTTATCAGCAAGAAAACTTTGACGACTAAATTGAAATAAATAAAAAGGCAGCTTTGATCAAATCAAGCTGGGCATTTTGCTGGAGGGTTATTGTCTTCTACTGGTTTTTAAGTATTATTTCATTAAAAGTGGACTTGTTGCCTTTTTAATTAAATATTTCCCACCGTCATTTGCTTTCTTGTAATATTTGTGATGAAAATCCAGAATGCACCACCATAGTCTCTGAGCCAACTCGGTATTTGAATGTGGAGTATTATGTAAGCAAAACAGCACCCTCGTGTACAAGAGGGAAATACCAACAAACATGAGTGAACTCTACAGGTAGTCCTTGACTTATGACCACAATTGAGCTGAAAATTTCTGTTGCTAAGTAAGATAGTGGATAAGTGAGTTTTGCCCCATTTTATGACCTTTCTTGCCACAGTTGTTAAGTGGATCACTGCTGTTGCTAAGTTAATAACCCAGTTGTTAAATGAATCTGGCTTCCCCATTGACTTTGCTTGTCATAAGGTTGCAAAAGGGATCACATGACTCTGGGACACTGTAACCGTCATAAATATGAGCCAGTTGCTAAGCATCCAAATTTTGATCAGGTTACCATGGGGATGCTGCAATGGTTGTAAATATGAAATCTTTTTTCAATGCTGTTTTAATTTCAAATGGTCACTAAAGAGGTGGCTGTAAGTCAAGGATTACCTGTACAAAAATTCAAGTAGAAAAATTCCTTAGGAAAGGCAAATTTAAAAGAATATGATCTATACTATAGATCTATACATGGAATTCTAGATGTTTGTTGGGCGGGGAGAGAAAATCAGGAAAGAAGGGAGTGAATGGAACAGAATATTTTTAAAGGGATATGATGCGATTGCTTTGAAGCCTCAACAGGAGAATTCCAAATTTTGTTCCTGATTGTGAAATTCCTGACATGTAACATGTACTGTCCTCTAATTTTCAGCTCCCTTCCAAAGGATACTGACAGGCTGCTTGTGATTCCTAGCCTGCAATTTTTACATTTTTGTTTATTGTATCTTCAGATTAACAAAACACAGTTCCTATTGTCATATAATTGAACCAAAACAAACCATATTGTCTCGACACAATGGCTTACTTCATGTAATATGATAATACAGTGATTGGGTTACCACATTCAGCTCACCCTTAGAGAAGAAAGTGGAGGGTCTTATCCGGGAACTGACCAGGATTTCTCCTACCCAATTCAAGAATTGTGTCACTATCTAGGAAGCCCAGTCAAAATAAAGGGAGAGAGCAACTTTTCGTACTACAAAAGCAAACCTTAGTCTATTTGCTTTAACAGTATAGTGGTAGTCCTCGACTGCCGACAGTTCCTTCTGTGACCATTCAAAGTTACAAAGGCACTGGAAAAAGTCACTTATGACCATTTTTCACACTTACGGCTACTGCGTAGCTTCCCCACGGTCACATGATCAAAATTTGGATGCTTGGCAAGTGATTCATATTTATGACAGTCGCAGTGCCCCAGGGTAACATGTGATTGCCCTTTGCAACCTTCTGACAAGCAAAGGCAATGGAGAAGCCAAATTCTCTTAGCAGCCATGTTATTAATTTAATAACTGCAGTGATTCACTTTACAACTGTGGCAAGAAAGGTCATAAAATGGGACACAAAGCACTTAACAAATGTTTCACTGAGCAACACAAATGGGCTCAATTGTCATCGTAAGTCAAGGACTTCCTGTAGTATGCTTTGGGAGAGAAACCAGGAAAAATAAAGATTTTAGGAAAAAATCATAGCAGTCTGTACTCAGATTTTTTTTTGTCCTCTAAATACAATGTTGTCTGTGAGATACAATTCCTTGAAGGCCTTGCTAAGATAGAGGCACTGAGTACCACTCTCTTCCACTCTCTTCACCAGTCTGGGCTCAGGGCATTGTACCTAAAGCTGGCAGATGACCTCAGCATGTGAGACAGAGGCAAAAGCAACCCCACCACTCCCCTTTTCTCATGCCCAGCAATAAAATACGATTTTAAATTAGGTGAAATAAGTTTAATGCTCTGTTTGGACAGCCAAAATCTACAGCCTGAAATGACTACTTCGCTTTGCCTAAGACTAGGGCTGGTTTTGGCACATATAGGTTGCCTCCAATGGTGGGTTTCAATTTTTTTTACTACCGGTTCTGTGTGGGCGTGGCATGGCTTGGTGGGCATAGCTTGGTGGGCGTGGCAGGGGAAGAATACTGTAAAAATCTCCATTCCCTCCCCAATCCAGGGGGAGGTTACTGCAAAATCCCCATTTCCTCCCAATCAGCTGGGATTTGTGAGGCAGAGAATAGATGGGGGTGGGGCCACTCAGAATTTTTACTACCGGTTCTCCGAACTACTCAAAATTTTCGCTACTGTTTCTCCAGAACTGGTCAGAACCTGCTGAAATCCACCTCTGGTTGCCTCACATAGATAAACAAGAGTTGAAGACTTTATGAATATATGTATCTTGGCCAGTGGTGGGTTTCAAAATTTTTTACTACCGGTTCTGGGGGCATGGCTTGGTGGGTGTGGCAGGGGAAGGACACTGTAAAATCTCCATTCCATCCCTGCTCCAGGGGAAGGTTACTGCAAAATCCCCATTTCCTCTTGATCAGCTGGGACTCGGAGGCAGAGAATAGATGTGGGTGGAGCCAGTCAGAGGTGGTATTTACTGGTTCTCTGAAATACTCAACATTTCCGCTACTGGTTCTCCAGAACTAGTCAGAACCTGCTGAAACCCACCTCTGATCTTGGCCCACAATTTATCTTAAGATGTTTATTTTTGCCATATTCAGATTGTACAGTGGCACAGTTGGCTGTTCTCATTTCTCCAGCCAAGCTGCGTGACTTCTTGCACACTTATGGATCCAAGGTCTGTCATCATTTATCTTTATGTCCCTTTGTTTGAATTAATGTGCATATTTGTATGGCATTTACATGCACAATTTCATAGAAAAGAAGGAAGTCTGAAATATTGCAGGCGCCGAATGACACAGCTGATCAGTGTAGGGATTTTTTTTTAAAAAAAACACAACGATAAACTTTGCATAGGGAAAGATAACTAAACCTTCATTTGTGCTGAAGTATAAATTTGCTTACAGATGTAAATATTTGAAAAACTTAACAAAGCTTTACACAAAAGGCTGGTCTGCATTAATGCAGAACTTAGAATAGCTGCTGGTCAGTTGCCAAGGGTACAGTCTGTAAATAACTGAAACATTCCTTCCCATCATTCTTATTCAAGGTCAAATAAAAGATCACAAGTAATCTGCAATACTATGGAGCAAAGGTCATAGGAAGGAATTTAAAAAGCAAGCTAAAGTGATCTACTTACTTTGGAAAATGTAAGTGGAAACAGTTTTATCTTCATATCTAAACTTCAAGGTTTTTACCCAGAGAAGAACTTATAAAGCCAAATAAGGAAAATGTGTTTTCAATTCTTGTAGGAATTTCTTGAATGCCAGAGATGGGACATCTGCTACATTTGACAGGTGGGTTTCATCAGCCATTCCTCTGTTCTAGGGAAACCTGGAAATTTCGGGACAAGCAGACAGAACAGGTTGGCATCTTCGAACTAAAATTCTCAGCATCTCACCAGAACTGGATCTATGAGAGCACTACATTTCATATGTTACAGATGGAACACCCAATGTGTGTGTCAACCTATTATGCTGACCGCTGCTTTCCCAGAAAATCTGAAACTTTCCCTGTTAATTCTTGGTGGGATTCATTTCTTTTAGGCAGTTAGAACTTTCGCCTACTGCTCAGTGACATTACTTTTATTTTTAGGACACTACTGGAGAAAGGGGCTTGCACCATATAAGAAAATCAAGCTGGAGAATTTTGGGTAGGGATTGTGAAAGGAAGGGTTGAAATTGGGTTGTGATATTGACAAGACAGTTAGGAAAGTGGAAAGGAAAATGTGCATTGATCCTGGTTTTTTCCCCATGAGGTTATCTTGCAGGAAAGCATACATTTCTTATTCAAAAGGGAAAAATTACAACCTATAAAGAGCTGCAGATCAAACACTGGCCCCTCAAAACCTTTAGGCAAACAACAGTTGCAAAATAGAGATGGACTGTTTTTCGTTGATTAAAAACATGACTTCTTCTGTAGCACTTTTTACTGCTCTGACAGTTATGAAATGCACATATTGTGGTCAATTTGATATGTACCTACCAAGTAACCCCTGATTTTGTACTTGGATACTTTCAGACAAGAAAGACTTGTGCTGCCAGTCAAACCGGCATGTAATTGCATTTATTTCTTTGAGGGATTTTGAGATATTACAAAACCAGTGAGATATTACACCTGAAATAAAATGGAGGTAAAAACAGAGGGGTTAAAGCTCTGTTAAAGGTCTGAGAAAATAGGGTGAATTCGTGAATTCATTCATTCGTTCATTCATTCAAATTTAATGGCTACCCATCTTACCCACAGGGTGATTCTGTAATTTACCTTTTACCTTACCTGGTATATGACTTACCTGGTATATGACTTATGAATTTACCTTACCTGGTATATGACTTACCTATCATATACCAGGAAAGCCAGCTTCATGCAGTGAAATAAAGCATCAGGCTAGAAACCAGGAGGCTATGAGTTCTAATTCCAGCTGGGTGACTTTAGATGTATCAATCACTCTTAGCTCTAGGAAGAAGGCAAGGGCAAATCATTTCTGAAAATCTTACCAAGGAAACTGCAGGCTCTAGGCCAGGTAATTGCCAGAAGCTAAAAATGACTAAAGGAACAATAAATAAATAAAACACATATGATCTTTATCTGGGATTAATCCTATTCATTATTCTTTCTGATGTTCATATATTTATTGAGCAAGATTTCTATGTCAATTTAAGTACAGGATTCTGGATAGCTTGTGGAGATTTTTTTAAAACAACAACAACACCAAAAGTTTAAAATTGCCTATACAATATTCTTGGGAATATTATCTCAAGGTTGTCCAGTATTTGAGAGCAAAAGCAGAGAACAAAAATGTATCCTTTCTCCAAATGCTTACGATGTATTCATTTTCCTTTCCTCAAATTCCTCCAATTCTATAATCAGCCGTTTGCTTGGCCCTGCTAAGTAATCTTTCAGGCAATCTTCCCTCATTTTAGAGTATGAAATCTGTCTTATGACTGCAGCAAGCAGATCTTCCCTGTATTTTTTTTCTGTCCAAAATGTTCAAATTACAGTGGATAAAATAAGACTGAATTATTTTGCTAGAAGAAACACTGACATTACCGGGTAAATGATAAATGCACGAATAGATAGATATGATGACGCTACCAGCCTGATAATACAACATTTGTGGAACGTTACCAAGTTCAGCACACTGAGAAACCAACTCTTTACTCATGAACTACATTTCTTTTCTGTTATTGGCGATAAATGGTAAGATATAGACCCAAATTCGCGGCCAGTAATGTAATGAAATATGGCTTCTGACAGTGCTATACAAAGTGAAATGTAAGCTTTTGTTCAACCCATCTGTTTCAGCAGGTGGCAGTATCTGGCTGATCTTGCCTAAACTCAGAAGCTGAGCAGGGAGTTTTTATGCTCTGTGGGAGATCAGGAATCAAAAACATGTACAGAAAGGACAGGGAAAATAAACTGAATTGAATTGAATCCCCTTCTGTACTGACATTTTCATTTCATTTTCATTTTATTAGATTTCTATACCGCCCTACTCCCGAAGGACTCAGGGCGGTGCACAGCCAAACAATAAAAACACATACAATACAAAATTTAAAAATAGAATAAAATCAAATTAAATAATTTTGGCCCCGACAAATTCAGGATACTACAGGGATGTCACCAGTAGATTTATTTTTACCTTTACAACTCAGTTTTTTTTTTAAAAAAAGATCAAATTGGGGCAGTAGTGGGTTTCAATTTAGTTTGCTACCCATTCGCCTGTGCATGTGCATGCATGCGTGCTGCTTCTGCGCATGCGCAGAAGCATCCGGGTAGGTGGGCGGAAGCTCCCACAGCCACCTCTACTGGTTCGCCCGATCCAGGGTGAACTGGTAGCAACCCACCATTGAATTGGGAGCTTCTTACAGTCTATTGCAGTGGTGGCAAATCTTTTATTCACCGAGTGCTGAACACCGAGTGCTCTTCGTGCGTGTCGTGCACTTTGTGCACATGTGTGCTGTCTGTGCTAATGCACAGCTCCTCCTGCATGTGCTTTGCACGCAACCGCACCATCTGCATGCATACGGCTTTCACGTGCACCCCCATGCAGTGTGTGCAATCACACCATCTGCACATGCACCCAGGTTTGGCTCCCCATGCGTGGCTCCCCTGTGTGCTGCGTGCACAATTGCACCAACTGAGCATGTGTGCAGTTTTGCACGTGCAATGCACACATGCGAATGCCAACTGTGCATGTGGCTGCTGCACGCAAGTACTCTTGCACATGCACAAATGCACACACATGCACAGGAGAGCTCCAAAGACCAGCTGGGTCCCTTGAATTGTGCGTAGGTACATCAGAGGCCCAAACACCAGCTGGGTGCCATAGGTTCGCCATCTCCGGTCTATCGTTTCCTCTTAATAGCAATAGCATGTAGACTTATATATATCACTTCACAGTGCCTTACAGCCCTCTCTATAGGAAAAAACGTGTGTCAGTCACAACAGATTAAAAAAAGGCAAACAAATATTTTAGTGTATTTATTGACAGTTAAAACATAACAGATAGGATGAGCTTTGCTTTTATTTCTTTAAGATAACTCAGTGATGACTGACATTTTTCCTTAAAAGCAGCACAAAGACAGATCAAAAATTAGATTTCTTTACGGTTCTCCAAAAAGTCAAATAGCTGCAAAATTGGATTTAAAGCATTTAAGAATATGACTTTAAGCAGAGGCAGAGGAATAGACGTTTAAATGTTTTTAAAAATCGTTTTTAGCTAAAGAATGGTATTTCAAAGATGCTGGCAAATTTTAATTATCCCAAGGTATTTGCTGTGAGAGAGGAATATACCCAATCTCTTTGAAACAGCATGTGCATGTTTCCACAGATTTAATAGCCATTTGAGTCTGAGCAACCACAGGATATGTGTGAATAATTAACCTGCTTTCACATTTCTTCTAAGCTGTGCCTACAAATTATTTTTGGATGCTATTTTAATGAATCTTTTCCCAGACAAAATTTTGGAAAGATGTTACAACTTGCATTGAGAAGTGCAAGAAGGTAGTTGGACTGAACTGGTTTTTAGGGGGAAAAGATGGGGAAAATGGATTCAAGTTATGATAAATAGAGGGAAGGCTTATATTAGTTTGGTTTGATTGCACAAGAGCTTCAGGAGACGGACACTTCTTGCTAATTGTGGAAGCCTTCCATGCTGAGTTTTTGTTGTGCAGTTGAAAGTAATCTCTGAAGGCAATGGAGGAAATGAAGAAAAGAGAGGGCGAGGTTTTAGATGAAATCAGTTAAAATCTGAATATAGCCTTCAAGATTGAAGTTAATTGTATGGGAAATTGCTTCAGGATTATACTGCTTGCCTATCTGTTATAGCAGTCTATTCGCTTTGCCTATACCTTTTGTATATATAGGCTTATTTGCAAAGAAAATGAATTACAAAGATAATCAAATGTTTGGTGCCAAATCTAACAGAACAAAATAACAGAGTTGGAAAGGACATTGGAGGTCTTCTAGTCCAACCCCCTGCTCAGGCAGGAATCCCTATATAATTTCAGACAAATGGTTGTCCAATCTCTTCTTAAAAACTTCCAATGTTGGAGCATTCACAACTTCTGGAGGCAAGTTGTTCCACTGATTAATTGTTCTAACTGTCAGGAAATTTCTTTTTAGTTCTAAGTTGCTTCTCTCCTTGATTAGTTTCCACCCATTGCTTCTTGTCCTGCCCGCAGGTGCTTTGGAGAATAGCCTGACTCCCTCTTCTCTATGACAACCCCTGAGATATCGGAACACTGCTATCATGTCACCCCTAGTTCATTAAACTAGACATACCCAGTTCCTGCAACTGTTCTTCATATGTTTTAGCCACCAGTCCCCTAATCATTTTTGATGCTCTTCTCTGCACTCTTTCTAGAGTCTAACTTTTCTTTTTTACATTGCGGCGACCAAAACTGGATGCAGTATTATGCAGTATCTTTCATCGAAAGGAAACCAAATTGTTTGTCTTTGCTAATATGCACTCTCCAGGTAACAGCTTCTGTGAAGGCCAGCCAGCCAACATAGGAAGAATGTTTGCGAAAACTCTGAATTTCTTGGAAATTTGAAATTCAAGCTTTTGCAAGTAGGGTCTTCATCTTCAGCAAACCTCAAAAAAAAAAAAAAAAAAAAAAAAAGGCGAGCCAGTTCCTGCTGAATTCTTTGAAATAACCACTGAAAATTAATAGCACTGGGGAGGAATCTTTGTGGTTTCCTCAGAACCGAGTTTTTCTTTCGATTTTTGAATGTAAACTTGACAATTCTGTGAACTACCACATAGCCATAGTTTTGTTTCAAGGGGCAGATGAAGTAGGAACTCTGCTTTCAGACTTCTACAACCCAAAACACCTTTGGGATTCTCTCTTTTCCCACAGCTTAAATTCTAGGAGAGAGATTTTTTCCCCCAATGCATGTGGGGAAAATAATTCAACACTTTTTTCCTCAGGGTGATGCTAATTGTGACTTCCTCCCCATCTCAATAAAAAATTAAGAGGGAAAAAAGAAATAAGCATAGGTAAAAAGTTATGTTATTTGGAAAAGGGAAGGTTTAGGGGATTAGCATGAAGTACTAGAGAATGGAAATAGTTTAAAAATAAGGAAGTAGCTAGAGAACTTTTGCAGCTGTACAACAAGGCTATTTACTAAGGCTGTACATAACCTTCTGATAAGGCAATTTGCAATGCAGAAAAAACATGAAATATCTGAAACAGACAACAATAAATGCTATAAACTGCTAATGTTAAAATAACCGAGTTGACAGGACAAACATCCCTAATCTAGCACCATGCTAGATGTCATTCTCTTCATGAGTAGGAACGTGTAGACATTCATTAAATTGGCTGGCTTATAAGTATGATAAGCAAGGTGTTTTTCTTATTTATACAGTACTATTAAGGCATGCCAACAGCAATGTCTGTCACCTTCCATCAACTGCAGAAAAATATTTTCCAATTTGTGTATATATTGTTACTCTGCTCCCTAATGCTCCCTTCATAAAATGTATGTATCAAGAGACAGCCACTTAAGACTGGGGCAGCATAAACAGAGATCCATGCAATTCTGTCGAGCACCCTAATTAAAGCTCAAATCTGCTCAAAAATAGTTCTAAAGCCAAAGTGGAAACAAGAAACAAGACTACATTCTTGTATTCATGCTGCAATGGTCCTATTAACATCCACTAAAACATTTTCCCCACTCTTAATCCAAGTCTTTAAAAGATCTCTATTGCTTTGGAATCCACTGCCTGAAGAGGACAGGATATTTCTTGAACCAATTAATTTTCAGAAACCTGGAAACGGTTTGCAGAACTTTCATTGCCCATCACTAAATGCTTCAGTTTTAGCAGAGTTTTAATTAATTTGAAGAAAAAATATAAGTAAACCTTCAGAAACCTGGCTGACATATTGCAATTGATACATCTATCTATCTATCTATCTATCTATCTATCTATCTATCTATCTATCTATCCATTTCTATACTGCCCATCACACTTGCTTGATTCTAGGTCAGTGATGGCTAACCTTTTCCAGACTGAGTGCCCAAAGCCCGCCTGAACCCCCAAAATGCAATGCATGCACTGCCCCCATGCATGCACCCCATCCCCACGCATGCACCCCACCCCCACACATGCACACACCCTCAGCGCTTGCATGCATGCACCCCCTTCATGTGCCCCATGCCCCGTGCATGCATGGCAGAGACCTGAAGACCAGCTGGCCAGCAGGACGCACGCGCGCATGTGCAGCAGAACTGAGCTGTGGCAACAGCTCGCATGCCCAGAGAGAGGGTGCTGAGTGCCATCTCTGGCACACATGCCATAGGTTTGCCATCATGGTTCTAGGTAGTTTACAAATAAAATGATGATTATATAAAAGCCATAATTTAAAACAAAGTTAAAAAACAAAAATAAAGCAGAGTTAAAAAGAAAATTGCAAAGTTAAAAAACAGATGAAGTATCTTCAACCCAGCCAGCTATTATTGGATGGTTCTTGTGACAAATAATATTCTCAAAGCACTCTTTGAGATGTTTCACAGATGGTTGATGGTTAGGGAAAGGAGGATATATCCATATATTCTCTCATCTATTAAAAAAGACAAAAGTGCCATTTTTGTTCCACTGAAACTAGATAGTAGAAAAGATAGAAAAGGCTGTTAAGATCTTCTTTCTCCTAATGAAATCCACATTTCCTTTTGTTTTTTTATTTATATTTATTAAGAATTTTTATATAATAAAAGATGAAAAAAGAGAAAAAACCAAGAAAAGAAAAACTAAAGAAATATATCAAAGTCTTCCAACTTTCTTTTCAACAGATAATTACAAACTTATTGTCCTGCCTCCCTCTTAAATATTTTACAAATCCCTTCACCTCTTCAATTAATCTGTACATTTCTTAATCTTCCAATTCATAAATCATCAATTCTTTGCAGATGAACCAAGGGCACTGCTGATCATGAAAGACCTTGCTCAAGAACTCAATGGAACAGTGGAAGGTAATACTGGAACTCAACTCAAACAGCTGCTGATAGGAAGACCTGGAAGCTCTTCACTATGTATAGAGGGTTCCTAACCCAAGTCCAACATTCAAAGATTGTACACCAGAAATAGGATGGGTGGAATCTAGTAAGTGCCAGAGTAACTATACTGGATGAAACCCAGACCGTACTGGCATACACCAGTAAGATGCCACCCAAAGCTGAGTTGCTGAGGTAATACCTGAGGCAGAAGCAGACATGGGAAGAAGATCAAATAGAGGAAGACAAAACCCTGCATGGCATGGGATGTGCCATTGACAGACTGTTGAGGTGGGAGATAGTGGGAAATCCTACTAGTCACTGGAAAGGGCCGAACTAAAATGCAGCACCAGTGCATTGATCATAGCAATACAAGAATAGGCACTTGGCACTAATTCTATAGAAGCAGGGGTCTACTACACTAGATAGGATCCAAGACGCAGACTGCAGAGAGGCCCCAGAGACACATACAGTCGCAGGGTATAAGATGCAAACAGAAACAGCATCATACACTAAAAGTACGACCAAGTAGCTGGATTAAGAGCTGTGGTGCTGCAGTGGTTAGAATGCACTACTGCAGACTATTTCTGCTGACTGCCGGCTGCCAGTAGTTTGGCTGTTTGAACAGGCTCAAGGTTGACTCAATCCTTCCATCCTTCTGAGGTTGGTAAACTGAGAGCCCAGATTGTTGGGGGCAATATGCTGACTCTGTAAACCACTTAGAGAGGGCTGTAAAGCACTGTAAAGTGCTATATAAGTCTAAGTGCTATTGCTATTATGTATAGGAACATTGTACAGTGTTTGGACTTGGATTAGATCCTCCCAAGTCCAGAGATTCTTCAGAAGGTCATGGAGAATAACAGGGTTAAGATCCTGTGGAACTTCCAGATCCAGACAGACAGGTAGGTACTGGCCGATCAACCAGACATCAGGGTAGTAGACAAGGACCAGAGGATAGCAATGGTGATAAATGTATTGTATACTGATGATACCCAGTTCTATATCTCAATCCTGAGCTGCACAATGAATCTAATGGTGTTTTGACCCACTGCTTGGAGGCTCTTCATGTCTGGATGAGGCATTAGAGACTTTTGCTTAGTCGCAGGGGTGAAATTCAGCAGGTTCTGACAGGTTCTGAAGAACCAGGAGTGGAAATTTTGAGTAGTTTGGAGAACCGGCAAATACCACCTCTGGCTGGCCCCAGAGTGGGGTGGGAATGGAGATTTTGCAATATCCTTCCCCTGGAGTGGGGTGGGAATGGAGATTTTGCAGTATCCTTCCCCTGCCACACCCACCATGCCACACCCACCAAGTCACACCACACCCACCAAGCCACGCCCACAGAACCGGTAGTAAAAAAAATTGAATTTCACCACTGCTTAGTCGTAACAAGTCTTCTGTGGCTGTTTGGACACTCATGGTTAGAGATGTTGCCCTGTTTGGTCTTGGATGGGGCTGCATTTTCCCATTCAAAATTGATGAGGGTTATGTGGGGTCCTTTTGGACTTGTAGCTACCCCTTAAAGAGCAGATGGCAGCTGTGGCCAGGAGTTTTGCATAGGTTTACCTTGTGTACCAATTGTGCTCTTTCTTTTATTAGGATGCCTTTCAAATTGTTCCTCAGGCCCTGTTCACTTCACAGTTGGATTATTGCTATGTGCTCTACATGGGACTGCCCTTGAAAACTACCCAGAAGCTATATCTGGTTCAAAATACAGTGGTGTAAGCAGGATCAGGTAACTTCAATATGGCCATGTCTCCCATTGCTTTGTAAGTCACATTAGCTGCCAATTGGCTTCCAAATGCAATTCCACGTGCTGGTTATTATTTATAAAGGCCTGTATGGCATAAAGCCTGGATACAGATATTCCACGTTTATCAACTGCCTCATTTAGTGACCATTCAAAGTTATGACAGTGTTACCTATATATGAGCAACAGCTTGTCTCCAATAACTTCTGCCCATGCATTTGTTCCAGCAGAATAGGTGCACGCTAGGTCCCCTCTAGTAAACAATGCAATCTTGTGGGACAGAGGAAATGTGCTTTTTCTGTTATGGCTTCCATCTTTTACAGCATCCCTCTAGAGATAAGGACTGTGCCCCCTTTCTTTGGATTCCAGAAAACTCTGAAATCCTGGCTTTGGTTCCAGGCCTGAGGCTGATGAATCACTGTGTGTCTAGGGCCCTTGTCTTTTATTGTTCTTGTCTGTAAAGATTATTTCAGTTTGGTCTGGCCATTTAATGTTTATGTGTTTTATAGGGAAGGTTTTCCTGGTTTTGTGCACTGCCCACAGTCTATTGGAACTGGTGGCTTATAAATTCAAATAAAAATTAAATCTCCCCCTTTTTTTCTATGTGTATTATAGCTCTCCGTTCTACTGATGTTGGATTAAGTCCAGTCTTCTGGTACCAGCAGAGGTCTCCTCCAGAGTGACTTTTATCTGTAAATGCTCCAACACTGGAAGTTTTTAAGAAGATATTGGATAACCATTTGTCTGAAGTCGTGTAGGGTTTCCTGCCTAAGCAGGGGTTGGACTAGAAGACCTCCAAGATCCCTTCCAACTCTGTTATTCTATTCTATTCTATTCTATTCTATTCTATTCTATTCTATTCTATTCTATTCTATTCTATTCTATTCTATATTATTTTCTCTGTACGTGGCCTCTGTGACCTTCATCATTCACAAGAAATTCACCCCAAGAAAGAAGGTGGAATATCAACTATGCACTGTAGGCCTGCATTTGCTATGATGTATGGAATTAGGTCTGGTAGTTACAGTAAAATATATATTTCTCTCCTCTGACTACTTTTTACTTTGCTCATTCATTCTGTGTGGCAATTCAGTCATCTCATGGGTGAGCTACCTTTCTATACAGTTTCAAGGTAATTTCTAATCTGGTAACTTCTTAGGCCCAATTCCCTAAAACTTGTAAAATCACAGAAGCAAAACTGAATAAATAATCAAGACAAAAATAAATATGTGTTGAGAGATTCTGGGAAAAAGCTTTAAACAATAGTTTACTTTTCCACAGGGGCTTTTCAAAAACCAGAAATAAATGTTGTTGTTTTTACTTCTGCCATTTAAACAGGGGCAGCAACGTGCAAAGTTGCTTAACAACAAATGTTACTAATATTAAGCATTATTCCCAATGCTTCATGACAGCCAAAAATAATTAGCATTACAGGACAAACAAATGGAATGTTGCAATATTTTCAGGATCAGACTCAATAAAGATAATAGAGGGTTAGAGATTCAAATATATTTCTCTTTAATCATAGTAGGCATTCTATATTCGCTGAATATTCAAGATAGAAGCGAAGAGAATGGTGAGGGTGGCTCCTTATATATACAAGGGGTGGAGCCAGGAATGGGAGTGGTAAATTATGAATACATTAAAGTCCAAAGAATAAGTTAACCCTTGATGTTCCATATATACATTATTTACACATTAGAGAATAAGGCATTTACATCTGACAAATCCCCCTCTAAATGCCGGTTCGTTATACAACACCAATTACATTCAGATTCAGGACAATATAATACATATAGTTTAGAAGTCAAATATTTGTGTTGTTTAGAAGGTAAGGGTTTTGTTAATATGTCAGCTAATTGTTCAGAAGTATCACAATGTATTGCTTTGATGAATCCGTCTTGAGACAGTTGTCTCACGTGCTTAAACTTTATATCAATATGTCTGGACCTTTGTCCAATTGCATCGGATCTGGATATTTCAATGGCCGCTTTATTGTCTTCATGCATAATAAATGGTAAAGTAGGTTTCTTCCAAACATCAGTGATCAAATCATTGAACCATACAAGGTTATTTGCAGCCTTGGACAAACAAACATATTCCGCTTCTGTGGTAGAAGTGGCTACCAGTTCTTGTTTGCCAGTATACCAGTAAACTGGACAATCATTCAATAGAAAAACATAACCAGAGGTACTCTTTCTGCATGATGTATCACCAGCCCAATCTGCATCAGCATAACAAGTAATTTTTGGTTCTTTGTCATTATTGGGTTCCAATATTAAACAAAAATCTAATGTACTTTTCAGATATCTTAGAATTCTTTTGACAGCTTCCCAGTGATACAGGGTTGGTTTGCTAACATATCTTGACAATAAATTGAGAGGTAATGCAATATCTGGCCTAGTCCAATTAGATATGTAAAGGAGTGAACCTATAACTGATCTGTAAAATGTGTTGTCTTTAAACTCAGGGGAAGATTCATCAGTGTTTCTAAGAAAATCAGTTTGCATAGGGGTGTCACAGGTTTTGGCATTATTTAAGTTACATTTGTTTAGAAGTTCAATGATTTTATCTTTTTGTGTAAGTTTGAATCCCCTTTTAGTTTTGTTAATTTGCACACCAAGGTATTTATTCACTTTACCTAGAGATTTCAACGAGAAGTGTTCGTTTAACTTATTTACAAAGATTTCCCTGCTCTCTTTATGCTTTCCAATATATAAAATATCATCCACATAAATTAATACAAATTCAATATGATCATTACTCTTTTTTACAAAGAAACAGTTATCAGCAGTGGTGGCGTTGAAATCCATGGCTTTAAGTACTTTTACCAAGCAATCGTACCATCTTTTGCCAGATTGCTTTAATCCGTACAGACTCTTATTTAATAACCAAATTTCGTTCTTATTAGTGTATTGACTGTGTGGTGCTCTTACATATATTTCCTTATCTAATTTTGCGTGTAAGTACGCAGTCTGTATGTCATATTGAAATACGTCCAGATTGAGTGCAGATGCTACTACAAGAGCTGTTTTGACACTCTCTGTTCTCACTGTGGGTGAATATGTGTCAGTGTAGTCTTCTGGATATTTTTGTGCATAACCTTGTGCAACTAGTCTAGCCTTGTATAAGGTATTGCCTCCTTCTAAATTCTTAATTTTATAAATCCACCTGGTACCTATAATTGTTTTATCCTTAGGTGCGATCGCAGGTGTGAATACATTTAATCCTTGTAAACTTTCCATCTCTTTTTCCATAGCTAGTTCCCATTTTTCTCTTTCTTCACGGGGAAGTTTCAATACTTCCTCATATGTATTAGGTGTTATTTGTTCTCCATCCATATGCATTATGTAATCTTTGTATTTATTTGGTATTTGGTTTCTATTGTTTCTAATAGTTCTTTCAGGCTTACTATGGTTGTCATGCAAATATCTAGCTTCCTTTTTTGTTAATGTGTCTGTCTTTATTTTATGCTGACTATTTGTCCAAGTTTTGGTTTTGTTCTTACTTTTGTTAATATTTTGATTTTCTGTTGTTCCTTCCTCGCAAGATATCGTATCTTTGCATTTATTAGGAAATATTTCATTAAGGTGCAATTTAGACCAATTGGCCTGCTCATGGAACACAGCTGTTCTGGATACTATAAATTTGTTATTATTATCAATAAATCTGTACCCTTTGGTTCCAGTTTCGTATCCCATGAATCTTAATCTCCTGGATACGTTTTCTCCCTTTCTCCTCAATTGTTTAGGTATGTGTACGTCTGCAGTGACTCCAAATATGTGCATGTGTGATAATTTGGGTTTTCTATTGTACATCACCTCATATGGTGTCTTATTCACAATACTGGACCAGGTTCTATTTTGAGTGTAATTTGAATAATGTAAGGCCTCTGACCAAAATTGTTTGCCTAAACCAGCATCCTCTAATGTGCATCTAATCATGGTTTGTAGTGTGGAATTTTTTCTCTCTGCAATTCCATTTTGAAATGCAGAAAATGGATTGGACGTGAAATGTAGCATTCCTCTATCCTTTAACCATTGGGAGAATTCTTTAGACATGAATTCACATCCCCTATCTGTCATAATTTGTTTTATTCTGATATTATGTTGTGTTTCTATGCGTTTGTAGAATTCCTTAAATTTCTGAAAGGTTTCATCCTTGTGCTTTAATGTGTAAACAAAACCATAGCGACTGTAGTCATCCACTATAGTTAGGAAGTAACGTTTTCTATAGGTAATTGATGGACTTAATGGACCAACTAAGTCCATATGTACTAAATCAAAAATATTGCTAGTTGATCTGTTAGATTTTTTTGGTCTGGGACTGGTTTTTAGTTTGGTGGATTTACATACTGAGCATTCCAAATAATTTTCACAATTTTTTATTTTGACACCTTCTGCGTGTTCAGTCATTTTTTGTACTACAGGAAAGCTTGCATGTCCTAACTTCCTATGTAAGATGTGAGCACACTCATCATGAATTGGTTTACCTATTTTTGGTTTCTTCTCATTGTGTGTATTTTTGTGATCATGAGTTATTCTACACTCATCATTGTCACTGTTACTGACATTTTCATCATCTGCTTCAATACAGTCTTCCATATTTGAATCAATGTTATGTAACCATCTTTCTTTAGTTATCAGATAGGGTAGACCTCCTTTTATCATCACAGTGCCTATATTTGTTTTGTCCTTTTCTATAGTTGCTTTCCCCTTTGAGAAAACTATATTGATGTCAGATTCTCTGCTTAGTTTTATAGCACTTAGTATGTTGTGAGGTATTTCTGGGATTAATAATACCCCCTCTATTTTCCCTAGACCAGGCAAGGTTATATTTCCTCTGCCTAATACTTGAACCTTTTCTTGATTAGCTACCTTTATCACAAACTTATCTTCTATAAATGAAGATAATATACTTTTGTTGTTAGTGGTGTGATTTGTTGCACCAGAATCAATAAGCCAATGGTTGTTCTCATCCTGCTGTGTTCTGGTGCTGTCTTGTTTATTTAGCCCATTTAGTGACCCAGATTTTCTCTCTTTTGAATTTTTTCTACCCCCTCTACCTTCTTTGTAATTTGGTGGACTTCTATATTTGTGTCTATCTGTGGAAGATTGTCTGTAATTGTATTTGCTCCTATATTCTGGCCTATGTCTCTCCCTTGAGACTTTGGGGCAGTCTCTTCTACTGTGTTCCCTGGATCCACAATTGTAGCATCTAAAGGCCTCATTATATTTATCTTGAAAGACTACTTTCCTAAAAGATTCGTGTTCTGTATGGTTACTGGATCGATTTTTTCTTGAATTGTCTTCAGCTATCAATTTGTTAGATAGACTTTCTATGGATAAATATCCCAAATTAATGGTATCTAAGTGTGACATAAAGCTATCCCATGATGGATCAAGTGAATTGATAATAACACTTTTCATTGTTTGATCTGAAATCACTTCCCCCCTCAATTGCAGCTCAGCTCTTATTTTGTTTAGATTTATCAAATGCTCACTTATAGAAACCCCTGGTTTTACTCTAGAGGAAAAGAAATCCTTAGACATTCTTGTGGTTGTAGCTACGCTATCGCTGTGAAATAGATTAAACATGCATTGAATTATTTCTGATACAGTTAGGTTTGGTTTGATGCTATGATACATTGCAGGAGACACGCTAGATATTATTATGAAAAATGCTCTATGATGTAAACAATCTATTTTTAAAGTCCAAGGTCTTCTTGGAGGGCTAGTTATAAAGAATAGTAAATTTTCTTTCATAAAAATAACCTGAAGTTGTTGATACCACTCTTGTAAATTAATGCCATCAACTCTAAGTTTTGGGAAGTCATTGGGTAAGTTACCCACATTATTTTGTCCATTACTTACAACCTGGGGCAGTCCGTGATCTCTCAAGTGCAGGAAATTGCAGAACGGCATTGGGATGCTCGCAACGAGTCTGCGCGGTTCTCTGGCCAGTTCAAGTCTTTCGGGGCTGTCTACGTAGTTTTGCACATGCGCGTTGCTCATTTCTTCTTTGGCGTCGTCGTGGAAGGTTCTCTCCCTTTCAGCTCTCTCGATCCGCTCCTCCTCAGATGAGTCGGTCTCTGGCTCGGTTTTTGGGGTTCTGGTGGTGGCGACGGTTCTTTTCTTTCTTTTGTGTGCGTTGGCACTCGATCCTGTCTGCGGTGTAGGGCGGAATCGGCATGGCTCTCTGGGCTCGGGTGTCGTCGCTTTCGAAGTCAGGATGGGAGCGTGCAGGTCTTGAGTTGTCGGTTTGATTTCTTGCTTCTTCGTAGATGTCTTGGTAATTTTCAATCTTGGCCCAAAAGCAGCAAAAAGCGTTTTCATTGCTGACTTTACTTGAGATTTTGTTAAATCGTCTTCACTTTCTGATTTTGGATCGTCTGAAGAGTTTGAGACTTCTTTTTCACTTTCTTCGTCTGATAGTGTTTTTCGCGCCAGAAATTTTGAACTGAGCGTTTTGATTGGCTCTGCTTCACTCTCTTTTGAAGTTCGTTGAAACCAAGATGGCTGCCATTCAAAATTTCGCGCGGGATCACATCTTTTCTTTTTTACAACTATTTTCTCAGTAGTCATTTCACTTACAGTTTTTTGATCTTTGGGTTTTTCTTTAATGACGTTTTTCTCTCTCGCTGCTCCGCTGTTCCTCAGCATCTCCTGGAGGTCCGCGATGAGACTTTCATCATTCTTTTGGCTTTTTAGTATCTTTAATATCTCTGACCTGAGTTCGTTATTTTCTATTTCGATTTCTTCCTGGTCATTATTTTCACTCATCAGTTCTTCTTCTTCAGTGGTGTATTCTTCGGATTCTCTCGAAATCGCATTAGTGGATTCGTTGATCATCTCTTGATCAGTTTCTATTTCTTTGCTGTAGGCCCTGGTGTTGGGCTTATCTTTCTTGAACATCTTTAATTACTTATTGAGTCAATTAACCATCCTCTGCTACCAGCTTGTTGCAATATTTTCAGGATCAGACTCAATAAAGATAATAGAGGGTTAGAGATTCAAATATATTTCTCTTTAATCATAGTAGGCATTCTATATTCGCTGAATATTCAAGATAGAAGCGAAGAGAATGGTGAGGGTGGCTCCTTATATATACAAGGGGTGGAGCCAGGAATGGGAGTGGTAAATTATGAATACATTAAAGTCCAAAGAATAAGTTAACCCTTGATGTTCCATATATACATTATTTACACATTAGAGAATAAGGCATTTACATCTGACATGGAAAATTGGAGTTGATTAAAATTATAATTAAAGTTCAGAAATAACATTCTGATATTGTAGACATCTCCATAGACTCTTTGAAGAATGAATTGAATGAAAGCAATCATTTCCACATAATACCAGGATTTACAAGTACTACACAATGGGAATGTAAAATATTTAACTGGAGACTGGATGGAACTTGAAGAGTGCTTTCATTTTACAATTCAGGGAGGTAATATGTGTGTGTGTAACATTATTAAGAGCAAAAGGCCCTTCCCCATCAGACATTAGGCTACGTAATGAGAAAGGTAACATTAATGCATGTTTGGGAATAGTTATGCTAAACAGAGGCTCTGAAAAAGAAGATTTGCCGAGGAGAATTTAGACCAGAATTGATCTTGATTGCATCATAATATATGATTAAAATAAGAGAGCTTGATTTGCAATGTGGAGCAACATACTCCCATAATCCATTGAGACAGGAAAAAAAAGAGCTAAGTTCCAGTTTAGCTTTCATCAGCAATGGATGACTATAATACACCTGTTGTATTTTACAGTGTATACAACAATAAAAAAGATAAATACACACAACTAATATGATAATGAAGAAAAATAAAAAAGCAAAGTGTGATAAAATCCAGAAGTGCAAGTAATTCAGCTATCCAGCCTAAACTGTAGTAGTATAATTAAAAAAAACAATCCAATAAAAGCAACTTGCAGAAGCACCTTCTGCCAGCCTCCCACCATCCAGTGCGCTCGCATAGGGCTGCCCTCCTCTGCGTGCCATTGGCCAAGCAATGTCGGCTGATGGTGCCCAGGATGAGGGCGTTCTCTGTGGGCGCACCGACCTTCTGGAATGGGTTATCCACCGGGCTCCGGACGGCCCCTGACCTCTGCTCCTTCCACAGGGACCTGAAGACATGGCTCTTCCAACAAATTGTCTGATCTGCTGGGAGTTTTTAGTTCTCTAAGGGTTTTATTTGGATTATTTTAATTAACTTGAATTATTTTATTAACTTATTGTTCTGTGGTTTTTATCTTTGTGAGCCGCCCCGAGTCCTTCGGGAGAAGGGCGGCATATAAATATGATTAAATAAATAAATAATAAATAAATAAATAATTCATAGAATGGCCAGAAAGAACAAGCAATTCCTCAGTCCCGGCTTATTTAGAGTGAGAGGTGACTCTCTGAGTCCTCCGGCTGTGCAAATTGGTTCAGGAAAGGCAGAGTTAATTTTGCTCCGGAAATGTTAGAAAATTTGTAGGTTCCTTTGCTTCCTGCTCTATGGCAAGAACGGCTGTGCTGTTAAGGCAGTGGTCCTTTGCTCATTATTTCTTCAATTTCTCCACCTTTGCATATCAAGTGATTTACGTTCCTCATGCAGTTGGGAATCTGATAGGATTTGCTCTACAATGAATTTATTACCTTATCTTAGACAGAGTTGACAAAAAAAAAAAAAAGAGAGAGAGAGGAAACTGTTGGAGAGAGCTTCAGATAATCCTTTGTCTTTTGTTACAACTTGCACATGTTGCTGAAGAGAAAGAAAAACCTTCAAAGATTTATGTTTAAAGTGTCAGGATGTCTTTATAAATGCTATGAGTTGGTGTCATGTAAAACAAACAAACCAGGAATGGGTTCTACTTACCTTTACTACCAGTTTGCATCGCACCGGCATTTGCAGATCACCTATGACGACATCCAGGTCAGTGGGCGGAGCCTCCCTCCAGTTTTAGGGGCAACCCACCACTGAAACAAACAAATAAAATAATAATAATATAATAAGGCACTACCTTGATATGATTGTGGGGCTTGCATGCTTTGGGGAAGATGAAACCTATGCCAGAGTTCAACCATCCTGGACAGGTCTCATCAAAGGAACCAGATATAGTGTCTCTCCCATAAACCATATGGTGAAACATAATTTACAGAAGCCCATATTGAATCAACAAGGACTGCGCTAAATGTTGGAATTCTTGAACATCTGGTGATAAATGGAGTGCAGGGCTCAGGACTGTTGGCTGAGCAATCAGAGCCAGCAGCTGCAGGACTACTGGAAGAAAAGTTGTTTACTGGTCATAAATATACAAAGTTTGTAAACTAAGAAATAATAATCTCTTATTACAAATCGAGTCCAACAAAACCAGAATATCTGAAATAACTGTAGCAAAAGAAAGCAAAGATCGTAGTAATAATAATAGGTGCCTTGGATACAATCCCAAAACATCTGGAGCACCATTTGAACAACATCAGCATTGACAACATTATGATTGGTCAATTGCAAAAGGCAGCTTTACTTGGAACAACTTATGTCCTGCAACTATATATTATTACTTACTTTATGTCTCAGCTTTATTTTTATAAACAATTCAAGGCAATGAACATATCTAATACTTCCTCCTCCTCGTGTTTTTTCCACAACAACCCTGTGAGGTTGGTTGGACAGAAGCTTTCATTCCTAAGGCAAAATTAGAACTTTTTCTAATTAAAAGTCTCCCACTTTCTAGCCTGGTGCCCTAACCACTACACCAAACTGACTCTCTTAACACCACCATACAACATCTGCCTATATCCCCAGGTCCTTGGGAAGGACTGGAGAGGTGGATAAAAATGCCTCACAGTCTAAACATCTGGCTGATTTTGTGCTGAACAACAATAACAATAGTTTTTGCTTTTATGAGACTATTATGGCTCTCCTAAGGGAGTTGCTTGTAGAAGTATTTAGTAGCAGCATAAATACTAAGCAAGTTTATAGTGTATATTAAATAGATGTAACATACATCTATGATATAGCATATTTGGACTCTCCTCAATTATTACCTCACCGGCAGCTGTAACTTCATGCTGTTTCAACTGTTTTGATCCCTTACCTTGTGAGAAAGATTGTACAAACTTGCTTTCTTCCTCCTTCTGTTCCATCCTTTTTCTTTGTATGTTGCTTTTTTTAAAATTGCAAGCTTCAGTCAAATCTTATTGTATTTTGTTACTGGAAGAATTTTAGTGAAAGGATAGGCAGAAATGTTATAAATAAATTAAATCTTAGAGTGAACAAATTGAATTTATTTGTCCAAAAGCAGACCACTGTATCTCTGTCTCGCTCTGTTTCACACATATACACAAGTATATGCACATCCCATCCTCTGGAGACAATAATTGATGGCTAGAATCACTCTAGACACATTTTTTTTATTTTTTTTTATTGAAAAGTTTTATAAGAAATACAAACAATTTTCTCCCCCCCACCCTTTCCCCCTCCCCACATAATAGAAAGTGTACATTTTCTTATACATAATAAATGCATGTTTCCCTTAAAGAAAGCATTAAAGTAGGACATTTTAATTGCATTCGGAGTTGCTCTTCTTCTCTTTCTTCCCTCATTCCACAACAAACCTTCTTCTCCACCTCCTTTCTTTCCCTTCCCTCCCTCCTCTTCTCTCCTACTTTCTCCTTCCTCCTCTCCTACCTCATCCTACTTCTTTTTCCTTTCCCCCACTTCTCTCTTCTTTTCCCCCTTCTCGCCTTCACTCCTACTCCTACATAGCATTCAAATGGAACCGCCTCCAATTTGGAATCAGCGTTGCCCCAGGCATTTTCCAATTGATGATGGAACGCCTTCTGCAAGGCATTCCAGGGGTGGTGCCATACTTCGATGATGTCTTGGTCTCCGGCCACTCGGAAGCCCAACTACTGGAACGGCTCAGGCTTGCCCTGCAGCGGTTTCAGGTGAAGGGTCTAAGAGTCAGGAGAGACAAGTACATCATCGGGGTCCAGGTGGTCAAGTTCCTGGGCTACCTAATTGATAGCAAAGGCATCCACCCCACCAAAAGTAAAGTAAAAGCAATTCACGAAGCTCCAGCCCCCCAAAACAAAGCAGAGCTTCAGGCTTTCTTGGGACTACTGAATTTTTACAGTGTCTTTTTAAAACAGAAAGCCACAGTTGCTGAGCCGCTCCATTGACTCTTAGGGAAGGCGATCCCTTGGAAATGGGGAGAAGAAGAAGAGGCAGCTTTCCGGAACATCAAAAGACTACTCTCTTCGGACAGCGTCCTCATGCAGTACCATGAGACACTCCCCCTGCTTCTGACCTGTGATGCCTCGCCATATGGAGTAGGGGCTGTCCTCAGCCACCAACTTCCCAACGGATCAGAAGCTCCCATTGCGTTCTTTTCGAAAACAATGTCCACGACTGAGCGCAACTACAGCCAGCTGGACAAGGAAGCCTTGACCATTGTAGCTGCATCAAGCGCTTCCATGAATACCTATATGGAAGAGTGTTCACCATTGTGATGGACCACAAGCCGCTGCTGGGACTTCTCACAGGAGACAAGCAAACGCCCACCTACACGTCGCCCAGGATGACATGCTGGGCCATCTTTCTCGCCGGCTACTCGTATAAGCTGATACACAGACCCGGCAAGACCATCTGCAATGCCGATGCCCTCAGCAGATGCCCCATCCAAGAGCCAGTGAAAGACCCGGCACCCACTCTTGGACTGTTCCATATCGATGATGACCAGTTGTGCCCAATATCATCCACCACCATGGTGAAGCACACCCAAAGAGAAAAAACCCTCAGGCAAGTCATGTCCTAGATCTTGAGGGGCTGACCAATAGGGAGATTGGGCGAAGAGTTCAGTCCGTTCGTGCGGAAACAACAAGAACTCTCCACAATGCAAGGATGCCTCCTCTGGGGCGACAGGGTGGTGATTCCACACACCCTACAGAAGAAGACCTTGGAGACACTGCACAGCGGGCATTCTGGCATCGTCAGGATGAAGGCCCTGGCACGGAGCTATGTCTGGTGGCCAACGCTGGATAAGGACATTGAAAAATGGATCGCCAGATGTGACCCGTGCCAGGAGGTGAGACCGGCGCCACCGCAAGCTCAGCCAACGAGTGGGAGACGCCTAGCAGCCCCTGGTCGAGAATACACATCGATTTTGCAGGACCAATAGATGGCAAGTCTCTCCTCATTGTGGTGGACGCGTTTTCAAAATGGCTGGAAGTAATCGCGATGCCCACCATCATGACGGAGGACACCATCAGGGCACTCCGCCGGCTGTTCACCACACACGGCCTTCCAGACATCCTGGTCTTGGACAACAGCCCCCAGCTCACTTCCAAGACCATGGAAGACTTCTTAGCAGAGCTGGGCATCAGGCACGCCCTCATCGCCCCTTACACGCCAGCAGGAAACGGGCAAGTGGAGAAAATGGTGAGACTCACCAAAGACACAGTTGCCAAAATGGGCGCAGGAGACTGGCAGGAGAAAATTGATAAGTTCCTGTTCGCCCAGCACATCACTCCGCACACCACCACAAAGAAGACCCCGGCAGAGCTCCTGATGGGGAGAAGACTACGATCACTGTTGGATTGGCTATACCCCCAGTACAATCCGCAGTGCCAATGAAACAATGCCCAGCCACCACGGACTTTCAGAATCGGAGATCCGGTCTTTGCGCTAAATTTCCAGGGCCCTCCGAAGTGGCTGAAAGGACTGATCGGGAGAGTGACCGGCCTGAGGTCATACGAAGTGGAGCTGGAAGACGGACGAATCTGAAGGCATCACATCGACCAGGTCCGAAAAAGGTGGAGGGGAGTTGGGGAAGACCAGCCAGACAAGGTAGGCCTGTGCCACCCCGGCGAGGTAGACTTCCACCACCCCGACGAGGTAGACTTCCACCACCCTGGAGAGGTAGGCCTACATCACCCAGATGAGGTAGGCCTGTGCCACCCCGGCGAGGTAGACTTCTACCACCCCGATGAGGTAGGCCTACACCACCCCAACAAGGTAGGCCTGCGCTGCCCTGGTGAGGTAGACTGCCGCCACCCCGACAAGGTAGGCCTATACCACCCAGCCGAGGTAAGCCTGTGCCACCCCAGAGAGGTAGGCCTACACCACCCCGACCGAGTTGACCCGCATCAGCTGCAACCACAACTGCAGGGACGCTCTGCCACGACAGCCCGCCAGAGGCCCGGAGCGCAAGCCAAAGAAGAGAGGAAAGAACCCAAGGACCTACCGTGGTTCAGCTGCCCAGCCCGGGTCCAAGGCAAACTTCAGTGGCCGAGTCTCTGTCATCCCGGCCAGGGAGAGGGACTCCACCACCCGCAGGACAATCCAACAAACCCAGCCGGAGGTGCTAGGCCGGACCCAGCACACTCGACGGCCGAGTTCCAGACAATTCCACGTTGGGAACTGGAGAGGGCGGGAGCCCGACCCGTCCGGATCAACAACGAAGCAAGGACTGAACCGCGCAAGTCAAGTAGGGTTAGTAGACCCGCCTACCTGTGTGACTATTTGACCTACTTCGGCCACGGATTGACAGACTGAGAACTAGGAGGAGAGGGGTGTTGTGTCCTTATATGGGCTTCCTCCGGTGGTTGGTTAATCCACCGGCGGGAAGTTCAAATGAATGTCATTGGCCGACTAGCTTGCCAGAGCTGTATATAAGGATGGCTCAGCAGCACAGCCGGCAGTTCCATATGAGCTGAATAAAGTGCTGAATGGATCTCTGCTGAGTTGCGTCTTCTTTTCCCTGCGCCAATCTAACACAATTTGTCTGGGTAACAAACCACAGGTGTCAGCTGTTCCTTCTTCCCCACTTAGGGAAGGAGAAAGGAGAGAAGAAGCCACACAGACAGGAGAAAGAGGTTTAAGAGTTGAACACTGACTGATATACAGTAGATGCAGATACAGTAAACAGGTAAACTTTATGTCCATGAAACCTCTTATTGTTTGCAGAAATATGGGGAAGTATTTAGCAACATACTAGGCTTGTTCCAGTACAGTAAATAAGAACATATTCTGAATGGGTTGAGCACAATAACTGGCACAACTGAAATAACAAAGAAGCATTGAGTTTGTGCTGAAATTGAAAGGTCAAACTCCATGTTTTATTCCATATCATAAAAGAAAGCAAAATTATAAATACATGTTGAAATCCTCATTGAGGCAGATTCCAGGATAATATGAGGAAGTCTGTACAAATTAAGAAAAGCCCTCTGGATGTACTCAGAATTTTCTAGATCACCCACAACCTTCTAAAGCAATTAGCGTTCTAACAGTTTAGTTATGGTAATTTTTACATGCCATGTAAATATTAAGATGTAAGAAGTGTTTAATCTATGTACTAAGATTAGTAATTACTAATACTGAATTAGTATTTCCAGATTTCACAGGTATCTAATGTTCGACTTGAAAACTAAACAAGTTTCAAAATATCACCGAGCCTTCCAATTCTGGTACCCAAAGACAGAGGTGGGATTCACTTACCTTCCCTACCGGTTCGGAAATGTGAGCACACGTGCCACCTCTGTACATGCATATGGCCTTATGCGCATGCAAAGTAGTCGTGCATTATGTTCAGGAGGGTGGGCGGAGCCTCCTGCAGTCGCCGCTACTGGTTTGCGCGATCCGGAAAGAACCAGCTAAATCCCACCACTGCCTAAAGGCCATAATTTGTGTTTCAAACTAATTCAGGATGGTAACAAATATGGGTTGCTTCCAGTGGTGGGTTGCTCCTGGTTCTGTCTGGTTTTTTAGAACCGGTAGTAAAAGCAGTGGGAGGCTCTGCTCACCCACCCAGATGTCATAATTGATGATCTGAGCATGTGCAGAAGCTTCTGCGCATGCGCAGAAGCACACATGCTCCCGCAAGCAAAGCGAGCGCGCACACATGTTCCTGTTGCAAACCGGTAGTAAAGGTAAGTAGAACCCGCCCCTGGTTGCTTCCCTAACCCCATCATCTCTACATGAGGAAATGTTATGTGGAGAAAAAACAGCTGATACCCCATAGGGCTTCTCTGGAAATAAACAAGAAAGTATCTCTCTAGGTTCAAGTGTTACAACATCTGGTTATTTCTAATCTGAAAATGGCTATGTTTGAAAAATGTCAATGTAACAGGAAATAGGATTAAAAAAAAAAGTTGGAGATTGTATATTCCTGCTGCATTTGGTTAGTTATTGTTAAGGATTTCAGTTGGTCATACATTCAGGAGAGTTTTGAAAAGATCAGAAAAGTAAACGGGAGATATTTCTGATGACTGGTCTGTGTGGAATTACGTATATAGCAACACATGGTTTCCTTTTCCTGCCAGTGCTCCGGCCGATAGAGTCCTCAGTTAAATTAGAACGATTAATGGTTGCTAGATTAGACAATATTGTAAGAAGATACCGTATTTTCTTTGATTGCATTCTGCAAGAATGTGATGACTGAAGTGGTGGGGCTAAAATAGATTGAATTTTCTTTAACGTGAATATTTACATACATTTATCCAATTCAACTTTCTGAATGTATGCATAAATCATAATGGAATTGTATGTTGACATACAAGTTTTCAGAAATCTTGCAATGTAGTCCGCAGTTTAAAAATGAGTATACTACTGTGTTATGTTAGAGACAAATTGTTTGCAAATTATGCATACACAGCATAGAACATACAATGGACCCTAAATTTAACAGATCTTGTTGCAATGGACTTGAAATGAATCAACTTTTTGAGGTGATTTATACCATTTGCATAATTACAGCATTACACAAACGATGTGATTTTATCATGCATGATGATGTTCTTATTCAAAGGATGCAGGTGGATGCAAATGAAGTAACTTACAAAAATGAGCATTAATGCAAATTCATTTTGGGGGCAGATTTGTAGATGCCAGAACAGATCTTCAACTGGAAAAATGAGAAATGGGATGATAAGTTGTGCTGGGCACTTTGCTTCAATAAAGACTGAAGCAATATTATCTTTCAAAGCTGCTTGGCAAAACAACCCAGCTTCTTCTTTTTTTTAAATTGCACCAAAGTTGCTGCACAACTTCACATTTCAAAGCTCTAAGGAATCTTCTGCAAACTCTTCTAGTACTTGCAAACAAAGCTGGAAGAGGTGAAGCAACAGTAAGCGAATCTCATTTGCATAACTCTCAATGCTCCTAATGGAACCAAATCAAACCAGGCCCATTTTGTAGGATGTACCGTCACCCAGAGATGCTTTTGACATAAACAAACATGTACTGGGTCCTTTTTTCATTTTGAAAATATAATATTCATCCATTATTTAGAACTTTTTAACTAAATTGTCTTAGATTTGTTTTAGGGAATATGCTATAATTTTATTTTAGCCAATAAAAGCCAAATCGAGCAATCTTTTGCAACAAGATGAAGAAATATTCTAGAACCCCTTCTTTAAATGGTATAAAATCTTTCTTCAAATTGGATTCTTTTCTTGGGGAGCTGTGTCTGTTGATTCAGAAGAAAAATTCAACAACGAAGGCAAAAGCTATGATTATCCCTAAATTAAGTTCCCTAATTCTACAATCTGCTTGGTTTTCTTTCCCTGCTTCTCTGTTTTGCGAACATCTTGCCTGATGAAAAAAGACAAGCATTTTGCCTAATGAAAATGAGAACTCAAAACATTTGACCACTATTTTATGACATCTTGGTTGGCCTAATAAAGATATGGCACTACTATTAATTATGTTCATCAGTATGACCTCTTATGAAGAGTTTCACAAAACAAAGATGTAAGCCAAAATAGGAGGACGAAGGAATATTACTAGGTATGTTCGCCATCTTGAGTTATTTATAAAAATAATAAAGGTGAGATTAAACAAACAAACAAATAAATATAGTCTAATTATTGCCTGTAGGTGGCACTGCTCATCTCTTGCTCAGTATACACCGTACTGAATTGGAATACTTTTGCATTTGTTTTATGCTGCATAGCATAACCCTATGCTGCATGTTTGTTTGGGAGTGCTTTATCCTGCCTTAGTCTTTTTATACTGTAATCTAAACTAAGCTAGTTAGAAATGCATGACTTTCAATTCAGTGGCATTTACTCCTAAATAATTGAGGATTAGTTCACAGCCTAAGCATTCCTGAATTTCTGGAAAAATATGTATTTTGACATACTGTACGGTAATTGCGTATTGTCAGTGGCAGTTCAAAAACATTTGTTTAAATACATTATTATCTTTATTTGTAAATAGAGCTATAAATATGATATGAGAGCCAAGTTGGTGTAGTAGTTAGGCTAGAAACTGGGAGACTCTGAGTTCTCGTCCTGCCTTAAACACAAAGCCAGTTGGGTGACATTGGGCCAGTCACTTTCTCTTAGCCCTAGAAAGCAGGCAAAGGCAAACCACTTTTTAAAAACCTTGCCAAGAAAAATTCAGGGACTTGTCTAGGCAGTTGCCAGGAGTCAACACTGACTCAAAGGCATAAATTTAAATACATCCCAATTAAACTTGTATCCAAAAATTAATCCCATTTCCTGTGGATTAAAAGTTCTGCAATTATCTCAAATTAAAAAATTTTTTTGTAGGACTGGAGCATTCTTGGAGTTGAAATTCAGGCATCTTAAAATTGCCAAGGTTGAGGTGAGGTATACAGATTTTGAATTTCTGGAAGAAAATCCAAGGATAAATAAACCAAAATCCTACAAAGTACCCCAATGTATTGGTATATTATGGAGAAATAAAATGAGATGATAATGATTGGTTCCAGACCCATCATTATGTTCCATGTGCTTCCAGAATGGTTGCAATAAATGTTGAAAAGCTGTCTAGGTGCTTCCATGTTTTTAAAATATTGGAAATGAGAGCATGAACATGATTCCACATTGCAAGAAGTGCTCAAGTCCCTCAAAGCAATGATTTCCATCAAAGAATGCTGTGAGCATGTATTCTGAGGAAGACAGTATTTTGGCTGTAACGAGTTTGATTACTTAAAGCATCCAGTTGCTTCTTAACACCGATTTAAGCTTCTTTTTGTTTTGTATTAGTGGGATTTACTTTAGGGTAAGTTAAATGTGCATTTGGTTAAATTGTTGCATTTGGAGTTATGAGACAAAGCTTTTAAAAGCAGATTTCAAACATAGTGCAATGTGAACTAATATTCATTTGACTTTGTTTTAAATCAAGAAAATTGGAAAGATTCTAGAATATACAGCTGGCTCATGAAACTTGTTGGGCCATTCCTGATTCCCATTTATTTGTGTAAATAGAGACTGCACACTAAATTGTACTCAACATTTTCCTGTGGCTATATATTGGCAGGAAGAAGAATTATGGTAGCCACAACAATTAATTGTCATTTATAATATTGAAAAGAGCACTAAGGGCTCATTCCTGTTATGCCAAGCCATAATGTGATGTAATGTCTGCTAGACCTATTACCTGTGGCCTAACAGCTTTTTTCAAGCTTTCATAATTCTTCTAAGTATGGAAAACGTTTGGCATACAGCTGACAGTAAGACAAAAGAAATGTGTACAATGTGTACTGTAGGCAAACAACTCTATTATACTATTTCTTTCTTTAGAAAAACCAGTTAGACTAGCTGATCTCGAGATCCCTTTAGTCTTGATGTTTTACATGTGAAACTATGATTTGAAAGTTAATAAATCTTGTTTGGAATTGTGTATGAATCTGAGGATGCTGACAATATGATCATGATTCAGGAGTGATCAGCAAATAAAATAAATAAATAAAAAGGATTGTTTTTAATCAATAAACTAAAGTTTTTTTCCCCCTCTAAGCAAACGTGTATCAAATTCAAAGGTGCTACTAAATCATACGGTAAATTGTCAGTAGAAACTTGAAGCGTATGACAGATTCACAATGTGGGGACCTTCACCCATACCAAATGTTCTCCTCAGAGGCTCTGCATAGCAATTAAATCTCTCGTTTAGTAAGCTTTCACCAAGTGAATTTTTGTCCATTTTGAAAACACTAGACTTGGTCCTTCTGAGCACATATATTCCATATGTTAGCGATATAGTTCTGATAACAACAGGACTTTAAGTAGGATCTTTGCTGACCACAGCAACACTTGTATGAGCAGTGCAATTTTTTACATATTTAGTCTAAGATGTTTGAGCAAAATGTCCTCAGTGAGTTCAGCCTCTCTCTGTTGCTGCTATTTATGTCTATTTATTTCCTCTCTCCTTTGGATCAACTATTTACAAGCAAAGAAGACGAACATTGCTGGTCCTTCAATTTGCTTGTGTAATAGCTCACACAGAGGAAACAAAGGGGCACATCAAGGAAGGAGGGGAAACAACAGATCACCCGAGATTGGTTTGTTAATGTATGAGCCTTGCCAAACCATGCCATCTACAATCGTGCAACCTTGAGGTATTTCCCTGTTGCTCAGAAGGTTGTGTACTTCCATCTCCTTCAGCTAGATTGCAAAATGAAATTTTGGCAACGTGAACAGTAAAAGCCAGGTCTCTAAAGGCCTTAGCAAAGTTACAACTGCAGCTGCAAAATTATATTTTGCCCCCCATGGCAGTGAGAATCACTTAAAGACACTAAGTTTCTTTATTGTTAGGTGTTTTTTGTATGGATTTGGATTAGTGTGTATGAGTGAATGTTTGGTGTGTTTACAGTTCACAGTATTATGTGAACCTACCAAATGTTAAGTAAGTTGTGTGACAGCAATCAATATGACTAATGCCAACAGGAAGCAAAGAGAACAGTGTTAAACATAGTTATATGTCTGAGTTGGCTAGATCTCTGGGCTGGTTCTACATTAGGTTGAATGAGGCTGTCCTCTCAGATGTTAGATGTGCGGAAAGCAGAAGCAAGGTGTTGTACAGAATAATCCTGCTCCTGATCTCCCAAACTTGCTTCCCAAGGACAAGACATTTTTAAAAGGAATTTAGATGCCATCTGATTGAGTTTGCTATGTGGAGTGAGAGCAAGGGAGCAACGCTTGCCTCAAACTATCCCATGGACTAATTCGATCTTAGTCATGTGCACTTTTCTCATTGGGAAAATTATGTTTGTTTTTCACAAATAGGATTCCATTATGTACTAGTGGAGATGAACAAAGTGGCCATTCACAGTATTGACGATGATAAAATAACATATTGCTATGCTCAAATGAGATAGTGTTGGGTTTTTTTTGCAGAGAATGAATTATGTGATATCTAAAAGACTGCATCATCTGTAAATATTTTTTATCTCAGATTCTCTGCCATGCATCCAGTACATGTAACACAATCACACAGCACAAAAAAAAAAAATTTGGAAAAGAAATTTTCCCGTCTTGTAATTCAGAGTTCTATGACATTTACATTCATGTCTTAATTTGAAGATAAATAAAATTACCAGTGGTTGATTGCAAGGTTGTGGTTTCCTTCATAATTTGTTAAAAAAAGGTTTTCTTAGTAAAATACAAACTTGAGAATAAAAAAATTCAATTGCAATTTTCAATTTTGTTATAGGAATTGTTCCATTTTTAAGAAAAAAATCACACTATGTCAAAAAGCCACTTAGTTACCAGAAAAGGAGTGAGAATGGTGACTGGTGATTCCATTGGAACAGCAAGAAGATTTAAAACATACACTTCCTTATCTTGGTATTTTAATGTATAAAATGGCTTCCTTTTTGTATTGTTGGGCATAGCATGGCTGGGCAAGGCCTAGGATTTCTAAATACAAATCTCTGAGCTTCCTCCTCCTTTTCTCTCTGTTCTTTTTTTTTTTTTTAATCAGCAGTCTCCTCGTGTAGCCTGACATGTGGGGTATCACTCCTTTTATCTCAGCCTGTTGTATAAAAAGGGTGTAATGGAAGAGTATTTGATAATACTACGTAAGAAGGAGAAACAATTAAATGCTTAATAAGACGTATGAGTAATTGCAGTAGTATATTATATAAAAACTTTTGGTGACCTGCCTAGGACCTTCAACATAGGCCTACCCTGACAGGCATTATACATTAGCTAAAATAATCTTTGGGAGGGGATCATGTTGCTTTGCCTTTGACAAAGGTAGGTATCCCAAAAGCTGAAGAATGTGATCTATTCTGTATTTGTACTCATCTATTGAAAGTTAGATTCAACAAACAGGAATGTTTGTTGCTTGTGGTAAGAAGTAAGTAAGTAAGAAGTAGTAAGAAGTAAGAAAATAGATACTATACCTTTACAGGGAGGATACATAAGATGTGGGTGTGGCCTACTGATGAAAGCAAACGAGCTGGAAATAGATCTATATAGGTCTCCCACCTAGCAGGAAAAGCTTGCGGTCTGCTAGAAAAGAAAAAAGTCCAGAATCGAGTGGGATGTGATTCTACTGAGCTGGGGCTGCAGAAAAACCTTGGTTACGTAGGGAAAACCTGGCTAGAGGAAAAACACACATAAACCCTATGAAGAAGTAAGAAAATAGATACTATACCTTTACAGGGAAGATAAATAAGATGTGGGTATGGCCTACTGATGAAAGCAAACGAGCTGGAAATAGATCTATATAGGTCTCCCACCTAGCAGGAAGAGCTTGCTGTCTGCTAGAAAAGAAAAAAGCCCAGAATCGAGTGGATGTGATTCTATTGAGCTGGGGCTGCAGACAATCTGGGTCCTCATTTTACCTACCTTTGAAAGGATGGAAGGCTGAGTCAACCTTGAGCCTGGTGAGATTTGAACTTGCAGTAATTGCAAGCAGCAGATGTTAATAATATTATGGTAAGTACACTAAGAATATTAAGAAAAAGTGAATGGGTCAAAAATAGATGACCAAGAAGTCATAATTGAGTGCACCTAATCAAATCATCATTAAAAAAAAGAGGTAAAAAGTTTAAAGAGTAAAAGGCAAGATATGACTCGGTGGATGAATGGGAGCAATGGTAAAAGAATATGGAGAAGTATAGTAAATGTCTTGTAGATATTAAATTGTTGTACTTTCTGATTCATATTTAGATGTCCTTGCTTACTATTTATCAGCTTTTTCTGTGCTTTGTTTTGCATAATGTTACTTACCCTAAAAAGGAATAATATGATGAGTAGGGATATACTGCCCCAGCTCTGTTCAGCATAGTTTAGAGACTCTGGTTGTAGCCATGTTTTCATGGACTACTGTTGGTTTTCCATATTTTTCAAAGTACTTCTTTATGGGAGTGATCCCTTGCAAGGATTACTTGGTAATTGTGATTATACCAGTAAATAGCCAATCAAATTTAACTATGCAGTGATGTCACTTGGAGAAAAAAAAAGAGGAGTGATGATTCCTATAATTGCACATATAACTGTTGTAAAGAAGATTGGAAGCCACTTTTTATGTCTTTGTGCTTTTCTATTTTTTTTCTATCACTTTTTTCCTATCACTTTAGTTTCCCATTTTATTTCTTCCTTTTTCTTTTTTCCTTCTTACTCTATTATAATTTGTATTATTTTTACTCTTATTTTTAAAGCTTTTGATAAAACTATATGCATGTACAGTATATTTGTCTCTGTGTCCATTATTCCTTTTTCGTTCATTCTGTTGTGGCCCCGCCCTCCGAGCCTATCTCATCGGAGGAAGAAGGCTCCGAACATGAAGAAGAGGAGTCGGCCAGGCCTCCCTCTCCAGGCCCCTCCCCTCTGGCACTGCCTCAAGTGCCGGCCGAGGAAGAGGAGATTAGTCAGGAGCCAGGTGTCTCTGATGAGAGCGAGGGAGGTGATCTGTTGTTCCTGGATCCACGCCAACGAAGGCGTGATAAACGGTTGCAGCAGTTAAGGAGGCGTGCCAGGGATTATAACTGAGTCACTGGACCACACCCCAGAGACTATATAAGAGAGTGTGGTGGCCATTTAAGACTCTGTGATGGACAAAAACTAACTCTGGCTAGTCACTTGAACAACACTTAAAGCTGCCAAAAGGTTTCTTGTTTGGAACTGGACTATTTACAAAATGTGTGTATTTCTGTTTATCTGGTGAAGGGATATTCCGTTTATTGAAGTAAAAGCACTTGGCAGTCGGTGCTCGTATTGCTGCCAAATTTCTGATAACAACCTGTGTGTGTGCCAAGTGCTTTCTTAACCCTCGGCTGGCTGTGTTTGTGTGTGTGTGTGGAGACGGGGACAGAACACATTCCTCATAGGAGCCTGGGAGTCTGAGGGATCTGAGCAGGATCTTAGCTGTTTGTAGCAGTGCACTCTTCTGGACAGAGAGCTCTGAAATTGTTCTTGGGATCTGTTGGATCTACTCTCCCAGATTAGGAGTCAGACCCCTGAGTGCTCTTACCACCACTGGGACCGCTCTGGCCTTTACTTTCCACATCCACTCTTAGTTCTCAAGTTTCTCAAACTACTTCTTCTTGATGTCACTTGGCACCACTACATCTATTACCACTGCTATCTTCTGGTTCTTGTCTATGAACATGCTATTTAATTGATTGGCTAGCATCTACCTATTTGTCTGGATATGGAAGTTCCAGGGGATCTTTCTTAGCCCTCTTATTCTCCACAACCTGCTGTGGAATCTCCCATCTGAATGTGGGAAGGTCTAGCTCATACACCAACTGTGGAGATATTCCTGTACACAATGCCAGCTACTTAATTATGCCATTCAGCGTATGCTCTCTCTGTCTGCATCTTAAATTCTGCCACTATATATTAGACTGTCTTGAGTCCTGTCTAGCATGGTAGACCCCTGCTTCTATGGATCTGGTTTTTGGTATCTGAGCTGTGATCAGTGACTCAGTGCTGTCTTTTAGTCTAACCCTTTCTAGACACTGTAGGATTTCCCAATGTCTACCACCCCAGCTATCTGTCAATGGTACATTCGATGATTTACCATGGCACTTCTCTGTTTGATTTACCTCCCATGTCTGCTGCGGCCTCAGCAACTCATCTTTGGATGCCATCTTACTGTTGTCCTCCTGGATGCTCTGGGTTTCATCCAGGACAATGGCTTTGGCACTACGAGAGTTGAGACCTTACCCACTTTCTGGCTGATGTACAGTGTCAGGATTTTGGCCTTGGGATGGAGACCTCCCTACATTGTGCTTCTGGGTCTTCACATCAGCAATTTCCATTTCCTTTCCTGTCTAGCTCATTATACCTGCAAGTCATCAGATACTTGGCAGGGCCCAAGGCCTTTGGGGTCCTAGTAGGGTGGGATGGAGGAAGGCAGCATCAGCATTTCTGCAGTTAGTTGTAAGAGCAAATCCACCCAAATTTTGTTCACGTGATTACAGGGTTGCTGCAGCTGCTGTAATTTTGAAAACTGTCCATAAATAGTTTTTGTGGGATCTGACATAACTTAGAATGATCACTAGTTATCATGAGGATTACCCATAGCAGCAAAAGCTATTCACATGGTAGAAAATGTAGTTGCAAAGTGCCTATACTTTATACAATGGCAGAGATCTACTCTCTCTTTTTCTCTCAGGCTTTTTCTGCTTTAAAACCACTAATGTCTCACATCTCTGATTGCATCATCAGTCAGAATTGTAATTGAGAAATAGAGGAAGATGAATCACTGTTCTTTGGGGTAATTGCAGTAAGGATTAGCTAAGTATGGGGACTGTCATAATTTCAAATTCCATCAATAACCAACCACAACAGCTAATTACCTTGAAGGAACTCATGTTTCTTACACTTCCTCTAGAAACTTTTTTCATCTTTTCTGTGTAGTGACTGTGCTATACAGTTAGTCTTCGACTTATGAGCACAATCGAGCTCAACATTTCTGTTGTTAAATGAGGCATTTGTTAAGTGAGCTTTGCCCCATTTTATGATCTTTCTTGCTACAGTTGTTAAGTGAATCAGTGCAGTTGATAAGTTACTAAGACAGTTGTTAAGTGAATCTGGCTTCTCCATTGATTTTGCTCATCCAAAGTTTGCAAAAGATGATCACATAACCTTGGGTCGCGGCAACCGTCATAAATATAAATCAGTTGCCAAGCATCTGAATTTTGATCACTTGAACATGGGGATGCTACAAAGGTCGCAAATGTGAAAAATGGACTTAGGCAGTGGTGAAATCCGGCCAGATCTATCCGGCTCACGTGAATCGGTAGTGCCGGCAGTGGGAGGCTTTGCCCACCTGCCGGGATGTCATTACGTCCCATTTTTTACCCTCTGCACATGCGCAGAAGAGGTGCGTGCACACTCCTGTGCGCTCCCGTTCCCGAACCAGTAGTGAAGGTAAGTGGATTTCACCACTGGTTTTAGGGCCCTTTTTTCAGTGCCATGTAATTTTGAACAGTCACTAAATGAACTGTTGTCTGTTAAGGACTACCTGTATCTTACTTCACTTAGTACACTTAGTACACAGTATGAGCACATACTGTACCAAGGAAAGAAAAGAAGGTTAGCATTGCATAAAGTGGGTGAAAGTATCAATTGCACAGAATGTGCCATAAATGTTTCTCTCGCTCTACATTGCCTGATTAGCAAAAGGGAGAGAGAATTTTGCATGTTTGGTGTTGCTATGTTTTGATTTCTCTAGTTTGAGAGATTCAGGATTATAGTCCTATGTAAATGAGAAGCAACGAAGTAGTTTTCATTGATGTGATGTTACCCATCATGAGTGAATGATGCCTTGAGGTGAAGGTTGCTCCGGGCTGGGTGCATCTATTATGCAGCCTTTGGATGAGCCTCAGTATCCCATGTATTTGAGTAAGATTTTATGGGTGTATCATATTAAGTTTATGTGATGCTTCTTTATAACCCATAATTAGTTGTTTAAAATGGGCAAAGACTCACATTTATTTTTTGCCTGCCACTAGCATTAGAATGTCATATCTGAAAAGATGTTTGTCTGCTGTGGATACAGTAGATGGGTGTGATATACAGTATTGGTTGTGATTAGGACATAGTTACTGAAATTAACTGTGCTGTTAATATAGCTGCTCACCATTAATCATTAACCCTAAGCCAGTCTGTGTGTGTGTTTGTGTGTATATGTGTATGTGGTGGGGAAAGTGTGGGATAGCCAAAAATAGTAGGAATTATCTATTGATGCACAAAATTCACCGGCAGACAAGGGAAGACCATTTTGATGGGCAAAAAAGGAATATGAAACCATGTAAAAGTTCTGGTATGGTAATGTCTTCTTTATGTCAAATACAGTATGCTTCTAATTACCCTCACAAATGATTTTACCATCCGTTGTTTCTTTGAAGTGCACTGGAATTACTTGAATGTCTTCATTTGCTTCTTTGCACAAAATACTTCTCTCTTGTTAATAAAGATGATAATAATAAGACTTGTTTACGGCATTTGGATGATGAGAGTCATATTGAATAAGATAGCTTTGGGGGTGGGGGAGGGAATTACACTCAGATGCCAGGTGAGCAAAAGAACAAAAATCTGAATCATCCTTCTTTCTCATTCCTCTCTCTCATCATTCTCTAAATGATGGGATTTAGGTTGGCTTCCAGGTAAACATTAACCTGAAATTACATATTCACAGGCACTAGCTAATTCTCATGTGACATCTGTCTTCTGGACAATACAAATCTGATATGGACAACTCATTACTTAATAGAAAACTGTAGACAATATCTGAAATTTGTCCTGAATTCTTCTGTGGCTTTGCATTGTGGCAGATTGGCATGATTTTGTAAAATGAGATAAACTTTCCAAGGAATGACAAGTTTCTCAAGAAAGCAGAAGTTTGAAAGATAGTAATTTCTGTACTTTGGAGAGATACCTTTGGAGGATTAAAAGGGATACAGAAATAAGATAAAAGTCATTTTAACATTGAAACCACATACAGTAGAACCTCTGGTCACGAATGCTTCTGACTATGACCAGATCGGGTTCCGACCAAAAAAATCACATTTTCCCCGCACGGCCGATTTCCTCTTCCATGCCATTTTTTTTGGTAAGTGCCAAATTTCCAAAATTAGGTTTAGGTCACGACCAAATCGGTTTGTGACCAAAGTTATAGAATGAATTATGGTCGTAATCAGAGGTTCTAGTCATTTAAGTAACATGCTTTCTCTGGAGAATTATATGATTTAAAATTTGGCTAGTGCAGAGAATTGTATGCTTAAGTCCGCTTGTTATTACCCAGACTTAAAATTTTCAAAGTTCCCTTGAAAAGGGGAATGACTATTAAGACAAAGCTGTTTTTGAGTCAAGTTCAGAATTATTGTCCTGGCAATAATATAAGTAGTTTGCCACTGCTTTTGTGTGTATGTTTGTGTATGTGTCTGTTTGTTTATTTTCCCAAACTACAGTTTATATACCTGGTATTTCCTTGTGATTTCCCAGCCAAATGCTATGAATGGATGTGCTTTCGATTAAAATAGTTTTACAAGTCATTTCTTTAAATATTCTGAAATTACTGGATTTCTATGCTTTAATTAGCTTCTTGCACAAATATTTCTCTCATGCTTACAAAGATGAATACAGTAATCAGGAGTTATTGTTGTGGTATTTGCTTGATGAGAGTCGTATTGAACAGAAAGCTTGAAGGGAGGTAAGTAAGTGGGAAAAATTAAAATGGCCAGGGAGCTGAATGCCAGATGAGCAAGAAAAAAAAATGTGAATATTGGAAATATGAAAAACATAATCATTGGACATAATGAACACAATGATTATTTCAAGGTGGAATAACTGAGGCAGGATCAGTTATTTTGGATGATGACCATTAAATCTAAAAGGCTTAAAAAACTAAACATGCAAAGTACATTGTGTTTCATAAATGTAGATCTGTTTCTTAGGAGTAAGAGCAGAAGAGGGTCAAGGCAGATGGCAGCAGCACCCTAGCTGACCAAGGCTGATCTTGAAAAAAATCTAAACAGGATTTTAAATACCTGCTAAATACCTGAACACAAGAAGTCCCAAGCAGTAGGTTAAATTGGAAAGTTGAGGCAATTTCAAATTCCTTAAATGTTATTGCCCCCCCCAAAAAAATTGTTGTATTGATACATTCATCATGCTCAACCCAAGAGTGACATCAATTTGTATCGGCTTCTGGGAATCATCTGGTTAATCAAGGGGCAGCCATTGATTGGACTTGGTCTAGATCAGGAGTGTCAAACTCGTGGTGATACATTGTCATAACGTGATGTATCACAACTCCCCCCCCCTTGCTAAACTGAGGCTGGGTGTGGCCAGTGTGTGACGCATCCAGCCCACAGGCCACGAGTTTGACACCCCTGGTCTAGAACATAAAATTCCAGTTGGTTCTGAACCACAATTCCTATAATGTGCAACTCCTATCCTTCAGAATAAATAGATTAGCTATTGCTGTGGGCTTCAAGAATCTTTCATTATTTCAACTTCATGGTGAAACAATTGTAATCACTGTGCCGCTAGAGTAGTGGTGGCATACTGGTTAGAATGCTGTATTGCAGGCTGATTCTGCCCACTGCCAGGAGTTCGATCCTGACTGGTTCAAGGTTGACTCAGCCTTCCATCCTTCTGAGATCAGCACAGTGAAGACTCAAGATTGTTGGGGCAATATGTTGACTCTGTAAACCCCTTAGAGAGTGCTGTAAAGTACTATGAAGCGGTATATAAATCTAAGTGCTATTGCTATATAATCTAGTGAGATTTTTGACTAAAAGGGTTTTTCATGTACAGGCACTCTGACTGGTCAGATCAAGTCACCAAATTATCAATCAGCAGGCTGGCTGAGAATTCTGAAAATTGCAATCCTAACATGTCTGGATTGCAGTCAGTTTCAGAAGGCCTTCCAAGACTTTTATTCTTTTTCTTTGGCAACTACTGGAAAAATGAGAACTTTCTTGCAATCATACTACATTTAAAAATGGTCTTTAAAAAAAGCTGTCACTTTTTTTAAAGGCTCCTTCAAATTCTTGTAGTATCTCTTCTGCAATTTTCTGTGCTCCTTTTGACTTTAGTTTCATTTTTCCTTCAACTTGTATTTCTGAAGCTATTTTTGTTTTGTGCAAAAATACAAAACAAAGCTACTGTAAATAGAAGGTTAAAAGGAATATTTATTCTATTCTTGTCTTAGTCTTCTGGGGTTCCCATAGGAATAAAAAAAGAAGAAAGATTTTGCCTCCCTAAATTAAACTGCATTTAGAATTAGAATTACTCTGCATTTGACAGAATAGCTACTTCTGTTATAACTAGAGCCGTGATAAATTGTAAACGTTAAATCTGTATTCTGGCCCTAAAATAGTCTTTCAGCTCTCTCTGGCAGATGCTAATTGCCACAATTGTCTGCTAAAATATTTTGTTTCACAAAGATGGCTTAGCAATTCCTGCCTAGAATTGTGCAATCTGACTCAAATGGGAAATGGCTTGCTGAGACTAATAAGCACTTAGGTGTAGGGTGCTGTCATGGCAACCCTTCATATAATACAGAAGAAGGTAAGCCTGTTAAGTCACTCTGTTTGCCTTCCTTTTATCACTGTGAACAGCCCGGGGCTTAATTACCATTTCTGGAAATTATCAGACTACCTGTTTAGATGAATATCCAAAGAGATTAATTTGGAACTGGCCATGTTTGAGGCCCAGTCATTTTTATAAACGTCCCATGGTTTTACTGGCTCAAAATAGGCCCAATGTATGTCCATTCCACAGAAAGATGTAAATATTTATGGTAAAAATACTCAAATGTATTTCTTTTAGCACACCTTCTGTTGTGGTTCATTCTTCTTCTTTTTCTTCCTCTTCTCCTTCTCCTTTTTCTATACCTTTAAGAGTGGCATGATATGCTGTCTTTTCCCATAATGGAACCACAGTTGTCTCATATAAATAGATACTGGGGAGATGCTGAAACCCTGGAAGGCAAGAGAATGGCATGAAGATCTTATCCAATTACAAGTGCTGAAATAGCATTCAGCATTGATCTAGGGCTAGGCCTTCGCAATTGAAAGAGGGAAGGCAACATCTCAATTTCTAAATGTAACAAAATGTCTTGGGCTGATCTTGTTGGTCATGTATTCCTCTTGATTCTTGCTAGATACTGCTTTGGAGACAATTACTTGTGAAGATATGGGTATTATTGAGCCTCTGGCAAAACTCTTCCTTCCTGTTGCTATGCTATAGTACGTACAGTATCTGGGCATTTTATGGACCATGGGCCACCTCTGACCCTTCAGCTGTCCCTGTCTGGTCCACAGAGTTGGCAGCATTGGCAGCAGGGAGAGGAGCATTGGTGGTGGTGGGGGGGGGGGTGGCAGGGTCGTGGTGGAAAGGTAGAGTGGCAGCAGGGGGGATGGCAAGGTGGCAGCAGCTGAGGGCTGGATGGCAGCAAGGCAGTGGTGGGGAGTGAGAGTTGAGAGGGTGGAGACCCTCCAAGTTTCTCATGTGGCCCCTTAGGAAAATTAATTGCCCACCCCTGCCACAGTAAGTAAGAAGATAGGAGACAATGTGGTCTAGAAAAGAATCCTAGTTTGACCAAACCTAATCAGTTAAAATCAAACTGCCTAATCTTGTATATAAGCTGTTTATTTTCATCCAATTCTGGTTTAGTGCAGCAGTGTTTAGAGTTATAGAACTCTGGGTATTTCTATTACATCCTGTATTTTTCATTTCTAAAGAAAACTTTTTTTTTTTTTAGAAACTTAGCTCTGGGTTTATTTTTATGTTTTTGTTTCTTTCATATTTGACTAGCTTAAAGCACAGAAGATAATTTGTTTTGGCAACAGTGGGAGATGTGGGAGATTTTGCAGTGGAAACAAAATGTATCACCATCCTTAAATGCTTTACTAATCTGTTTTTCTAGAATGGCAGCAGTAACTCTGACAAAATGATATGGAAGCCATCTTATACCTACACCATCGTTAAACAAGGACTGTGTGGGTTGTTAAGAAAGGAGATCACATGATTGTGACTTTCGATTTTCCTCCAGCTTCTCCACTGATTTCTCTTGTTAAATTGCATCAGTGATTATGGAATGCCAGATAGTCGGAAATCTGGGCCGGTTGCCAAGCTCCTTGATTGTGATCATGTGAACACGGGGGCACTGCAACAGCTGGAACTTCAAGGACCAATCAGAAGAACCACTTGTTCAGTGCTGTTGTAAATTCGAGCAAGTTTTGAATGAGTGGTCATTAAGTGAGGACCTCCTGTAATGGTTTAACTGGGTACTTTTCTAAGTGGAAACGTGTTTTATAAAGCAAGCTTAAATTAGAAACCCTTGAATTAACCGTGTGTGATATATTGCCTTGGGTCTTTTATTTTACATAATTAGAATGTTAAGAAGGTTCATAATGAAAGTCATAGAATTAAAATCAATCACGTGGTCTATCATTTAACAGAATGTATAGAAGATTACTACTGATTGAGCTGCTAGTTAACAATTGTATTCTTTTATTTATATTTGCTACTACACCCTTTTGAAGGGTCACGTGTAATGTTTTCTCATGTGTAATTGTCAGTCTTATTAATATATTATTCTAAATGGCACAATACTCAAACTGTTAATCAGTTTGTTAATCATTAATCAAAAACTTTTGGAGTAACTCGTCTGATGAAATCCTCAATAATTTTTTTAAAATGACCAACATCTATAATTAGTGACACTAGGTATTAAATTGAACTAGGGCATGTGACTTTAAAACAGGATGTGGTATGATGAAGTAAGACTTCGTGTTCTCTCCCTAAGCAAGAAGTTATATGGAAATTAGAAAAATTGTTGCACATTTGTATATAAAACGACATATATATTTCAAGATGTCCATTACAAATTTAGGCAAAAAGAACCAATAAGACTGCATTAAACAACTCCCGTTGCTTCTTTTATTCTTAACAAAGAAAATAATGTCACACATTAACTTAGAATTATGAATATAAAGGAGTGTCAGCTTGGCACAGTGCTTAATGTACTAAGCAAGAAACTGGAAAAACATGAGTTCTAGTCTTTTCATAGGCATAAAGCCAGCTGGGTGACTTTGGGCCAGTCACTTTCTCTCAGCCTTAAGAAGCAGGCAATGGCAGACTACTCCTGAAATCTTGCCAAGAAAATTTCAGGGAGTTGCCCAGACATGTACATTACAGACTGTAAATAAAATAGGCAACTTTTTTAAAAAATGGGAGAGGTGTATTGCCAGTATGGCCTTTTCTTTGCACCTCCATGGCCTTATTTTCTTTGCACCTCCATGGCCTTATTTGTCTAGTTACTGTTCAGATTGTGCAACCATGAGAATGTAGATAAATTGCTTGAAGATTGAGGCGCTACCCTGTTCTCTTGCTTCTTCTGATAGTAAAATCTACCCCATGGTTCTCAAATGATGCATACTTCTTGATGGGAGATAGTGTTCCTGCTGCCCTAAAAAAGCTAGCAATGAAATTTTAATGGGGGCGGGGAATACAAACTTTTGGATCTTGACAATTACTCCCTAGTATCCAATGTCCCATTACCCTAATTCTGGAGGCAATGCATTATCTAGATTGACTTGTCTGACTTTTGGCCCCTTATCAACACTTAATTTTGGAAATGGACCAGGGGTGGGTTCTACTTACCTTTACTACTGGTTTGCATCGCGCCCGCATGCAGATAACCTATGATGACGTCCGGGTCAGTGGGTGGAGCCTCCCGCCGGTTTTACTTCTGGTTCTTGCGAACTGGTCCGAACTGGGGGCAACCCACCACTGAAATGGATGGGGGGCGGGGAATACAATCCCATTGATTCTTGAGCATAGCGTCAATCTGAAGCATCTTGGGTTAATGGATGCCACTAGAATTCATTTTATAACTTCTGTTTGCATGAAATCTTTGCAGTTTCCCAGATTTAATTGGGATGATTTTATTATACAATTAGACAGCCATAATTGGTTATAATGAGTACCTTTTATCAGCACAGAATGATTCGTTAACTGTGACTCCCATCCGGATGCGGTAGAACTTGCTATAGTAACTCATCTCCACTTAGCCCATATCCAGGCTAAACTTCGTGACATATTCCACATGAGGTGGCTTTCGAGGAGACTAGTGCACAAATAATGCAGCAAATCAATTGATTTTATTAAACCAATTTCTCCCATCAGCTCTGGTGGCTGCTGTTTGCTTCTAAGTGCAATTCAAAACATTGATACTGATCTTTAAGCTATTTGAGAATAACGCCGTAAAAAAGCATAAACAGGGCAAAGTTCTCTTTATACTCCAGAAACTACTGTGTTTCCTTGAAAATAAGACCCTGTCTTATATTTTTTTGAACCGTGAAATAAGCGCTTGGCCTTATTGCCATGCGCTCAAAAGCCCGATTGCTAATTATCAGGGGATGTCTTATTTTTGGGGAAACAGGGTAAGCTGATACTTGAATGCACAAAAAGCAGCAACAACATAGTCCTTTCATTGGGGTTCCACATTTAGTACCTCTGTCCTTGGAAAAGTCATTCAGCTTAATCCTTGTGTTTTGTTTTGTTTAAATTAAGACATTAAAAGGGTTTTTATTTCAGACTACATTCACTGAAATAATAGTTGCATTTATATTTCTTTTTAGCTGTCTTGTGTTTAGAATATGGTGGTAGACATAATATGATTGATTTTATGATTTCTCCACTCATCTTTGCATCGTTAATTTTTAATACTCTTTGGTGTTAATTGGAAAAGATGCTGTGTTACCTTCAGAAATTTAAGCACTTTGAAATGTAGCGAACAAGCACAGATAGTCCTCGACTTATAACCATAAGGTAAAGATAAAGGTAAATGTTCCCCTCGCACATATGTGCTAGTTATTCCCGACTCTTAAGGAGTGGTGCTCATCTCAGTTTCAAAGCTGAAGAGCCAGCGCTGTCCGAAGACGTCTCCGTGGTCATGTGGCCAGCATGACTAAACGCCAAAGGCACACGGAACACTGTTACCTGCCCACCAAAGGTGGTCCCTATTTTTCTACTTGCATTTTTTACGTGCTTTCCAACTGCTACGTTGGCAGAAGCTGGGACAAGTAACAGGAGCTCACCCCATTACGTGGCACTAGGGATTCGAACTGCTGAACTGCTGACCTTTTGATTGACAAGCTCAGCGTCTTAGCCACCACGTCCCTTCTTATAATCATAATTGAACCCAAATGTTTTGTTGCTAACCAAGACAGTTGTGAAGTGAGTTTTTGCCCCATTTTACCACCTTTTTTGCCACAGTTGCTAAGTGAATCAATGCAGTTGTTAAATTAGTAACATGGTGAGTGAATCTGGCTTCCCCTTTGACTTTGCTTGTCAGAAGTTCATAAAAGGGGATTGCATGACCCTGAGACACTGCAACCATCATAGAGGTCAGTTGCCAAGCATCCAAATTGTAATCTTGTGATCATGAGGATGCTGCAACGGTTGTAAGTGAGAAAAATTGTCATAAGTCCCTTTTTCAGCGCCGTTGTAACTTCGAACAATCACTAAATGAATGGTTGTAAGTCAAAGACTATCTGTATTTTAAATAAATGAAACGTGAGGTTGGGAAGTCAGATCTCTTTGGCTTGTTATGGTGAATCTTTGGAATTCTCTTAATATCAGCTGCATTCTACTGTACAGCATGTAAAACGGAAGCCTTGATACTAAAACTGACCTCGGGCATTTTCTGTTTAGCCTTCTTTTCATACCTCTAAATGTTGAGAAGACAGAAGAATGATATAACACATTTCTTTTTACTTTTTAAGCAAATATAAGGCACAAGTAATATGTTTGATTTTAGAATGTTTAGTTCCATAAACTTTAACATCACATAAAGAGTTTGATTTTAATCCAATATTGTATTTCTGGGATGATCAGATCAGAGCAGGGGTGAAATCCAGCAGGTTCTGGGGAACCGGTAGCAGAAATTTTGAGCAGTTCGGAGAACCGGTAGCGGAAATTTTGAGTAATTCAGAGAATCGGCAAATACCACCTCTGGCTGACCCGAGTGGGGTGGGAATGGAGATTTTGCAATATCCTTCTCCCAGGAGTGGGGAGGGAATGGGGATTTTGCAGTATCCTTCCCCAGCCACACCCACCAAGCCACACCACGCCAACAGAACTGGTAGTAAAAAAATTTGGATTTCACCACTGAATCAGAGGTTCGTACTTGTAAACTTCTGATTCCATAGGGAAAAAAAATCTGGTAGTGGAAGTACACTAAATTTCTGCCTAGGATAACACAAATCAGAAAATGCGAGATTATGTGCAACTCTAATTTTTTTTTAGAGTCTGATTCTTCTAATAATTTTGCTGTTACACCTGATTATTCTCCCAATTACACTGATTACAATTTAAAAATATTAAGCTATTTTACGGTGAGGGTGTCATTTTGTTCTGCCCCAGCTACGGACCCCAAAGAACGCAGCACACACAAAGTCCGTACAAATCTTAGTTTACTAATTAAGGACTACTAATGAGCTTTCTTAGTAGTTGTTCGAACACAAGTGCAGTTTAAATCAGTCTTTTCTGAACAAGGGCTGTTAATTTAACTTCATTAACAGCCGACAAGAATCCAAAGAATAATAACTCAATTCTGAGGCACAGTATTTCAGATAACTGTAATCTTACTGTGGTCGTCCTTCCTTAAATAGGCTAAGGGAGTGGCCAATTAGCCCCAAGCCTTACTCTCGAGGAGACCTCCTCCTGAGGAGCCACTCCTGCCTTTTAACAGCTCTGCGCGCTCGTGCATCGAGAAGAGGCTCCTCCTCTTTTTCCTCTTCACTTATGAGAGCTTCTGAAGGCCCTGGCTGAATCCCTGCCTCTGGCACCACATCTTCTCCAGCCTCCTCATTGTCTGACTCGAGCGCCAGCTGCACAGGCTGCTGGCGCAGCACCACACCAGCCTTCTCGCTGTTGGAATCAGCTACTAACTGCACAGGCTGCTGATGGGCCACAACACATTTTGACACTTTTTTGTTAGTTTTACTGTCTGGCATCCCACATAATCCTAGATAGAAAATCATAATTCTGTGAAATATTTGGGGTATGTATGGGTAGAATAATTTGCCTGGGCAACACTTTCCTTCTTACCCCACAAAACACATACCCCAAATTTGAATTAGGCTTAGGAAACATGCTTTCCATTTCAGAAACTATGAGAGAAATACAGACAAATACAGAATGAGAGCTAATGTATAAAAGAGAGTTTAAAAGATCTCACTGCATGCAGTCAGGAATACATTAGTTAGGAAGTAAGTCCCTTTAATTTCAGAGGAACTTATATTTGAATTGGTTTTTTTTCCCCTCTAAAGCAATTTGCCCTCTTACTTCCCCTAGTCAATTTCCCAGAAATCTTTTTCCACAGTGACGTAGTTCCATTTTTTTCTCCCCATGATTCCTCTTGAAACAGTTGCCTGCAGTAGATAAAACTGGCTCGCACAATTGGCAAGGTAGGGAAGGACACCCAATTTAAGCTTCCCCCCCTTTGAGCCAGCTGTTCTTGGATACGAGTCCCACACCGGGTCGGGATTCCGGAGTGAACTGGAGCAGCTGCCTAATGAGAGCTTTGCAGGGCTCAGACAGACAAGGCAGATCTTCAGGGAACATGACTCCTTTCTTCTGGCGGCAGGGCATGCTATGAATGTGAGTGTCATCGAAGGGCATGCAGCCAGTAATCATCACATAGAGCATTACACCCAAGCTCCATATATCGTACTTTTTTGGATCATAGGGAATACCCATCAGCACTTCTGGGGATGCGTACGCAGCTGATCCACAGTAGGTAGTACTCAATTCAGGGTATCCACGCGATTCCTTGCCAAAACCAAAGTCAGTCAATTTTGCTCGACGGCCGTCTGAAGTAAGCAACACATTCTCACACTTCAGATCCCGGTGTACCAAATGCCTGTCATGGAGGTAGCGCACAGCACCCACAACTTGGGCAAAGATGTCTCGCGCTTCAGGAGCACAGGGTAATTTCCCTGCTTGTTGTACCATTTGTAGCAAGTCTGTGGATGCAGCTTCCATCACGATGTAGAGAGTCCCGTTGCAAACTTCAATGAATTCATACACTCTTACAATGTGTGGGTGCCGGATCCCGCGCAAAATGGAGAGTTCCCGTGGTAGAAACTTTTCCACAAAATCCCGGGGTGCTCGACGTCGGTCCACCATTTTGATTGCTAGTGGCCCTTTATATTTGGCTGAGGTGGCCACTCTTACCTTGGAATAGCTTCCTTCTCCCAAGGTTTGGCCCAGCTTGTAACCCAAGTCACTCAAAAGTTTGTCTCCTTTGGAAGCCCTTGACATGATGACCTAGATAGGCTGAAAGTCTTTAGTTTTCTTTCTGGGACTCAGTGCTTTAACCCATTGTGATTGGTATCTCTAGACTTTTACTCCCCATATGCCCTTTGAGGCTTGGGCTTCGAAGTCATCACTACTCAAAACATGTATTATGAAGTGCAAGGGGTGTCATGGGTTATGTCTGCAAAGCATAATCAGAAGTGTCAGTTGGTCCCTTTAGGTCCAGAGAAGTTTATTTTAGATATACTCAGGAAATCCCAGAAGAGGATTTGGTTCTTATTACCACTCTAATTCTTTTCTGTCATTATATTTGTTTTCTGTGTGGACAAATCATGTCTTATGTTTTTAAGAATAGCATTTTCTCTACTAAAATGTTACAGCCCACACACAATTTGATTATCTGTGCTGGATTTTTGTAATCTTTGAAGTTTTGTCACTCTCTTCTCATCTCTCAGGAATTTAGTACTTTCTTTTAGAAATTAATTCTACAGTAAGCTTTCTTTTTAAAAAAAAAAATCCCCAAAGGTTTAAAAGATCAAAATGTGCCAAGTAATCAAGAATTTCAAACTTGATGATATGGAACCCAATCGTTCTGTTCTATTTAAAAAAAATGTCCCAGAACCCCTGATCAAGAGGCAAAGCTTTAGTGATAGATCAGTGATGTCTGGGTGGAGAAAAAAATCCTTTATGATGGAATCCCATCAAATCCTTGCAGATCACTGTGGAAGAGTTTGACAAATTTGATCTAAAGAGTTTTAAATGTCTCAGTTATATAAATGGATCAACTTGAAAGAAAGAAAAATGACCTGTAATCCGACCAGTATTCTAATATATGATAAAAAAACAGGTCAGTTAAAAAATGTCAGTTAAAATAATAGCCTTAATTAAACAAGTTTAGAATAGCTCTTCAAGGAGTTTTAAGGTCAAACTACTTAAGATAAAAGTAAAGTCTTCAGCTCATTCAGATAGAATAGAAACTTTATTTAGTCTTTTGACCATATCAAAATATAAAACTAATACAAATATACAAGTGGATACCAAGAAAACAATGGGACATGTTCATTGCAAGTTGTCATCCCTACGTTACATCCAATCTGACCCTGACCCTTATCCATAATGGTTTCAATTTATGTATATACATATACAACTACAGTATATCACAGAAGTGAGTACACCCCTTCATATTTTGTAAATATTTAAGTATATCTTTTCATCTGACAACGCTAAAGAAATGACACTTGGCTACAATGTAAGGTAGTGAGTATACAGCTTGTATAACAGTGTAAATGTCAGGGTGGATAAAAATCAATGATTTTTTTAAAAAAATCAGATTTTTTTGATTTAAATCGGATTTTTTTATTTAAATCGGATTTTTTTGATTTTTCTCGAATTTATTTTAATAAAAAACTTTTGCGGTAAAAATCTATCGTAAGCTAGTTTTCTATTTAAGATACATAAATAATTTAGTTTATTCAGCATGAAATGGAGCTTAGTTATGTAGCATGAGGCTGTATATTCTGCAACACTGGGACTATCGGTGAGTCAACAGTAGGTCAAAGGAGTAGCAGAGATGACAGTCGCTCTTTAAAAATTATGATTTAAATTGAGTTGATTTAAATCAAGCCTTTTTACTAGTGATTTAAATCATGATTTAAATCGTGATTTAAATCAAATCCACCCTGGTAAATGTGCTGTCCCCTCAAAATAACGCAACACACAGCCATTAATGTCTAAACTGGTGGCAACAAAAGTGAGTACACCCCTAAGTGATAATGTCCAAATGGGTTCCAAAGTGTCAATATTTTGTATGGCCACCATTATTTTCCAGCAATGTCTTAACCCTCTTGGGCATAGAGTTCACCAGAGCTTCACAGGTTGCCAGTGGAGTCCTCTTCCACTCCTCCATAATGACATCGCGGAGCTGGTGGATGTTAGAGACCTTGCACATCTCCACCTTCTGTTTCAGGATGCCCCACAGATGTTCAATAGGGTTTAGGTCTGGAGGCATGCTTGGCCAGTCCATCACCTTTACCCTCAGCTTCTTTAGTAAGGCAATGGTAGTTTTGGAGGCGTGTTTGGGGTCATTATCATGTTGGAATACTGCTCTGCGGCCCAGTCTCCAAAGGGAGGGGATCATGCTCTGCTTCAGTATGTCAGAGTACATGCTGGCATTCATGGTTTCCTCAATGAACTGTAGCTCCCCAATGCTGGTAGCACTCATGCAACCCCAGACCATGACATTCCCACCACCATGCTTGACTGTAGGCAAGACATACTTGTCTTTGTACTCCTTACCTGGTTGCTGCCACACATTTGACACCATCTGAACCAAATAAGTTTATTTTGGTCTCATTGGACCACAGGACCACAGAAATCCATGTCCTTAGTCTACTTGTCTGCAGTAAACCATTTGCGGGCTTTCTTGTGCATCATTTTTAGAAGAGGCTTCCTTCTGGGACGACAGCCCTGCAAACTAATTTGATGCAGCGTGCGGCATACGGTCTGAGCACTGACAGGCTGAGCCCCCACCCCTTCAACCTCTGCAGCAATGCTGGCAGCACTCATACGTCAGAGCCAACCTCTGGATATGATGCTGAGCATGGGCACTCAACTTCTTTGGTGGACCATGGCGAGGTCTGTTCTGAGTGGAACCTGCTATTAAACCGCTGTATGGTCTTGGCCACTGTGCTGCAGCTCAGTTTCAGGGTCTTGACAATCTTCTTATAGCCTAGGGGCTACGCCATCTTTATGTAGAACAACAATTCGTTTTTTCAGATTATCAGAGTTCATTGCCATGAGGTGCCATGCTGAACTTCCACTGACCAGTATGAGAGCGCGCGATAACACCAAATTTAACACACCTGCTCCCCCCTCACACCGGAGACCTTGTACCACTAACGAGTCACATGACACCAGGGAGGGAAAACAGCTACTTGGCCCCCATTGCACATTATCACTTATGGGTGTACTCACTTTTGTTGCCACCAGTTTGGACATTAATGGCTGTGTGTTGCGTTATTTTGAGAGGACTGAACAAAGGAATTTTCTGCCTTTTGGCCTTGATCCTATAGCAAATACCTGCTGAAGGAGTACCTGCTTCTTTATCACCTCCAAGCTGTCCTTTTTGGGTGTGGCAATCCTAGATTAGGTAGTTTTTTTTACAGTATTCTTGGATGCAATTCATCCTGCTGAGGCAAAATAAAATCATGCAAAATAAAGAGGCGACTGTATTTTCTATCAATTCAAGCTTCATTCTGTTGTTTGTTGAAATCTAAATCTAAAACATTTTGTTCTAAAGAAAAGGGAAACTTAGTTCAAATTGTATGAACTATAGAGTATAATAGCAAGATAGTTGTTTGTTCTGTCAGCATTAACTGGAATTCTCTATTCAGTTCTGTAGAAAAAAATTGCATTGAGTCCAATCGGGCTTATCAGGGAAGTGGTATCTATACAACAATGACTTCTCAGTGAACTATGTAAGGTTCTTTCCAGACATTTCTGCCGATAGCCAAGATTTAATACATGCTCAAAATTGCATGCAGAAAGAAAAGCGATGGGGGGGGGGGAGGAATCACAGGAAATACAGTGTTTGGTTTCAGATAAATTCTATCTGAATATACTTCACTTTAACTATCCTTAAGTCTTTTATAAGGTACACATTCAATAAACTCTGATACCCGCAACTGTAATTTCTCCAGCTGTTAAGCCTGGATAAATGTTATTTTATGAGGCACTTAATAAACTGAATAATGGTACGCTCGACTGTACACCACATACGCCTTTTTTTTCAAGAAGGGATCCGCTGATCTAAATTGTACACCATTTACCCACAGCTACCGAGAAACAAGCCCATCAATCAGGTCGGGGATCATTGATCTGGAAAATAACGCGTGGGTTTGGCTTTCAAATATTTTCTCCGCCTGAAAAAAAAGTGGTTTTCAAGCGTTAAGACGCCACGGCCAATTACAGTCCCTTTTAAGATTCTCGGTTATTATCTCCAGCGTTCAAGGTTTCCTAGATCCGGGACAAATGGATTTTGCTGCTTACTCTGCTCCGTTTCAAACGTTATTTAAGCTTTTGGGGAAAACACGATTTACTGTACACGACAAACAGGGGGGCTAATCCCGGCGTGTACAGGTTGGCCGGCAGCCTCCTTTCGAAAAGGGCTAAGTCAGTGAAGGAATCAGCGGCATGTGAAAAGCCAGAGACCGCCATTCCGGGAAGCTCCCGATGAGAGCAGAGCATTGTCTTCGGGTGAAGCAAGCTTCGACTCGCCCCTTGAAAGGAGCCGAAGGAAAAGAAGGTGTGGACGGCAACGAGCCGGAGTAAATATTCTAGGTCAGAGGACAAAAGAATCTCCTCCGACCAATCGGCTCCTTTCACGAGGCACTTTGTCACATTCAGTTCCATTCCGCGTCCATCGGACGGTACCATTTCGCTTGGGTGGGCCCCGTCCTGCTTTTTTATATCTCCAGCGCCGGTTGGTTAACAACGCGGATAACATACGACGCGTGGTTGATCAGACCCCCGCAGCTGCCCGTTTGTCCGGCAGTCGGTGCTTCCCTTCTCTGTTTTCCTTGTGCCGTCCTTCACGCTTTTTTCTATCTTCCCCTCACGAGGAGCAAATGGATCAGCCCGCTCGGCTATAAAAGCGCGATGCGGCACATGCTTGCCTTCCATAGAGGGGGAGCGTTTGCGAAAGGAGTTGGCTGGGGGGGAGTGAAGTTACTGCGCTTACTTTCCTGGGGTTGGTGTGCTCACTAGGTGGTGGGGAGAAGAAGGCGCAGCAAAGCACCTCAGTGGTTATAAAATAACAAGGAACAAGAGAAAGCGCCCCGCTTTCTTTTCTCCCTCGTTTTTCGGTGGAGCTAAGCGCGCTGTAAGAAGCAGGCAGGAGAGAAGAATGCTGGACTGGGTTTTCCCTTCCACCGGCAGGGGCGGGAATCGCAGCTGAAGCCGGCCAAACTCTGTTGCCTGTATAATCAGAGAGCTCAGGCTCCTAACCCCAACCCGGCTTTAGATTTATCTGCGATCAGGGGTCCCCCCCCCTCCACCCCTCGATTGAGAGTTCAACCAGTTTGAGCTACAGGAAAGGGTTTCTGTGTGTGTGCCTTCTTGTCTCCTAAAAAAAAAAGCGCCTTCTCCCCTTGCCACCTCCAGCTGTACATATAATTGCTAAAAAAAATTTGTTTTGAAAAGCTGGTCAAACTCACATCCTGATCCCCGGCTGCCCTCTGGTACCCAGTGCTCCGCTGGGAAGGAATGGTTTGTCCTGCTCATTCTATCCCCGCAACGCCCGTGTCTTCCTCCTGAGCAAGTAGCATGAGCATGGCAAACGAAACATACCTCTTCATAAAAGATATAAAGCCCGGACTGAAAAATGTAAATGTCGTCTTTATTGTACTGGAGATAGGTAAGTGAGGTCCCTTGGAACCATCGCATTCATTGTTTTCCTCCCTCAATCTCTCCTCCCCGCCTCCCCTTCCTATCTTTCCTTCTCCCTCTTTCTAGCTCAGAAGCTACTTGTGTGTATGTGTGTGTGTTTTTGAGTTTGGGACACGTGGTCACTTTTCAGGGAAAGAGTTGGCAGTGCAGTCCCACGGGTGGTGTGCTCCACCCTTTAAAAAAAAAGTCCTATTTTTAAATAGACTCATTCCAGATTTTTAGTTATCTTCTAATTTTTTATTATAGTATTTTTCTGCCGTCGTTTCCAAAGCTTTTAAACGCCGTAATAACTTCCTAATCACATTTACAGGAGAATAAATTATGGTGACAGCTTGTATTTATTGGGTCATTCTTTCTGCATATGTCTCATTTGCTTGCTTTCTCTCTCTCTCTCTTTTTGCTGTTTCTTGGCAGGGCGTGTTACCAAAACCAAAGACGGACATGAGGTCAGGGCGTGCAAAGTAGCTGACAAGACAGGAAGCATCACCATCTCTGTGTGGGATGAGCTTGGCAGCCTCATCCAGCCAGGTGATATTATTCGGTTGACCAAAGGGTACGTAATGCAAAATAAGGATGATGTCAGGCTGAGCTCAGCCTGGCATGTTTGCTCTTGAAGCAGCTTGTCTGCTACTTGGAAGGCAGTGTTCCCAAACATGGACTAGGTAAAACCCGCACTGAAGCATCTGTGACTTCCATTTCTTTTGGAAAAAGAGGGCAATGGGAACAGGAATTCTTTTCTTGCAAGTCTCCCGTTAAAGTGGGAACAGAAATTGGTTGTGCTTTCTCTAAACTGGGTTTGCTTCAATCAATATACTGTACATAGGAAGAATTGTTGGGCTGGCTCATCCCTTTGCCACATCTAACCCACAATGCCTGTTGACTGATAACACTTCTTCAAGATTGTTCCAGTCCCCTAATGCTTGATCCTTTTAACAGGAGGAGAGGCCAAGATTGGCAAGTGGAAAGGGGGCCCCTGTGCCACTTTGTCTCTTGGAAAAACACCTGTCCTCTCAGTGCTTACTCCCATGAACTAGATCGAGAGATTGGCTCCTGAGGGTAAACGGCTGGCACAGGAAGGGGTTCACTCTTTCCACTAGTCTACCCTCCCCCTCTGTCATACACAGTGCTTTGTATATGATTGGAACTGGCCCAGATATAAACAAAAGGGTTGTCTTTGGCTTCATGTATAGCAGTGGAGCCTTTCTTTACCACATGCTGGCCTTGACTGACTTTAAAGCGGCCTTCCCCAACCTTCTGACTCCCAGTTTTCCAACCAACATAGCCACTGATCCAGTTGGCTGCAGGTGGTGACACTTTGATGGAAGGGTTGGAAAGGGGGGGGGGGCTTAAGAGAACTGGTGACCTGCCCAGTTTTCGTGATTGTCCCTGGGCCTGTTTTGTAGAAGTGTGTTGACTTAAGAGGTTTTCTATAATGGAGAAGCAAAAGCTATTCACTCCCCTTCTGTCCTTCCTCTTCAAGAGCCAAGTTGAACATTGCAGTGGTAGAACTCAGACTTGGGAAATGCCCAAGACTTGTGAAATAAGGAGATATCCAGATAGCAGAACTTAACTGATTTTATCTAAGCTGGGAAAAAACCTCTATGGTCAGACCAGATTAGCATTTGCATGGGAGGCTGCTAGGAAATCTTCGAGCCAGAAACTAAGGAACCATATTTATATTTATTTATCTTACGGGAAGAAAGCAATGGAAACAACTTCGGTATTGTTGCCAAGGAAACAACATGGCATGTCATAAAATCAACAAGAGTCAAGCTTGATCTAAGGGAGATTTCACTTCTTTAAAAGACTGTCATAACTATGAGCAGGAGGACAGATCAGAACTGCTCTCTGCAGTCATATCTTCTCTAGATAGAGTAGTTTAGGTGGAAGATAATTTTTGACTTCCCCATAACTGAAGCAGTTTTCTGCAGAGGCAGGGAGATAAGAAAGTATTCGGTGGTGCTTAGCTTCATAGCTAAAACTTTGAACACCTTGTCCAACTTCCGGAGCTTTTTTAAAATAGACCGTGATAATTCATTTTATTTGCATGACTTCCCAGTAAAGACCAACCCCTGGAAGCAGTTTATGGACAAAATATCCTGCTTGATGGTACTTCTCTGACACCCCCCCCACCTCCCACTTGTAGATTGTGGATCTCACTGCTGTTTTTTAAATTTACACCTCATTTTTCAGTATCTGAGCTGGCCCAAAGTAGGGTTTCTTATGGAGTTAAAAATTCAAGGCCTCCTCCCTCCCGTGTCTTCAGCAAAACAGGGTCCTGTAAGGTGAAATTTTTTAGTGCTTTGGTGTCTTTACACGAACTGTAAATGGCTCTGAATGCTTAGATATAGTACCCTCCTTTGAAATAAGATAGAGTAATGGATTGAGATCAGGTGTAATGTGATTTGTAACATCTTTCCTGTTGCAGCTGGCTATTTCTGCCTTTCCTGTCAGAGAGCCTCCAAGTATTACTAAGAAAGCGGGCTTATTTTAAAACGGAGAGAGACAGAATTAATAGTTAGCAGTAAAGCATTTTAGTTTATTATGGGTATTCTGCATTTTTTTGCATCAAATTCAGTCCAAAGGAAACTAACAGGTGTCAGGGATGGCCTTGTTGAATTATTTGCCAGTTAATATAAAAAACAAGGACTTAAGCTATATTTCATCACATTCCAGTTACTTTTTATAATTAGTTGCTTGAACTTGTCTTTATTTTTTTATGTTAGAAATTAAAAACACACAACAACATATATCCTGGTCAAATTGCATCAGCTATGAATTTCCTGAGAAGAATTTATGGACACAATAGGATGACTCTTCTTACATAATATTTGTGATGATGACATGTTTTGAGTAGATGAAATGCTTTTAAAAAGTAGAAAATCAGTGATGTGTCAGTGAATAAATAACAACTCTGGTTGCCAGTAGCAGCATTGTTCTGCAAAAGCCTTTGGTCAGTTTTGCCCAGTTATTCATGTGTAATTGGGGGAAAGGAAGTGATTTTAAGGAATTGCTGATTGGCATTGTATTGGCACCCTCCCATGTTCTGGATCATTTTTTTTCTCTCTTGAATCCAATTCAGCACTTAGCTCTGTTATTAAGACTTGCCCCTGGCTGCTCATTCAATTAGAATGGTCTAATACATTTTTCCTGAGGCATTTTCTCATTGCATATTAGACTACAATTATTGACTAGTAAGACTCATTGCATGAGTAGTTTGGAGTTAAACTGAGGAGATTTGTCTTCGGATCTTTTTGTCTATCAAATTCATAATGTCCCGCTCAAGACATAAGACTATCCTTTCCAATATAATTGGCCTTACAATCCTCCAACTGCAATGAAATGGAATAACCCTACATTCATTTCCACATTTAGCATACCTTGGGCAGAGGCTGGAACATATTCTTTGGCTTAAAAGACAGTCATGGCTGCTTACTTGGGAACAATAATGCAAGATTTGCTTATGTATCAATGGGCAACCAGATTTAACCCTTAGGCTAAATTGTAAGCCCTTCATAGGGCAACTTGGCTAAATACCATATTAGAGTTGCTTTCCTTTTTGCATTTTAGCCGAATTCATATGTGACTCACACAAAGAGATGGATAACTTCTTTGAAGACTCAACACTTTGGCCGTCATTGCAAAAGTTTTAGAAGCAATATTAATTTTTATAAGCAGACTGTATCTTTCTCCCCTTTCAGCCTCAGTGAAATCTTGCTAAAGAGTTATTTTGTTGAACTATGAGTCTCGGGGGCCAACCGGAGGCATAAAGTGGAATGCAAATTTTAGTTATTTAATTCTTTAACTTGATAAAATAAAGTTATCCAATCGGTTCTTAATTACAACCAAAGCATAGAAGTCAGCAATTAATGTAAGGCAAATCCAAGTTTGATGTTTCAGTGCTTTAAGTGTATTTTTTATTGTATTGACCATAAATGTGATGGCATTTGATGAGTGATGGCTTATGTTTTATCCTAATACCGTCACCCCATTCTTTTCTAGCGTGTCTAATGGTTCAATCAGAATAGAGCTGGAAGGGACATTGGAGGTCTTCTTGTCCAACCCCCTGCTCAAGCAGGAGACCCTATACCCATTTCAGACAGGTGGCTGTCCAGTCTCTACTTAAAAAACTCTAGTGATGAAGAACCCACAACTTCTGATGGCAAACTGTTCCACTGGTTAATTGTCCTCATTGTTAGGAAGTTTCTCCTTTAATTCCAGATTGCTTCTCTCCTTGTTTAATTTCCATCCATTCCATAATGCTGCTTGTGTTTCCTTGCTTAGGTATGCCTCTCTGTGGAAAGGATGCCTTACGCTTTATACCGGAAGGGGAGGTGACCTGCAAAAAATTGGGGAGTGAGTATCTCATTTTGCAAATAATCTGTTCATTGTTTGAAGCCTGATAGGTAAGGCAAAATCCAGGCCTTAAGGGAAAAAGTCTCTCTGCCATTTACTACTACTCTGTGGTGTTGATCCAACATTATTTGGTTTTATTCTGCCTGAAAGTGGGATGGGGGAAATATAGAGCTTGGGAACTTCAACTTCAATAGCTAAGAAATGGCATCTTGATCAGTCTTTTCCACCCAGCATAATTTCTGTCTTTTGAGTGTAGTTGTAAGCAGGTAAGTTTAGCCATTTGTTAGGTTAAGACATTATCACTTTCAAGGACTTGCAGCACAAAAATCTGAAGTCCTCTATTTATTCACAGGCCAGGTACGGTAGAGGCAGCCGCAATGCGAGCTTCCACATCCTACTCTGGTATTGAGCTCCAGTCTGTCCTGGAGGAGCCAGCCTCTCTAGGGGTGTAAAGGTAAATTTCCCCCTCTATGTAGCAGAATCTTTTAGGTTCTAATTAAGGTCTCCGAGATCTACTGTGTCCTGAATCAGACTGTTGGCTTGTCTAGCATTTATCAACTTTGCGTAGACTGTTCATTGAGACCTGTAATAAAACTTAAAAAGCAAAGGACTGGACCCGTTCAGATTTTTTCTTTTTTACTTTAGGGGCTGGTTCATCTTGACATGAATGATGATGGGAGCATTAGATGATCATCAAAGGTTTAACTCTGTATTGAAGATGTACTGAAAATGTTTGTTTCTCCTTGCATTGTGTCAGATGCAATGGAAGAATTCTTGCCATTCAGCTCTCTGTTTTCTGTGAATTGGGCTAGATGTGTATATTCAATAAACGAGGATTAATGTGGTAGTGACCCTATTCAAACTTTTAAATAATTGATCCATAATTCATCTTCCAGTCATTCTGTCATAATCATGCATTGTGAACCAGGCTAGACTGGATAGGAATATTTAGGGCATAGTTCTAACAGTTGGAATGTTAAGTGGCCTCTGTGTGATTATACTCATAGTCTAATTTATGCAATGTGACCTCTGATTATTCACAGTACATTACCTTCCATTATATCTGCTTCCATTTTTTTTTTAATTAAAGCAAAAAAATCCAAAGCGTGTCTGGATTTAGAGAAGATTAGTATACATTTCTAAAAGATGGCTATCTGATTTTAGTTTGGGGAGGCAAGTGACTTATATACTGCTTCACAGTGCTTTACAGCACACTCTAAGCAGTTTACAGAGTCAACATATTGCTCCCAACAGTCTGGGTCCTCATTTTACCGATCTTGTAAGGATGGAATGCTGAGTCAGCCTTGAGCCATTCAGAATTGAACTGCTGGCAGCCGGCAGTCAGCAGAAGTAGCTTGCAGTACTGCATTCTAACCACTGCGCCACCACGGATGTTGTCATAAAGGAAAAAAAGTGAAGATGAATAATTTTGTTAGAAAATAAGCGTGGCAATGGAAATGGCATAGGGTGGGTATTCGGAATGTTAACTGAACTTAAAACACTTCTCTTTGGAACTTGTTGCACACTAGCTTTACTGTGTCTTCTCTGTATGGCTCAGATCTAAGCATGTTTTCATACAAGTGAGGCATTCATGATTCAGTGGATCTTCCTCTCTGGGAAACGTACAAAGGGTTGTAGCCCTGGTGTGTATCCTCCTGCAGAAATGATTAGAATGTTAAATACAGGCATCTACAGCAGAAGGAAAGGGAGCTTAGAATTGCAACCTTGGAAGCCAGTCCCATCGTTTGTATAGGCTTTAGTTTTCTCAGGGCCTGAACTTTGGATACGCTAAGGCATCATTTGAGAACTGTATTTCTCATTGATGGTCTTGTAGCCCTTTCTGGTAGCCTCTGGGATTTATTGCTGGAAACTGGATAGAGGTTGCAGAAATAGTTGCGGCAAGAAACTTCATTCTCTCATGAGTTTGTTTTTCTGTACAGGTTCTGCATGGTGTATTCAGAAGTGCCCAACTTCAGTGAACCCAGTTCAGATCACCCTGGGCAGCCAAATAAAGTGGTAGGTTTGTCACATGCAGCTCCATTCTGGGATCTGCCATCAGCAGCTTTAAGCTAGGTTTTTCTTGGGTCTTATCTAATATGACCTTTTGCTGCAGTGGATTGTTTTTTGCATCTTTATGGGAACAACGGACTTTTAAATGAGCAGGTGGGGGTGGGGAATAACTTTTTCAAGGAAAAAAATCATTTGTTTTCTTAATGCTTTTTTTCCCCTTTGCATTTCTTTTTCAAGGCACAGGGTGAGCAGGCTAATAATTCCATTCTGTCAGCTAATTCGGGTACTTGTACTTTTGGGCCAACTGGTAAGTAAGTGTATGGGAAGTAGGAGAAAGCATGGAATGGCTATTTGGGAAGACGCCTTCGTTTAAATTGTGGTTGATTTTAAAAAGCAACGCTAAGAAACTACAGTTAACTTTGGCTTGCTCCTAGATTAACCAGAATAATTAAAGCCAAATTTGATACAGAATTTAAACAGCAAGTCAACTTCACCTCCCTAGCCCTGGACTCATCACTAATGATCCTAAAGTCATTGACTGAGATGGGCGGCTATAGAAATTAAATAAATAAATTAAAATAATAAATCCAAAACCTTGCTAGACAAATTTTGGAGGAGTACTCACTGCTCCTTGTCCAGTCAGGTTTTGGTAGTATGTGTCAGTTTACATCTCCCATTCCACAATTTCATTTCACAAATAAATAAACCATGGACAGGCCAGGCATCTGATTCCTTTGGTATAGTCCCATATACATCAATCATTTTATCAGGGCAACTTACTGGGGAGAACATACAGGAAACTGATTTTGAAGAACCTCAAGTTCCTGATCAGAGGACACAATAACCCAATTTATTGAACCCAAAGTTGGACACAATAAAAAAGTATCTGCTACATAATCTTTGTAAGATAATTGTTCCCAGTAAATTAACACCCAGTAAAGATTTTGCACCAAAATCTTTTAATCACTTTTAACAAAAAGTTGTTTTGTTAACAACTTTTAAGATGTGTGAACTTCAACTCTCAGAATTTCCCAGCCTTCAAGTCCCTGCATCTTAAAAGTTGCTGAGGTTAGAAAACAGTGACTTAGATGGTGATGTGATATGTTAACTTTTTTTAATTAGCTTTGGTGCCTGTTTATAGATTAGCAAGGAATTACCTGCACTATACAGAACTCTCCCAAGATCCTGCTACGTCACTAAGACACCGCTTGTTTTTCTGGTGCATTGATTACCATCGTGTGGCAAGCTATCTCTTGGGACTTTGTGGTCTCCACTGGTGATTTCACCAGCTCTTGGCAACTCCATGCTAAATGCTCCCTAGTTAAGAACAGGCTCTTTTTGAGCATTGGCAGTCTCCATTGCTAAAGAAATGTGGCCTGAGAAAATAGAAAGTTTGATGGCAGTTTTTAAAAAATTGTTTCCTTTTTTTTTTTTTTTTTAGGAAATGGTTTGCCGACTGGACCAGAGCTGACTGGATTGTCCACTGCTTATAATCATGCCCCCACCTATGCAGGTTCTGGGAGGTCTGGCGGACGGGCCCCCGCTCCTCTTGCGCCTGTGCTGTCTAACAATGCTCGTCCCTTACAAAGCACAATTAGTAATGGGAGGGACCCCCGCAGAGCCTCCAAAAGATGACCAAACCAAACCCCACCCTGTCCACATAGCCTCGTTAGCCTACTTGAACACTTGCTGCACTTTTATTTATGGTTTACTGTGAAAACGTTTATTCTTTCTGATTCTTGGCCTTCCATTGTCTGGAGGGAGAGACTTTCTCACTTCTCTGCCCCCTTGCCCCTCTCGCCCTGCCCTGATTCAAAATTCAGTGAAGCTACTGATCATGTGTCGTCACCCTGGAAAGAAAATGTGTGGAAATATAGAAGCCTATTTGAAAATAGATTTCCTCGTTAAATATTAGTTGCTGTTTTCCAAAAGGTGGCCCAGTTTTGGCTGGATAAGTATTTTTTTTATTTTGGGTTTAGTTTGTGTGATGCAGCCTTAAGATGTTTGCTTATTTCCTTTCTGCTCCTGGGACTGACACACATCCCAGTTGGTGGGAGCTTGTGATAAGTGGGGTGGGGGTGGGGAGGGGTAGGAAGAAGTTCCATCTAACAAGCCAGTTCTCAATTAAAAATTTCTAACAATAAGTGCAGATGAACTGTCCAAGCTGGTTGACTTGTTATTTGATTGGGGTTGATCTCACGGCAAGATTCACCTGTGTCTTGTCCAAAAAAATGTACGCTGATAAGAATCCAACTTTTACATAAAATAGAAATCCCAGATTTTTACCAGTTATCCTGCCTTTCAGAAATGCCACAAAACTTTTAAATCTCTCAAACATACATCTCTTATTTTTTAATTGCCCTTCTTGGCGATCTGAAGTTTTTTCATACTTGAAGTAGGTTATTTTATCCTTTAGAGCTTTTCTTGGTATCCATATTCCCAGCTGGTGTGGAATCTCCTGGAAAAAAACCTTTTGCCAGTTGATTCTGCAGATTGCTGCTTTAGAGGAGCCCTGCTGATCTCAAGTGGCAAGTAGTGGTTTCAAGATGGTTTGCGTGCAGGGAAGAGAAGAATGATTTCATGTACACAGCCAAAGAGCATCCTAGACATGAAAATTTTCCATTTGCACTGTTTTCCCCCCCTCTACTGGACCATGAGAATATTGAATCTCAGACTTGCAAATTATGCAGGACTGTTCTCAAGGGGTAAATAATTAAAGCAATTGAGGCGCTCCATCCTTTTTATAGGTGAATTGTGAAGGATGCAGCATATAATGAAAGGGAGAGGGCTGGTGTCACAGTAGCATGATGCTTTCATCCTTTTCACAAAAGGGCATTCTTCAGACATTTTGAGCCTCCTAAGTAAGCAGCATAAATCTCCCCCTGGCAGCTGAAGTGGAATGCTACAAAGAAAAGGTGTACGTGATCAATGATAACATTCCCTTTTTGTGAGAACCCTCAATTCTTAAGTGCCTGTTAAACCAGGGGTCTCCAACCTTGGCAACTTTTAAACCTGGTGGACTTCAACCCCCAGAATTCCCCAGCCAGCTTTGCTTAAAAGTTGCCAGGGTTGGAGACCCCTGTGTTAAACCCAATACTTTTGCAGTTCTTAACTTTGGTGGGGGTGGGATTTTTTTTGGAAAAAGAATCTTGACTCTGGCTCAATTGAAGTTTTCAGGTTGCTGAGTTTGAGAAAGCAGAATAAAACACTCGCATTAGTACTAACTTTTACGGTTTAAAAAAACCTGTTTTGTAATTATTCCTGGTAGCGATAAAACTATCCGGTCTTCCTTAAGATTATGATTGTGATTTGGAATATATCGAAATGCTATAAGACGACTGGATTTCTCCCCCCTTTACTTTTTGGATGAAGTCTTTATAATTAGATTTGCACTAACTGTATTTTAAGAAAAAAATAAACTTTGGGTTTTTTTTTTAACTTTTTTAAAAAAACCAGTTTGAAACAATGACTTCTGTTTGTCCAGATTTACATGGGTGTAAATATAATTTCTGAGGGGATGCAGTGGCTAGGATGCTGAGCTTGTCGATCAGAAAGGTCAGCAGTTCAAATCCCTAGCGCCACATAAAGGAGTGAGCTCCTGTTACTTGTCCCAGCTTCTGCCAACTTAGCAGTTCGAAAGCATGTAAAAATGCAAGTAGAAAAATAGGGACCACCTTTGGTGGGAAGGTAACAGTGTTCCATGCGCCTGTAGTGTTTAGTCATGCTGGCCACATGACCACGGAATTGTCTTCAGACAGCGCTGGCTCTTCGGCTTAGAAATGGAGATGAGCACCATCCACTAGAGTCGGAACAACTAGCACATATGTGCGAGGGGAACCTTTACCTTTAAATATAATTTCTAAATATAGAGGATGTAGGTATATACAAATTTTGGAAGCATTTTTAAGCACTTCCTATTGTTTTTTCTAAAATGGTAATGTCCTGTTAAATAACATTAGATGCTTATTGAAAGTTTCAGTAGTATATGAACTGATTGGAATGAAACATGATAGACCTGTTTGAAATGCCATAGCATACATACTATTTTATGTAATTTTGGATCTTGCATCTTGAAATGGGGGTGGAATGTCCATGACACAATGTCTTAAGAATCTGATATGTTTCCTGAATAAAATCTAGACCTGCAGATTTTCAAACTTTTCACACCATGTACAGTCATGTCTTAATATTTTGATAAGTGAAGGTATTGTGGAAAACAGTTCTTCCAATAGCTGCAAAAAAAGAAGAAATTTGACAGGTTGTTGTTCATAAGTGTAGGTGTTAATTGGAAAGTAGCTTCCTGCTCCTATACAACCATGCATTCTCCCTTTCAAAACAAAGCTTTGACCACTAGTGTTGGCCCCTGTGAGTAGAAAAGGTTAATTTGATCCTGATTATCTGCTGGTTCTCAAATCTTAGTGCATTTGGCTTAACCAAGATTGGCTGATACAACACATCATGTTAAATACAGTAAATTGAACATTTGGCTTGTGCAGTTTATGAGCCCTATATGATGGCTATCCTAATTGCATTCCAGTATGGGAGAAATTAGAGAATCGAGCATAATTTATTGGTTTCCAGGGTCACTTAAAAGTGCTCTTAATTCTAAAGTAATAGCAATAGCACTTAGGCTTATATACCACTTCACAGCCCTCTTAAGTCTAAGGGGTTTACAGAGTCAGCCTCTTGCCCCCAACAATCTGGGTCTTCATTTTACCCATCTTGGAAGAATGGAAAGCTGAATCAACCTTGAGCCGGTAAGAATCAAACTGCTGGTAGCCAGCAGTCAGCAGAATAGAATAGAATTTTTATTGGCCACGTGTGATTGGACACACAAGGAATTTGTCTTGGTGCATACGCACTCAGTGTACATAAAAGATAAGTTCATCAAGAATCATAAGGTACAACAACTATAGTCATAGGTTACAAATAAGCAATCAGTAGACTGCAGTCTAACCACTGTGCCACCGTGGCTCATTTAATCCTATCTTAAAGTAGTTAAACATCTTTATCCTGGCAAGTTCTAGTCAAACAAAAATAAACAGCTAAAGATGTTGGAAAAACATGAATGTTAAGAGATGCTTTTGTGTGACGAGTATTGGGTGGTCATTCTATAAGTATAAACATTCTTTGATATCACAGAGATAGGACTTGATTTGCAGGTTTGTTTTAATCCCCCCTCCCCCCCTTGTCTATTTCAAAATAGCTGAAGACCATCAGTTTTTAATCAAAGGTTTCAGAAAGGGGATGGAGGGCTACATGTTACCCACTGTAAATGAGGGCCAAAGTCTTTTTCAGTCAGTCCCACTAACTACCTGCTGTAAAAAAAAAAGTGAGGTATTAGGTGTGAGCTGCTTGCTTTCTCTGTATCCATCCTATGTCCATTTCCCCCTACTCATCACTTCTGTTAACAAAATAATATCAATTATTAATTTACATTTTCTTGCCTCAAACTTCACGCCGACTGCTGCAAAAAACGAGATGGGCAAAACAATATATACATTAATAGTGATGTTCAAGCATCCTTGCAAATGCTATAAGATGACTGGATCCCTTAGCTCTTAGACCAGTGATGGCGAACCTTTTAGGCACTGAGTGCCCAAAGTGCTGTGTGTGCCCAAACTGCAAGGCACAGGTGCATGCACACCTGTGCATATGCTGGCGCCCCACGCAGAGACCCGAAGACCAGCTGGCCAGCGGGAGGCACTCACACATGGCAGAGGCCCGAAACAGCTGGGGTGATGGTGCACATGCCCACAGAGAGGGCTCTGTGTGCCACCTCTGGCATGCTTGCCATATGTTCGCCACCACTGTCTTGGACATTCTCACAAATCTGGAAAATCTTGGAGCCATGGAATAAGTTATTCCATACTGATAAAAAATTCTAGAGCAAAATTAAATTATGTGCCTATGAAAGTTTGAAAGTAAAAATGGACCTTGTTTCTTTGTTACTTACTTAAGCATTAAGCCGTCTTGGCGTTTGTTCCTTAAGCATTTAAACTGGTTCTAGTATGAATGTGTCATAGTAGGTGACCATACCTAGCTGAACTTTGACTGATCTTAAGAGGTGAATGGCACCTCGTTCTTTGGGGCCATCAGAAATATCTAGGACGGTAGACTAGATAAGCTAAAAATCTGGAAGAAGGCATTGATGCATAATAAGTATTAGGACCAAAAAACATTAATTTAATCCACTTGCTTTAGGGATGGGTGAAGTTTTGCACAGCAGTCTTTCCCTTTTGCTATGAAGATCAGATTTAAATTGTGAATGGCTGGTGCTCCCCCAATGCAGCAGTGAGAACAGGATTTAATTTGCACAGCTGAAATCAACAGAAGGTTATCAGGATCTCTTTATTAAGGGTCATGTTGCATGAGATCTTCAGGAAGCCACTGGCAGGCCCATTATGTAGGTGTTTCTCAATGATACTTGGAATTAAGTCAATACAATCTCAATATTACGGCCATGGAGCAGCAGCATGTACATTTTGGAAATGTAGATCCAAGAATATGAAATCTTATTCTGAAACCAAGTTTTATTCACATGAAAATTGATTTCTGGCCTTTAAAACAAAAAGGAGTTGGGGATTCTGAATATTAGGCAAAAACAATGCCAAGGTAAATGTGGACATTATTGGTGATCTAAATGCTCCCTCTAGTGGTAATAACTTGCATGTAGCTGCTATACTATTAATAGAATTATTCCACAATTGCAGGTCTAATGAATCACAAATTCAGCTGGTAGAGTTTCCCATCATTCCTTGTTCCCTCTGGGAAAAGACCGTCCTAATTTTCCATGCTAGATTTTTTTCCATCAGTTACTACTCAACTGGAAATGAGATTGGAGCAGGAGAAAATGAACTGTTTTTAAAGGTTTGAGTGGTAGAGAAGAATTAAAAAGTCATTATAATTTCTTCTCACGTTTGGAAGTTTGTCATTCCTTTTGTCCCTGATTTGCAGAATAATATAATTTGAATTAGTTAGGCTGAATGAGGAAAAGGAAAGTCTTGATTTTGCTTGATTTGAGGAATGGAAATGGGGTGACACATGCTGCAGTAACCGACTTACATTTTTATGCATATGGCTGGGGAGAAAAAGAAATCATTGTCTTTCCATATTTCAAAAAGCCTGACCCTCTTGATGGAATATTCATTTCAGTCTCTGATAAACAACAACCAAATCTGTATCATTTGACACAAATTCTTGAGAATCACACAAGCACAAAAAAGATTTGATGAGTGAAAAATAACTACTGCTTTTGAACATGTACAAAAGACAATAGAAAATATTCCCTTGAGCGAATTCTTTAGGAAGAGAGTTCATAATTTTGACAAATTTTGGAAATGGGTGGCAGAAAATTTCAAATTTAGCTTATTCCTTAGCCATAGCACTTAGATTTATATATCAGTGGTGAAATTCAGGTGGTTCTATCCAGCTTGGGCGAACCAGTAGCGTCGGCAGCGGAAGGCTCCACCCACCTGACCGGACGTCATTACGTCCCATTTTTGGCCCTCTGCGCATGTGCAGAAGTCTTTGCACATGCATGGAGGAGGCACGCATGAGCTCACATTTGTGAACGGTAGCGAAGATAAGTGAATTTCACCACTGTTATATACTGCTTCCTAGTGCTTTACAGCACTCTCTGAGCGATTTACAGGGTCACTGTATTCCCCCCCCACCCCAAATCTGGGTCCTCATTTTACCAATCTCAGAATGATGGAAAGCTGAGTCAACCGTGAGCCGCTCAGGGTTGAACTCCTGTCTGTGTTGGAAGAGTTAGCCTGCAATACTGCATTCTAACCACTGTGCCACCAGTGTCCTTAGCTTTTATTTTTTTTTAATATTCTTTATTGTCCAATGTGCAGGATTGCAATAACAGGAAAGGAGGATAGCAGAATAAACCTTCTGAATTTTTTTTTTAATTTTCACCATCATTTCTAATTTGTTTTAAAGTGTTTTAAAAAGGTTTTAAAGTAATCTTCCTTGCAACCCACTTTCCATCAAATAAACAGCTATTGAAAACTGACATTTATTTTCCAGATGAATGTTTCTCTTTGGACATTTTGAATTCATGTATACATTTCATTTGAGACGAAGAGAAACAAAGCTTGAAAGATTACGATTAGTTCTTTTGTTATCTGGCCAAATGGCCTCTTATAATTTAGGGAGTAACTCGGTAAATATTTGAAGATTCTGAGTTGCTATATGATAAGGGTTACCTTGTAAAACGTGACACCGTAAAGCTTTGGGACCGTGGATGTTTGCAACTGGCTACTTGTGTGAAATGATCAAAACAATATTGTGCTCTTGTGACACAAGCTCTGTTCCTTTTGGAGTTGTGTGCCATGATGCATGCTTAGAAAGGCTTGGGAGGGAAGGAAGGAGGGAGGGAGAGACTAGAGACAGATGTGCCACTCCTAGATTAGAAATAAAGACAGAAATAGAATGATTTGGGAGACTGTTTCCAGCAATGTGTCTGCTGTTTACATTTTCAGCATCCACCTCCGCATTGTATAATCGTAACAAGAGTTGCCTTGTTAAGATATGGCATAGAACTTTAAAAGTAAATAAATACAAAAATCACACCCAACAAGACTCTTCAGCAATCTTCTCTTGACTCTACAAACTAACAAACCTTCGGAGGCATGAAACACTGAGCTACCCAACACAATTTTGCCAGTCTATATATTGTTCTGTATTAAAATTCTAGGATTGTGGCAGCCAGACCTATTTATGTCCATCTTATTTGCCAGCCATTGCCTCTTCCCAGAGTTTCCCTGGCAAAAATAAGTCTCTGCCTAGAATAGCAGTGCAACAAGAGCCTTGGTGGCGCAGCAGACTAAAGTGCTGTTAAGTAACACCAGCTGCCTGTAATTACTGCAAGTTCAAATCTCACCAGGCTCAAGATCGACTCAGCCTTCCATCCTTCCGAGGTAGGTAAAATGAGGACCCGGATTGTGGGGGCAATAAGCTGACTTTGTATAAAAAAGAACACCACTTAGAGGGGGCCGAAAGCCTTACTAAGCAGGTAGAAGGGCGGCATATAAATCGAATCAATAAACAAACAAACAAACAAACAAACAGCCTTCCCTCCCTCTCTTCTACAGGAAATTTTTCTACATGAAACTAAACAATACTGCAATCTTAGCTTCTCCTTATAAGCAAAACTTTCACACAATCCGGGTCCTCATTTCACGAAACCTACACTTGGTTTTCTGCATGGGTATATGAACAATCAATAGGAAGATTTAGCCATCATTTGATACTTTACCTTCCCTCCCCCCTCCCCTGATATTTTTTGTAATTGGCTAACAGTTCTTATAGTTTTGCTAAATTAAATGAGCCAAATTTCATAATGTAAACACTCAGCATTTTTAAGAACTTTCATCTTAATCATTGGCCTAGCATCACCCTCTTCATTACAGATTAGATCAAGATTCTGTGATGCTTAAAGAGTAGATCAAATGAAATTAATTTAATCATAGATGATTTCAGTGGGTTCCTTCAAGCCTGACTAAATCTTAATCCAGCTCAATGTTTCTTTACAATTTCATATTAATAGTTATCTTGGAATATTTTACAACTTTCGAATTGGTTAATACATTTCCCATGTATTTGTGAAGTTCCTGGAAAACATTTGTATTTATGGTTAATATTTTTACATTATGAATGTTTTAATCTTTTGCATTTATTTGCGGCTTTGGTGCAGCTAATACTCTAAGGTTTTGCAACCATTTATCAGCAACTCTGCCTTGTAGCTTATATTTTATGGCCCATTAAATCTTCTCTCATTTCCTATAAATGGAAAAAAGGAAACCAAAAGTGGTAACATGAGGATTTACTTATAAAAATGACATGGCATTGAAAACCCTTGTATGCGCATGGAATATTGCTAACTCATGTACTGCAAAGAGAGAGTATTTTCCAAGCAATGGCACTGGCTGGGAGAGCGAGACCACGCAGTCTGATTAAAACAGGTTGGGTCCAATGGTTAAGGCACCAGGGTAAAACCCAAGAGACTGTGAGTTCTAATCCCGCCTTAGGCACAAAGCCAGCTGGATGATCTTGGGCCAGTCACACACACTCGGCCCTAGGAAGAAGGCAAAGGCAAACCACTTCTGAAAAACATTGCTAGAAAACGGCAGAGACTAATCCAGATAGTTGCCAGGAGTCATGACTAACTTGAAGCCCACCATCTCTCTTTCACCCCCCCTCCCCCCTCCAATATTATAGAGTGCATCCATATCCTATTAAAAATACTTGTGCACAATATTAAGTAGAGAGAAGTGTTTAATTACTCTGCATTTTACATTCTCTTAGCAGTTGCTCTTATTTTGAAAAAGAATGAAGTTAGGTACTTGGCATGTCTAGCCAGAAATAGCCTTGCTAACTCCTGCTAAGGAATGTGGCTGGGAAATCTAAACTAGATGTCTTATTTAATATATGCAGGAAAGATTGATATGGTATTTTGCACTGAATTTCTCTCAAATTTCTTTATTTGAAACATTTATTTAGCCACCAATGTTCCAACCAACTCCGAGTGGCTCCCAATCAAAAGTTAAAACAACATATGAAACCATATTAAAATTATCAAATTAAATGCATCAAAACATTACAAACAATAAAAACCTGGCATCTGTTTATCTGAAGACCAAAAAAACCACAGGAAGCATCAGTCAGATAGCCTCAACTTAAGCTCAATGCGGCTACTCAGCTTTCTTGGGGGTGTTTCAAAAATGGTTTGCCTTTGCTTTTTCTTCTAAGGATGGTTTGACTTTCCAGTGCCCAGTCCTGAAATTCCTTAGAATTTTTTCATCCTGAGTACTACTCAGTAATGCCCTGCTTATTTTAGCCCTGCTGAAATTAGCCAAGATCTCTGGGTAAAGTCACCTGCCAAATCAAGCTTGTTTTTAAAAATGGCTTGCTAAATGAAGGATAGATAATGGGAAGATTGTAGCTTCCGAAAAGGAAACCAAAAGTTCTAACATATATATTTCTCTTCTTGCTTCCCCCTCTTATGCAATAGAATGTAAGGCTAATTTAACTGGCTGCCCAATGTTTTGAATTGCAAAACGTTGTTTTCATATCAAGTGGACCCCACAACAATAGGCTTTGTGGCATCTAAACTATCATGTATTGGTGAGAAAGGAAGAAGTGATGAAATTAAGATTGGGAAGTTGAAATGAGGCACTGTCAACAATAGCTCCGTCTCCAGATTTTCCTGCTCAGTTCAGGCAGATGATAGACAAGAATAGAGACCCCAAATTTGCTTTCTGGAAAGAAATGATGGGTATAAAGGAACAAAATCCAGTTCTGACGTACTCTTAGGCAAGTATCCATACAGCTGTAGCTATAGATACTAGCAAAGCTGTTTTAAAGGCATGTCTTTCTCATTCAATACAGTATGCTTCTATATTTTTTGCATCTGTCTTCAGAAAGCCAACTTTCATCATTATGAAAGCTGAGTCTGTGACAGAAATGCTAGATGCAGTAGTTTGGATGATCTAGCTGACATCTCAGTACCAATAGGTTCAGGGTTATTTTTACAATGCAGTTGTGAAAGTGGTAGCACAGATGGGCCCTTGGAAAACCTGGTGAGATTTAAATCTCAGCGTCATCGAGAACATTGGTTAGTGCCAAGATCAAGGAGCGCAAATGAATATGTGAGCATTTTTGTTCCAGTATTTAATGCAGATACAATATCTGTATCTTGTCTAATTGCAGCAATGCTTCTCTGCAGGATTTAACAGCTGCCTTAGTGAATGTAATGAAAAGCAAGAATAGGGAAATTCTAATTTGGAAATATCAAATTCTCACGACACAGAGGAGTTTAGCTTTAGGAGTTGGGCTATATGGGGAATCCCAAGCATATTTTTGTATCCTGTCCCCAATATATAACCCCAACTTATAATTGACTTCAGAAGGAAGAGAGATGTACATTTACCATTGTACATAAATGGTGAGGAGGTGGAGAGGGTTGGTAATTTTAAATTTCTGGGCATTTATATCTTGAAGGACCTCTCATGGACTATGAATGTTAACATGCTTGTGAAGAAGACACAGAAGAGGCTGTACTTCCTGAGAATGCTCAGGAAGATAAATCTATTTCAGCATCTACTTCTGTCCTACTATCGCAGCACCATTGAGAGTGTCCTGACATACGGCATTCTTGCATGGTATGGGAGCAGCTCTGTAGCGGACAAAAAAGCTCTACAGAGAATCATTAAAACTGCCCAGAATATCATTGGGCTCCAGCTACCAGCCTTGGATGACATCTTTGAATCTCGCTGTTTGAGGAAGTTGCATAACATTCTCAGAGACTCTTCCCATCCTGCTTACAATCTTTTTGGACTGTTGCCTTCTGGCAGAAGATACAGAACAATTAAAACTCGGACCACACTTTTTCTGAATAGTTTTCATCCCAGAGCTATAATTGCACTCAACAATGAACTAAAGGGCCACCATCAGTGAGCTGTTGGACAGCATTACTTGGTCTGTTGTGTGGATGTTTGGGTGGTTTAGGGATGGGGAATTTGTGGTGTGTGGGGGTGTGTTTGGGGATTGTTATGTGTGTTGGATCTGGTATTTGGGTGTTAAGTGAATTTCGCTGTATGGGTATACTGTGTATACAAGTACAATGACAATAAAGTAGTAGTAGTAGTAGTAGTAGTAGTAGTTGTTGTTGTTATTATTATTATTATTATTATATACCTTCCCAGTTTCAGAAAAAAATGTTATTTAATGCAGTGGCTTGCAACAAATTGTCCCTTTCAAGCCCTAGGGCATGTAAAACAAATGCTGCTATTACAGATTTTCAAAGTTCCCTGTGGACATCACTCTCAACACCATGGTGCTGGATGTGAAGAATGATGGAGGGAATGCTTACGAGATACCTTGATCCATTATTTTGAGTTAATATCCATATGTGTGTAAATATTGTTTTGGGAAGACTCGTATGATTTAAAGATGGGATTATGATTTATTTGGAATTGTGAGTGGTGTGGTGAAGAGGTGGAGCTCTTACCTTACAATCAGGAGGCTATGAATTCGAGCCTAGGTAACCTAGTTTGAGTTCCTGGGTGCAAAGAGAAAATATCTGCTGTGAGTTCCGCATAGGCATCAGGAAGGGCATCTATCCAGTAAATGCTCAGCTCCATTCAGTTGCCCCGATTCTGTCCTGATGCAAGGGATCACAGGGTTGTTAAAAGAAAAAAAAAGATTTATTTTGAATTAGATGAAGGACCATGGATTTACCAAGCACTATTCTTTTACAATGGAAACATGGGTGTTAGTAGGTCATCAGTGGAATTCTTTGGGAATCAGTTTCTACAAATTTCAATACAGTCTAGAGCATGATCTGGTATAAGCCAGTCAGTGATATCTTTAGCTGACTCAAGATGGTACAAAGAAAATGCCTTGGTTCTGAGCCTCTTCACCCCACACCAAGTCCTGGAGTAAAACATAAAAATGCCATGCAAAATAGAAATAGAATATAGTAAGAGTGGCTACTCCATCTATATTGGTATGAGAGGAAACTGTGAATGAAAGTTGTTTGTATACTTCCAAACCACCCTGCCACTACTCTTTTGCATTTAAAAGCCTGTAGAAATGAACTGCTGGCATTTTAGTAGGGGAGAAAGAATTCAGCTCTGTGGGAGACTTGAGCCAGATGTTCCCTTCAGCAGGGAAAAAGATTACCCGTAAACTTTACAGAGCCACAGTTTTGCAAAGAAAACACCAGATTTGCTTTAGATAATTACACTCTCTAAGCGGTTTACAGAGCATATTGCCCTGACGAATCTGGATCCTCAGTGGTCTTCTGGGTGCGATTCAAGGTGTTGGTCACCACCTTTAAAGCGCTCCATGGCATAGGATCCCGGTACCTTCGAGACCGACTTCTGCCACCAATAGCCTCCCACCAGCCAGTTCGCTCCCACAGAGAGGGTCTCCTCAGGGTGCTATCGGCCAAGTTATGTCGGCTGGCGACACCCAGGGGGAGGGCCTTCTCTGTGGGAGCCCCAGCCCTGTGGAATGAACTGCCACCGGAAATGCGTAACATCTCCGACCTCCGGGTGTTTCGCTGTGCACTCAAGACCCTGTTGTTCCGCCAGGCCGGGTATTAACATAATAATTTTAAATTGGGTGTTTTAAATTTCTGGGGTTTTAAATTGATCTGAATTATTTAATAATTTTAAATTATTTTAATTGATGTTTATCTTGTGCTTTTAATAGGCTGTACACTGCCCTGAGTCCTTCGGGAGAAGGGTGGTATAGAAATAAAATAATAATAATAATAATAATAATAATAATAATAATAATAATAATAATAATAATAATAATAATAATAATAATTACCTACCTTGGAAAGATGGAAGGCTGAGTCAACTTTAAGCCAGTCAGGATCAAACTTCTGGCAATGAGCAGAATCAGCCTGCAATACTGCATTCTAAACACTGCACCACCACGGCTCATCTTATGCCTACCTTGTTTTTTTAGGAAGACCCTTCCCTTTACCCTCCGCCAATAATTTGGCCTCTGGTTGAAACAAATTCCAGATCAAGCTGGAGACTCAGAATTTTTTTAAATGAGGGTGGGAAAGGAAAAGTATACTTTTCATAGTAGGCACTATGTTGGGAAGATCCCAAGGGAATAGTTGGAGCTTGGACTTCCATATGATTAAATATTGTGGCAAGCTTCCCTTCCTCTCAGGAATTCTCAATCCACCAATTTCTTTCTGAACTACCTTTAATACATTATTCCCTGGGTGCTATTACATCTTGATATATCATAAAACTAATGGGGTCTAGAGAATATTACATTTTTACCGTGCGGTGGAGAGGGACAAGTTTTGACAAATTGATCCAGCTAAAATAGTTTTCCGCCTGGTGTGTAAGCTCCATTTAGGTGGCATGTGCTTTACCATCTTCAATGAGACACAGGCCTTCCAGGTGGATGGCACCTAGCATTAGTCAGAACACATTGCGTGCGCTGGCCATCTTTCTATCTTTCGCAGTTTTTATGTGGCAAGAAAAAAAATATATTGAAGAAAAAGTAAACACAAAGGGGGAGGGAGGTCACAAATGGAAAATGTCTTTATCTGAATCTCGCCATCAAATTTGTTGAAAGAAGCAGGATGATAGCATGAGAAATACGGTTATCTTGAAGCACTTAGATATTACATTTTAGAGGGGTGTGGATGCTGTTTTTTCTTTATTCAGAAGTCTGTGGAAACCCAAAACACACTCATACATACATACATACATACATACATACATACATACATACATACATAATCTGAATGCTGCCTATATTTTGGGATTAAACTTGCAAAAATGAGACATACAGCCCTGGTTTCTAATTGTGCATGCAGTGATGCCTTTAGGCCTGGGCAAATCTGGTAATTGCCTGGATCAAATTTCTTATTTATTCAATAAATTAAAAAAGAAATCTACAGGGAAGATTACTCATTGTGTTTCCTTATCCAGGCAACCTGCTGCACTAGTATGCTTGCAAAATGATGTTTGAGACCCCTGATTTTTAACAGGTAGACTTTTCATTTTTGTGTTCAGATGGCATTTTGTCATTATTAGTCTGGAGAAACAAGGAAGAAAGTTAAAGCTAAGAAGAAAATCTGAGAGACAATCTACACTATGACTTTGACAAATTTATTGATAGGAATTGTGCTCAAAAGTGGGGAAACAGCTCTGATGCTTTTTCCAAAGTTGATGGCCTTGCAGGTGCAACCATGATAGCTTTGGTGAAGACTCCAAAAACGCTAAGGTCATCATAATGCCCCTTTAGATTTCCCCACATTTGGAGATTGTGGGCCAGGGGTGAAATCTACTTACCTTCCCTAACGGTTCGGAAGTGCACGTGCTGCGCACGTGTGTAGAGGGTAAAAAACAGGTTACTTCCTGGTTAAAACCAGAAAGTAACGATGACCGGGAGGGTAGGTGGAGCCTCGCACTGCCGTCGCTACCGGTTCTCCGAACCACCCGTCGCCATCGCTACTGGTTTAGTCGAACCGGTCTGAACTGGTAGGATTTCACACCTGCTGTCAGCCCTATAGAGTAGACTAGGGTACAAACCAAATGCCCTATGCTCTATGGCCTTGGTAACAAATCATTCTGCTTTAAGGCCATTCCTTCTCCTTCTACAGGAACTGGTGGGAACTCTGATAAGATACAGTTCATTCCACTCCAGGCTTCAAATGTTATATTTTATACGGTTTCTTAATGCCTTTCCATCTATTCTTATTAATGTATAAGCTGCACTGTATTCAGTGGGCATTATTCATGGCTAGGTGTACACAGGATTGCCTGCACACATCACATCTATGTGATTTCCTGCCAGCCCACTCAACCCCAACAATTTACCAGAGGCCTGTTTCTTAATTCTATTTTAGAAATAAGCTGTCAAATGCCTGACAACCTGATTATTTTTCTGGGATACTAAACTGTTCTCTGCACTCCAATTTATAGAAGCGTAGCTGGAGAGGTCACTATTTATGTTGACAAGTTAGCATGAATGTTAGGAAAGCAAATGCCACTAATCAGTGCAGGCTTTCAGAATTCACCTTGTCAATGAGTGTTTTTCTGTTCTAATAATTAATGGAACATTTATTCTAGGCTTAGATTCAGCAAAATAATAACATTTTAAGAAGTCACATGGTAGCAGTGTCCTGCAAAACCAATTCCACCTGTTTTTATTTATTGTATTTAATACATTTGCATATTATTACTTATTCTGTTAGACTTCAAAGAAGTATACAAAGCCAAGAAATGATTAAATTAAAACTCAGAGATAAAAAGGATGATATGCTTAATCTGTTCAGGAAAGGGTCTAGTAGTTGCATACACATAACGTGCTAAAGTTGGTTAGTTTTGGGGTGACTTCATATATGGGTAAACCCAGGCTATTTGATTGAATAAATAGAACCCATATAATGGATTAGTTTCAAGCATATTTCTGTGAATGCGTCCAAAGTATAATAAATACAACTTCAACATAGACTAATCACATACATTTAATGCTGGCATAAGCAAAGCTGTTTGGGCATTATTCTCAGTAGTAAAACATCAGCTTAATATATATAAAAAAAGGCTCAGGTAAGTTCCTGTGCATATTCACTAGATGAATATCTGGAGATTCTCTGCTATAAAAGGAAGCTTCCTGAATGGGAGAAGGCGCCATAATGAAAAGATCTTACCTTGAATGGAATAGTCATTTAAGCTTTGGCCAATGATTGTCAAGTTTGGATTTATGGAGTTGGGAGGACAGGCATTTTTAAACTCTTGGGTCTCAAGCCATTCGGGGCTTTAAATAGGAGTCTCAATACCTTGACTTAGAAGTGGGAAAAGAACCATAAATTTCTTTCAGCACTGGTGGTATTGGAACAAAGACAGAGATGCCAGCCAGAAGGCTAACTAATGAATTGCTACCAAGTGGAATTTTGGAGTCATTTTCAGTCCTACATTTAGGGCTGTGTGTTAACATTGTGCCAAGAATTTAATTTGCAATTTTTCAGCTATTCTCAATTTGAGAGGGAGAGTGAAAAAGAGGGTTTTTGTTTTCTCCATTGATTCATCTATCTACATACATACACACACACACACAGACACACACACAGAGAGAGAGAGAGAGAGAGAGAGAGATTATCCTTTATCCTAGGTTCTTTGCCATGACTGTGTTGAAGTACTCTCTCAGATCTTTGAATCAGCAGAAAAATACCTCATTGTCATTGATCCTTATCCTGATGATCCTTATTCTTCCATGGATGTCCTAGCCTGTTAAGGATATTATTGAGTTACACCCAAAGTTGTGGCTTATAAAGCAGAGTACCGTTAGAGTTTTATGCACGGAAATGGTTTTGAGAGTAATTGTGAATAATATACAGACAAATTGGGTTTTATAGCATGTTACTTTTAGGGAAAAGCAAAATCATAGTCCTTTAACAATTCAAGTCTTAGCCATATAAAGTGCAATATAAGATCAATCCAGGGATATAAAATCTTCTTACCAGTTTGTAGAAAAATACAAGGAACAATCAGGAACAATATAAAAACAGTTCAATAAATATAAGAAAGCAGTAATCATGATCAAGCAGTTGACCATAGAGAGATCAAAAAGAGTTACAGCGTAGCAGCAGGTAAAAAAAGGTGTAATGTTCCCAACTAACCATACTTTAGCTCTCCTTAAATACATTGGTACAGAGCTCAGCCAGTCAGGATGCAGAATGACTCAGCACAGTTCTTAAAGCTACATAATACAGTCACATAATACAAACATACAATGTTGGCTTATATATTTCCTGGCCAACCAATTAGGTAACAAACATTTCCTAACATAGCCAGTGGAAAAACATCAACCAATCAGTTTTCTTAACTTGGAGCGGGGCTAAGGAGGAGGTAAGTTTTGACATTCAACTAGACCAGTGGGTTTAACATCCTGTCAAATCTTGTTCTAGTGCCACACATGTGTTTTGTGCAGATACATTCAAAGGGAGCCTGACTCTCTGCTGATATAACCTAATTGTCAGGTTTCTTCTGTAAATAGGTTTATCAAAGACTCTTATTGAATGCACTCCATTGCTTGCACCAAAACAGAATTGATAATGGGGGTCACTTTTTGATATAGATTTAGCACTAGGCTTCAAGTATGCGAAGCCATAATCAAAAATAATCTGACTGATAGCTAACAGGTGTGGACAGAGTTATGAGGGAGAAATCTCCCTTTCCCTTGTTTCACTGGGAGCTCCCTGCCGCCACTGCTGCTCAGCTGCTGCTCAGGCGGGTCCAGATATCTGAGCCAAGCTCTGGCTAAGAGACCTGGTTGGGATAAGGAGCGAGGTGAATTAGGATGAGCCAGGCTCCCTGCTGCAGAATAAACCCGGAAGAGCCCAAATGCTATGAAAGAACAGATTTCTAGAGATTAGCAGATTGTAACGTCAAATGGCTGCCAAAGCATTTTGGATTGCACTCAGTTAAACTGATTGTACCAATCAGTTCTCCTTGTCTTCTTGTCCCTCCAATATCTCATAAGAAACCTAGTGATTCCTAATGCACTCCCAAGAGACAAGATAAATGAGGACATGCAAGTCCTTTGGAAGAGGTGCTTCGCAGTCCACAGGCACAAGTATGAAAATCTTTCTTAAGCCAGCTACATCTTTTTCTTGGCTCATGTGCCTGCTTCTTGGCACTTTCTGCAAGTTTATGCACACTTTTTTCCTTATCAGAGCTGGTTTAGTAACAGTAACAGAGTTGGAAGGGATCTTGGAGGTCATCTAGTCTAACCCCCTGCTCACACAGGAGACCTGTACTAGGGATTTGAACCGCTGAACTGCTGACCTTTTTGATCGACAAGCTCAGTGTCTTAGCCACTTAGCCACCTAGTCAGGCTTATTCTTCTGAAGAGCGCTATTTCATGCACACTTCTGCTCAGCTAAAAGAAACATTTCTAACAAGATTTGCAGATCCCTAGAAACTCTTTTGCCTTGTACTCCCAACTGTATCTTACAGAAATGGAAACTAGAATGCTCCATCCACTGTTTTGTACAATAATAAATTTTTCAAGACAAAAATTGAAGAAAAGTTTACAATACAAACTGAAGTTGAGGGATTGATATTCCTTCTGTCTTGCAAAGAAAGCTCTGGGAATATGAATTGCTCCCACATCGTGTGCTTTCCTCCTCTTTCCTTTCTGTTTTACAGTGAATGATGCATTGGGCTTTCTTTTTTGATAAAAAATTATCTTTCTTCTTTTATGCATCTTCACTTGTTCTGCTCTTCTTGGATTGCCTTCTCTTGCATACTTTGTCTTTGTTTTTTTAACCTGGGTAGTTGTTGCCCTCTAGTTCTGCCTTAGGCACTGTACTGTTATTTGAATCTCTAACATAAAATATTTGATCCTTGCTAGAAAGCAAGAATATCCTTTACAAGTAATCATTGATTTATCCTAAGTAATATAAAATGTATTTACAAGTAATCAGTGAATTAGAATTCATTAACATCGCAATAAATAAACGTGGTCTTTAATGAGAATTTGAGGACAAAAATGAGAATTTAGCTCATTCCATAATAAATAATGAACGTCAGTATTATTTTCAGAGCAAACAATTAAGTGCTGTTACGAATGCACATATCTGTAAAAGAGATCTGTAAAACTGATTTTTAAATTCTCTTGCGTTACATACTGTGTATATTATTCCATAGTATGAATAGATTGTAGAGTTGATCAAGCTGTTTTGTAGTGTCCGTCTGCTTCCTTAGTATTGTAGCCTGTTTTACTGGGTTTTTTTGGTGAGTTTCAATGAAAATGTAGATTCATTACCATTCATTACCAGAAATATTCAAGAGATCAAAATCTATTCTTAGAACAATTTTCTTTTTTTAACAATTGGGTGGTTTCAATGATGGGAAAAATTTCACCATGTAGAATGGTTTCTCATTCAAATATGTGCTTTACAAAAAGAATCTCGCATGGGAATGTTGAAATATCACAGGAGTTCTGGTGATATTTCTGGATGTCTGGGCTGTTGGCCAGCATGATTGTCATCATACATGGTTTCATAACTGTAGAGCAATATTAAGTTACATTATTCTTTTATTGACATTGCACCTATCTACTGTTTAAAAAATGCCATTAAGTAAGTGGTCAAAATTTCAAAAGTAACCATGTGTCACAGTATTTTTTTTAAGAGTAAGAAATGTATTTTTTAATAGCACACTGCATTATTTTGTCTTTTCTTTCTTTTTGACTGACCAAAGAGTTTTACCACAACTTATGACAAGAATTCAGTGTTATGGCCCATATGCTAATTTGTTGTTATTGGAATCTTGAATTATAAGCGCTTATGACTATTTGAGTTTGAGACTTCTATGTGACCCTGTTGTCTCAAAAATATTTGGCTTTCTTCTGTAAGGAAAAAACAAAAACCAAGGAGGCAAGTGTGTCAGGTGGATTTTTATAGCAAGCATGGAAGAGTTACTGCAGTCCTAGAAACCTAATACAAGACATTTATCAAGAGCTATTTCTCTTTGGTATCATGAACACATCACAAGTATGTCTCTTCACTGCAAATCTTATTCTGATGTAGTCTTATAATGGCATGGGGGGAGGACATTCAAGCCATAATTTTCATCTTTGGCTTAGTAGAATAAGTGCTATATATACACTCAGAGTAAACAGTTCAATTTGGCAAAGAAAAAAAGAGTGTTGCAAACCTGCTATTCGAATGTCTTAAAGCACTCAGAAAATGCTACTATCACTGCATTATATAGGTTATAAACTGAAGTAGAAGATACTTATTTCCTAAATAACTTACTAACTGCCTGGTTTGTAAAAGGCTGGGTTGGGTTTGTTTTTTTGCTTTTTGTTTTGCTTGCTTGAGAATGAACAAAAATTGTCAATGTTATTATGCATTACAGATATTTTTAAAGTATAAATATACAAACACTTTTTGACTAGTAATAAAGTATGGTTCAATTGCTCCAAAACCTTTTTCTAGACCAGCTTATCTGGTAAGGACAGAGGGCATATTTGGGGGCTTACTCACAAAATGGAGACCATGGGCAATTATTAAACAGCTGGCATGGGGACCATTGACAGTCATAGAGTATTCAGTTATCATAAGGGGATTTAGTAACTTGTAGAGAAGAGAGGAAAGGAAAAGAAAGGAAAGGAGGGGAGGGAGGAAGGAAGGAAGGAAGGAGGGGGGAGAGAGAAACAGAGAAAAAGAGCAAGAAAGAGCAAGAAAGAGAGAGAGAGAACAGAGAGAAAGAAAGAAAGAAGGGATACTAGAGGCTGATGCTTTACAGCCCCCAGCTTCCTTTTCTAATTTATTCATATTTTATGACATGGGGACAAATTTGGGCCTGAAGGCACTAGACTGCCTATCCCAATCACATAGGATATTTCTATTGGACATCTTTTAATATCTCAACCCTGAATCCATTTTAAAAGGTAGTTACAATAATATATTTTGATTGTTTTCTGATCTGGAGTGAGTAAGCTGGGCAGCTGAGCTAAATGTGGATCTTTTCTCCTCCCTCTTCTACAAAGAAAAGAGACAATATTAGAAGAAATATTGGTCAGTTTTAAGCAGCTCTGGAAGTGTTTTCTATATTTTTTTCCTCTCTGCTTTCAAACTTCATGGGTCAGGGGGCGTCTGTTTGTGGGAGCCACTTTCTTCCAGTTGGAAATGTGAGTAAGTTTCTTTATTCTGCCCTTTAGTAGCATTTCCACATTCAATTAAAAAAATAACAACATCAGAAATGTTGTTTCCAGTGGCAGACTTCCATTCCTGATATCTTTTGATGAGGCTGGCCTGGTGTCAAAACTGTAGTTGTGTGTATATTTGCTTGCACTGTCTTGGACTTCCAATTTCAATCCCACAACCAGTACCTAACTTTGTTATGCACCATTACCTCTAAATTCCCTTTAGTCTTTAGAGGGGGTCCCCCACTGATTGAATTAGGTGGGGTTTTGTTTGCATACCACCTTTCTAAAAAATAAATAAATCACAGTTTCTGATTTGAGCGGATTGCTTATGAACGTAGACTTTTTATGGATGTTTAATGAAATAGGGGACTGATTTATACGAAATACAGTAGGTTAAAAAAAGCATGATAGTTTATAAGTGATGTGAGATATATACTTACACGCACACACACACACATATATAAAATAATATGCAAGTTTTATGCAAACATAAACAATTGGATATTAATACAAGTTCAAGATACAAGTTATACAATAAAACCAGTCTTGGAATAAGATGTAACCAGGCAGGGGGGAACCTTCCTGACTTTACCCAGACTACCAAGGAGGTGAAACAAAGGATTTATTTCAGCATCGTTGCTTTTTAAATACACACTAACTCTGTGATTAAAACCCTTCAGAGAATTCATATCCATGCACCTAAATTAACTGATAGACATCTCCCAATTCTACTTTACGCTGACAATGCAATTTTTCTCTCCTTGTCTTCTGTGGGCATGAAGTCGGCACTGAGAACCCTGGCATCTTCCTGCAATGGGGAACAATTAGTTATCGAGTATGATAAATCTTAAGTTTTAGTTTTCCCCACAAAAGACAAAGGCATAAGTGGATAATTGATTCTCATGAATTAGTGCAAGTTTAATGTTTTAAATACTTGGGCATAGCATTTCAGGTCTCTAGAAAATTAATAGCCTGGATAAATTATGCCACTTCTACTGCCCCAAAGAGAACACTAGCAGTAACTATATTTTATAGGCAACAGGAAGGCAAATTATATCCCCGCAGCAATCAAACTGGTTATGACTAAAAAAAATAGCCCAACTATTATATGGCATACAGCTTGATCCTTATACAAATCTAAGAATGCGTCATACCATTCAACTGAATTCCCTTACATCTTCATTCGATGCCCCAAAATATACCCCCAACATGCAGTCTTGAGGATTTTAATCGCAGGACTCAGAATCATATTTGATCCTACAGGCCAGATTCCTCTGCTGTTGTCAGACAGCTGCCAATCTTATACCGATATAGAAAACTTGGCTTCTCTCTTGTGTGTTTAGGCCAATTAACCCTTGAGAAGGCCAAATCAATAGTAAAAGAAAGAAAATTAGGTCTATCAATTGCCAAAATGATATCACCAACACTCCTGAATTCTATTGCCAAATGTTAGTTGGTTGCAAGACCTCTAGTGCAGGGTTTCTATACACTCTAACCCTAAACAATTATAGATGGGCCATTTCCAGAGACTGCTTTGATGCTCTCCTTTCAGTACCGCTGTGGGAAAATTTCAGGGGACTCCTTATTCATAGAGAGTTTGCTTTTTCGGATCCAGGGAGATAGAAATATATGGTGTCCTTTTTATGAGATTTGTATGAGATGATCTCCTCAATCATCTCTGAATTTGGTAGGCATATCGATAAATTGTATGTTTATTATTTTTTTAAGAAATGCTAATTCTAGACTTAGAATAACTTTATTGTCACTTTGAATGTACACTAATTGGCATACATTAAAATGAAATTTCATTGCATACAGCTCTATAAGGGTCTCCACCTCCAATATAAACTACATAACCATGACAGAATAAATAAATACAAAATTATGCATATACCTACATATATTATATAACATGGAAAAATAACACAGTCTAATTCGGATGTATACATGTACATAACAAGAAAAACGAATCTTGCGAGACGGATGTCATAGGGAACAAAGCTGTTGCAAAATCTGGTAGTCCTGCTAAAAATACTCTGAAACCTCCTCCTAGAAGGGAGCAACAGAAACAGACTGTGAAGTGGGTGTGTGGGGTCTCTAACAATGCTTTGAGCTCTAAGCACATAGTACTTATAAGCAGTATCCTGAATAACAGGAAGTGAGCTTCCTATAATCTTCTCAGCTGTCCTTACCACTCTCTGAGTGGACTTTCTCTCTGAGGCACTGCTGCTACCAAACCAAACCAAACAGCAATGCAGTTTGTTAAACGCTCTCAGTAGTGCCTCTGTAAAAAGTGGCCAGGACAGAAGGAGAAAGATGTGCTCGCCTCATCCGATGCAGGAAATGTAGATGCTGGTTTGCACACTTCCCTAAGGATGACATATGGAGAGACCAGTTATGATTGTTAGTTATCTGCACCCCCAGATACTTAAGAGCCTTGGTGGTGCAGCGGACTAAGTGCTGTTGTGTAGCACTTAGCTGCCAGCTGCCTGCAATTAATGCGAGTTCAGATCTCACCAGGCTCAAGGTTGACTCAGCCTTCCATCCTTCCGAGGTAGGTAAATTGAGGACCTGGATTGTGGGGGCAATAAGCTGACTTTGTAGAAACACCGCTTATGGGGGGCCAAAAGCCCTAATAAGCAGGTATATACAAAAGAATGAAGGCTATTGCTATAAGTGCATTGTAAGCTGCCCTGAGTCTTCGGAGGAGGGCAGCATATAAATTGAATAAATAAATAAATAAATAAATAAATAAATAAATAAATAAATAAATGTTGACAATCTCTACAGCTGATCCTTGATACTGAGTGGAGAATGACCATGCCAGCTCTATCTAAAACCTACGCCAGGTAGCTAAATACTTATATCTTCATCAAATTCCACAATGGTGCAAAACTTTTAGCTCAATAAGGTGCTTTATCATCTTAGTATTTTCTTTTCCCCCAGTCATGAGTTGTTGTATCAAACTAGTTCTCAAAATAAAAACATGTGATGGGTGCATCCCATATGTTTCTTCTGCTTTCCAACTTCTACCTGATTTTGGCACATGTGCTATAATCATGATAATGAGAAGGAATTAGAGTTGCTGTTAAGGGATGCTTCCTAAGTGGTTGCCAAGACATTAGCTGATTCCTGCTACACCACCAGGCCTCTTTAGAACTTAAAGGAGTCTTTGAAATCGTAAGATTGCTTTGTAGTGAGTTGTAATTGTGAAAGACTGAAAAGCATTCTATATTGAGCAAATAAGCCAATTTTCATTCTTTTTTACTGATTGGAAAAAAGATTTGCATTTTTTCTGTCGCAATTATTACAGGCTTGGTATGCATTAAGTTTAGCTCTCTGACTACTTTGGAGAAATCAATGCAGAATTTCTTATCTGGCCCCAAAAAGGAACTACAGATGAACAGTGGGAAATGGAGATAGTATGGGTTGACGTTTAATTCTTCATGGCTTCAGTTGCTTTTGCTTTTTATTTGTTTTCTTCCTTCTATTTACAGTCTGTTACCTTACTAGGGGTTTAGGGAAAGGTAGAATCCAGGTTAGTGCAAGAAAAGAGCAGCCACGGTGGCATAGTAGTTAGAATGCAGTACTGCAGGTTACTTCTTCTGACTGCTGGCTGCCTGCAATTCGACAGTTCGATTCTTACCGGCTCAGGGTTGACTCAGCCTTCCATCCTTCTGAGGTAAAATGAGGAGCCAGATTGTTGGTGGTAATATTCTGACTCTGTAAACCGCGTAGAGAGGGCTGTAAACAGGGGTGAAATCCAGCAGGTTCTAACAGGTTCTGGAGAACTGGTAGTGGAAATTTTGAGTAGTTCAGAGAACCGGCTGGCTCCAGAGTGGGATGGGAATGGAAATTTTGCAATATCCTTCCCCCAGGAGGGGAGGGAATGGAGATTTTACAGTATCCTTCCCCTGCCACGCCCACCAAGCCACGCCCACAAAACCGGTAGGGAAAAATTTTGGATTTCACCCCTGGCTGTAAAGCACCGTGAAGCAGTATATAAGTCTAAATGCTATTGCTATCCTGGTGATCTAACTATATGCAATCAGATCTTGCTACATCACTGTTCTTTCCATGATCGACAAACTTCCATTTCAAGTTTAGTTTAGTTTAGTTTAGTTGATTTGTATTGTATTTGATTTGATTTGTATTGAGAACAAGAAGTTGTTCTCTCCAAAATTGACAAGCCATGGTTGGAAAGAAAACTTAAGTAAGTAGAAAACTTTGCATTTCAGCTTGTGGACTGCCGAAAAGAAGGGGAGATTTTTGACTGCTGGAAATGATCTCTGTGTAAAGCAAAAAGATTATTGAATGAGTGAGCTAGCTGCAACTGGACCCTTTACAGGCTGGCTCATCCCCAGCAAGGGGAGATTTTTTTCCCCTCCCTCTCCAGCTTCCTCAGAATTAAACAGCTCATTAACTCTCATCTATTTTATTTCTGCTTGCTTCACTTGAAGCGACTTGTTTTAAAATGGAGAGAAAATTGGGAATAAATCCAGAAAAAGTTAGAATTCTGTGAATTGATCTCAGAAGGGTTGGAGAGATGGAAAAGCTGGTCATCTGAAAATGCCACGTGCTGTTCGTCATCAGGAGTGGGGGGTAGAATGACATTCACAATTATAATATCCCAAGCATGTTTCCTGCCAAACTCCCTATAGCAGCACAATATTAACAGCATTAATTTAACTCTCACTTGAAAATGAACAGCAGAAATTCATGCCTGGTGCGCGCGCGCGCACACACACACACACACACACACACACACACACTCACTCATTTCGGTAGGACTTAGTTGCAAAGGGATCTTGGGAATCAATCTGATTTTTATAGAAGTGACAGTGAGCTTTTTCTCAATTGGAGTGCCATGGAAAAATCTGAGCTTGCTATTTTGGACGAAAAGAAGTCAAACCACCAGCACTCCTATCAATCCTTAGGACTCAGATAGAAGTGTACAGTATTTCAACAACTGCAGAATGCACTAATAGATCAGAGGCTATTGCTATGCAAGTTTAGCTTCGCTTGTACTTTGTTTGATAGAACCGATATGCTACTTTTCACTCAGGAGTTCAAGATGGAATTCAAGCATTTCCTCTTATTTTCTCAACAAAACAACATTGTGAGGTAGGTTGGGCCGAGAGAGATGGAGAGACTGGTCTCAAGTCTACCAAAGAGCTTCTGCGACTGACTAAGACAGGGGTGTCAAACTCGATTTCATTGAGAGCCACATCAAGGTTGTTTTTGACCTCATAGGGGTGGGGGGTGATGGGGCGTGGCATGGCAGGTGTGGCTGGGGTGGGTGTGGCCATGGTGTGTGTGATATGGAACTCATGTCAAGGGCAGCTGTGGTGGCCAAGTGCTAAGACAGGACTTCCCTGAGACCCTCCCTCACATTATAATCTCCTTCCTTCCTTCCTTCCTTCCTTCCTTCCTTCCTCCCTCCCTCCCTCCCTCCCTCCCTCCCTCCCTTTTCTTCTTTTTCCTTCCCTTTTCCTTCTCCTTTCTTCCTTTGCCTCTTTCTTTATTTTTCCTTCCTTGCTCTCTTCCCATTTCCCCATTTTCTTTGTCGTTCCTTTTTCCCTTTCTCCTTTCCTGTCCCTTCTTGCATGCTCAAGTGCTAAAGGGGAAACATTTCCTCTTTCATTTGTTTTGTTTTCCTTTTGTTTTCCTTTTAGTTTGTTTTGACATCCCTCCGCCAGCGAAAACGGAGCTTGGGGGGGGCATATGTGGCCAAAAACAAGGCTCGGGGGGGGGCAACCCCCCTGAGCTCCATTTTTGCTGGCAGAGGCACTGTGGGCCAGTCCTTTGCTGTTTCCAGAATGGCCCCATGGGCCAGATCTAAGTACCCTGCAGGCCAGATTCGGCCCGCGGGCCTTGAGTTTGACACCCGTGGACTAAGACATGGGTCCCTCCAGTTACAGTCCAGTACTTCAACTGCTCTACCATACTGTCTCTGAATCACAAGTGCAGAAGTTTGCATACTTAACTAGTATGCATCCATGTACCGTATTTTTCGGCGTATAAGAGGCACCAGAGTATAAGACAGCTTAGTTTTTGGGGAGGAAAATGGGGGAAAAAAATCTGCCTACCAGGTATTCATCTGGCTAGCATTGACTAGTGTGACTTATACTCCGAAAAATACGGTACTTACTAATCAGTGCTTAATACAGAATGGTGGATTTTGGCAAGAAATTAAATAATGAAGCTTGTAAGCCCCATCAGTAACTGAAAGTTTTCCCAAACTGTTGCTAACCGAACTGCGGGCAGGCCTAGAACTATCCATTTTCACTCTTTGGTTCCTATTTCTGCTAACTTTAAATATCACCTGAACGCTGGTTCTAGACAGGGTGTTTCTAAATTAGTTGCAAGGTCTCTTGAGGAAGATGGCTGTGAATAATGGTGAATTCTTCATTAAACTTGTTTCTGCATCTAAAATGGTTGTCCTGGCAGCCATTTTAGATGCAGAAACAGGTTTAATGAAGGGCTCCCCCAATTAGAAAGGACACCCTGCATATCTCTGGTCGCTAGCAGGAAAATGGGATGCTGTCCTTTACAGGAAGGGCTGACCAAGGCAGAATTTACTGTAGTTTTCATAGATTGGGGGTGGTGGTGGGTGGTGAAATGAATCTTCAAGTAGTATTAAGAAAGCCAGGCTGCATGTTATTGCAAGCAATTAAGTTTCAACAACACTTTCCCTCCCCTCCCCCTATTTGCCCATGTCCCATGCTAATACAGTAAAAAGTTATTGTCACATTTTTAATGGAACATGGCTTCTTGTTTGTGTTTATTTTGGGCAAAGATTTGTGAGAGCATTTGATTAGTCCTTTATGGGTTATTTCTGATTTATGTGCTTGCAGCCACAAATAAAGACTTCCTTCCTTCCTTCCTTCCTTCCTTCCTTCCTTCCTTCCTTCCTTCCTTCCTTCCTTCCTTCCTTTTTTTCTTTCTTTTCATTGCATTAGTACCATAGCTGTTGGTAGTTTAGGTCATAAAAGTTGCTGTGAAAAACATTGTGCTTCTATACCCTGCAATCTTCTTGGCTAAAGAAGTTAAAGTGGTATAAATGAAACAACTGCTGTAGTGCCACTCCCTAGCCATACAACATTGAGATGTGTGACTACAGATCTTAGAAGGAAAATCAATTTTGCAGGGAGTAAACAAAACTCAACTTTTTTAATTTTTATTTTTAAATAATATTTGTAGACAAACCCCATTTTAGCTCTAAATACTAAAATGCAGTTAATCAGTTTTGGGAAAGTTAATTTACAGAACTGTTCTGATCAGGGAATATCCAGCAAATGAATGAAACTAGGAATGGTCTAATAGTAGATAAAAAGCAGGGGTGAAATCCAGCAGATTCTGACAGGTTCTGGAGAACCGATAGCGGAAATTTTGAGCAGTTTGGAGAACCGGTAGTGGAAATTTTGAATAGTTTGGAGAACTGGCAAATACTACCTCTTGCTCCAGAGTGGGGAGGGAATGGAGATTTTGCAGTATCCTTCCCCTGGAGTGGGGTGGGAATGGAGATTTTGCAATATCTTTCCCTTGCCATGCCCACCAAGCCACACCAAGCCCACCAAGCCACGCCCACAGAACCGGTAGTTTAAAAAAAATGGATTTCACCACTGATAAAAAGTAAATATCAGAAGTTTGCATAATAAAAAGAAACTTGTTCTAAAGAGACTATATAAGGATCCAGACTTAATACAGATTAAATAAAATTTACTAATGAGGTTCTTAGATTTCTATTCCTAATAGGGAACAGACAATCCTGGAAAGAGCTGTTTTCTTTTCCTAACTGTTAACCACAAAATCCTTTTTCCGGGAATCCCATTTTCATCAGAGGTTAGAGAAGGATGACTGTTTTCTTCCCCTTTCTTCTTTAGAGCCACTTTGAAGTACTGGTTAATGGATCAGACTAGAAACCAGGAGACTGTGAGTTCTAGTTCTGCTTTAGGCACAAAGCCATCTGGATGACCTTGGGCCAGTCATTCTCTCTCAGCGCTAGGAGGAAGAAGGCAAATGGCAAACCACTTCTGAAATCTTAGCAAGAAAACTTCAGGGATTTGTCCAAACAGTCGCCACTAGAAGGCACCAAGCAACAATCTACAAAAATGAAACAAATAAACTATCAAACAAACAAACCAAAAAGGAAAAAAACCCCACACCTTCTTATCTTCTTATCTTGATGGAGAAAATATTTCTATGCTTACATGCCCCAAAGCAGATGTTATCCATATAGATGTGTTTTGGACTCAGATGTCCACTGTCTATTCTGAATGTGAGCTGCCTGGGAGTCAAGGACAGCTACTGCAGGTTTAGATAGAGTCAGGTTTACTCTGATCTGTTTACAAATGTTACAAAAGACCCCTATTGTAATGTCTCTCCTCAGCCATCACCTTAGAGAAAAACAATAGATAAGAGAGAATTTATCCTAATGACTAGAGTGTTCCTCGTATTTATATTTAAAAACAGAAACTAGGTGATATCTATCAGGACATTCTCACCATTTTCACTCCCCTGTCCTTCACAAAGCAATTTGAAACTGGCTACAATCATTTTTGCTAATCTCAATATGCGAATAACATGCAGGGAAAACCATGAACTAATTGCTATTCCCTATCTACCTGACCAATGGCAATGTGGGAGGAAAAACCCCCATTGTCCTACTCTTTGGACTGGAATAACAAAAATGTCCAGACTCCACACAGACAAAATGAAATAAATAACCCCCCTTCCAGTATATGCTGGTGCCATTTGTTTGGTCCTTGCAAAAAAAATCTGAGTGGTTGCTATGAGAGGAAGATTCCTAGCTGCCTAGCTGGCATTTCTTTGTTGAAATTAATCCCCACCCTCCCAATGAGGTGTGAAGATGAAACGATACTAGTAAATTTACAATCACACATTTTTCTCTAATAACTAACTGTGGTTGCTTATGGTGAAAGCAGCTGAACTGGTAGGAAATAGAAGAGAGACATCCTAAACAATGCACAATCGTGTTGTAAGAACAAGATATTAAATCTTGTTGGAGATGATGGGAAGAATAATTGGCTGTTTGGGATCCAGCAACCAGAAACTGAGGTGAGGAAAGATTTTTTGCCAATAAGAAAATGGATAACAAACATGCTTTGTGGCAATTAATGGGAAAAAGCCAGCTTTACTGCCATTCCAAATATACTGCAGCAGAGCCTAAAATAAATCAGTTCAGCTCTCCAAAATAATCCTCTTCATGAGTTCAGACACATCCAGGTCAGATAATCCAAATAGTATTAAGATGTTACATGGAAGTGCTCAACACCAGCAACTAAAAAACTGGAGTAAATGTTATGTCTAGCAGGGTTTAGTTATAGTTGTAATGTTGTTATTGGATGAAACTGATGACATCATGCAACAATCTAACAGTAAATGTTAAAAATAATAGAAGTTATTTGAAAGATTAGATTTAAACCAGCATTCCTCCATCGTAGCAATTTTAAGATGTATAGGCTTCAACTCCCAGAAGTTGAGGCCTACACATCTTAAAACTGCTGAGGTTGAGAAACACTGATTTAAACATTTATTGGAGATCCAGTATGTTGTAGTGGTGAAGGTGTAGGATTAGAAGTGGGAAGGTCTAAGATTCAAGTCTACTCTCTGCTATAGAAGCCAGCCCTGCCTATCTCACTATGTTGTTGTTATGGGAATAAAATGAAGGGAAATTCTCACATGAACTTTCTTAAGATCTTGGAAGAAAAATTATTATTTATATATGCCATATTTAAAAAATAATAAATTATAAAAGGTTGGGTTTATTTAGTTTACTAAAATTTCCTTTAATTAATTTAATTATAATCTACTTTTTAGAAATGTCAAGGCTACATATATGCAGCACTTCCCACCTAGATTCAAATGTCTTTAGCCATCTTAATGGCTTATAGAATTTATGATGTTGCAATTTGGGGCTGCCCAAATATGTTTCACCCTTTGCCCAAATTTTGGGTGCCCAAACTTTCACCCTTTGACTACATGTGTAACCATTTCAGCAACAAAAGTCATGATTTTTCAAAGCTTGCACACTATACCATCTTAGTCAGAGGTGGGTTTCAGCAGGTTCTGACCAGTTCTGGAGAACCGGTAGCGGAAATTTTGAGTAGTTCGGAGAACCAGTAGTAAAAATTCTGACTAGCCCCGCCCCCATCTGTTTTCTGCCTCCCGAGTTTATTGGGAGGAAATGGGGATTTTGCAGTAACCTTCCCCTGGATTGGGGAGGGAATGGCGATTTTACAGTATCCTTCTCCTGCCACGCCCATCAAGCCATGCCAATCAATCCATGCCATGCCCACCAAGCCATGCCCACAGAACCGGTAGTAAAATTTTTTGAAACCCACCACTGATCTTAGTAGTATGAAATGGATTGCACATTCATGGCCGTGTCCGGGAGGATTTTTCATCAGGTTCGCCTGATCCGCCAGTTGCATCCCTATCTAGATCGGGACTCCCTACACACAGTCACTCATGCCCTCGTTACTTCTCGTCTGGACTACTGCAACGCTCTCTACATGGGGCTCCCCTTGAGGTGCACTCGGAGGCTCCAACTGGCGCAGAGTGCGGCCGCGCGGGTGGTGATGGGAGCGACATGGAGTTCCCATGTGACACTTCTCCTGCGTGAGCTGCACTGGCTCCCGGTGGTCTTCCGAGTGCGCTTCAAGGTTCTGGTTATCACCTTTAAAGTGCTCCATGGCTTAGGACCTGGTTATTTACGGGACCGCCTGCTACCACCAATAGCCTCCCACCGGCCAGTATGCTCCCATAGAGAGGGGCTCCTCCGGGTGCCGTCGGCCAAACAATGTCGGCTGTCGGCCCCTAGGGGGAGAGCCTTCTCTGTGGGGGCACCTACGATTTGGAACGAGCTCCCCCCAGAGATTCGTAGGATCCCGGATCTGCGCACCTTCCGCCGCGCGCTTAAGACTTTTCTATTTTATCAAGCTGGCCTGGCCTAAATCTTCCCCCTTTTTAAATGTGGAAATTTTAAATTTTTAAATTTTAAATTCGTCTTATTTATAGGGGTATGGGTAAGGCGTTTTAAATTGGGGAGCCATTTTAGATTTAATTCTGTTTTAAAAGTATTTTAATTGTTTATATTGTATGTTTTTAATTTTGGCTGTTCACCGACCCGAGTCCTTCGGGAGAGGGGGCGGTATAAAAATCTAATAAATAAAATAAATAAATAAATGTTGATCTTGAACAATGTTTCCTACAGAGCTGCCAATTAATCTCACCAGTATATCTCAGGTGCATTTATCAAATTGAGCAAACGGTATGGAATATGTTGAGAAATACGTTTAATTAAAAGATTAACTATACTATACTTTTGACATATGCTGCTTTCAAAGAGCTTAAAGCTTAGGGAGAGAGCTTAACATGTTTTTAGCCAATGCACATTTTATCTTCATGGCAGCCTTGTGAAGGAGGCCACAAGATACTTACTAGCTGAAATTTGTGAATGAGGTGGTGTGTGTGGTTTTTTTTTTTTTTTTAAATGGAACGAAGATTTAAATTTGGATCTTTCCAGTCTCTGTCTGACAGTCTGGCTCCTGAACCAGAAAGGTCCCGTATTGATTCTTACAACTGACCTTATATGCTTGCTTCTGTTTGGAATATTTCGTTGCACTCACAGAGGATTGTCCAAGAGTATCAATCTCCCCATATTGGGATAAAATAACTAAAAGAGAACTACAAATAATGAAAATGGCTGCATGCAAAATTTGGTTGATTATGATAGAGACTTTTGTGCACTGCAGACAATTTGGACTGACTGCACAATACCTTTATTCAGGTCGGTTACAGATCTGATTAAACCTATGTTAAAATTTGAGGAGGGGATGACTTTGTGAGATCTGCAAACTCACGGACGGCTTAATATGCTGTGCAAATTCAGTAACCAAGATAACCAAGTTGTGGGAATGTAGTCATAGTGTCTTTTTTCTTAGGCTTATTTATAGGGATCAACTGATCTTCTTAATGAATTTTATTATCACAGCTATTTCGCTTTACTGGTATTTATCATTACTGTGTTTTATGTTGCACCTGCCAATGACAAAGCATCATAGGGAAGGAAATTTGTATCCATTCTTTGCCAAGCTTGGGTAAAGAAGCACATCATTTGCTCAACACAGCACAGATCATACTGAGAGAAATGTATATGGATTGTTGATATTGTTTGTTAGGTCTATAATAATTCTGCTGAAATAAATTAGCATTTTAGGATTTTGCACAGTGCATTTCTTTCTCCTGCTCAATAAAGAGAGCATAAATGCACTCCGTGGTACCGCATGCAGCAGATGGCAGTGTTGTCCTGCGGAGCGAACATCTAGCCAATTTCCTTCTCTGATGTCAAAGCTCGTACTGTATGCATATGTATCCAGTGGGTTTCACACGTCGGAGAAGAATTTGATTTTTTGGGAGCAGTTTTTATGACAATATCATTATTTCTTTGCAGCTACAAATTAACTGTCTGTTTCAATATGCGCTGCTTGTCCCGTCCCTTCAGGGATCTGCTTGTCAGTTCTGCAGGCTTCCAGTTTTATGAATTTGACACGGCACCAGTGAGAATTGCGAAGGATTCCTTAAATTCCTTAACTGCCATTCGAGACAATGAGTTACCATCACCCTTTCGGGGCACGAATGTGCCGCCATTGATTTCCAGCAATTATGTTAAAGTCCAGTCACACTTGCCAACGTATCTTTAATTACGATGACAGTGAGGTATCATACTTACTCCATTCCTGCTTTTGTTTACCTGCGGTAGCCAGATGTGGACTAAAATAAAGCAAGAGAGCTAAAAGATAAGATGGTTTCTCTTATCCTTCCACCAAAAAGCCAGTACTTTAAAGCTGAGCTTCCTGCCAAGGTCAGGAAAAGTCTACCGCAGAGCTTGCTTGAACTGGCAGTACCAAGAGGAAACTTGCACATGAAGTGATCTCTCTAGTGCCCTAAGTAAAACATCGATTCTGTCACCCCATGTTACCCTGTTGACTTTTTTTTTAGTTGTGATAAATTGGCATAAGACCAGAAAGCAGGAGATTGTGAGTTCTAGTCCTGCTTTATGCATTAAAACCAGGTAGGTGACTTGGGTCAGCCATTCTCTCTTAGCCCTAGGAACAAGGAGGCAAGGCAGGGGTGAAATCCAGCAGGTTCTGACAGGTTCTGGAGAACCGGTGGCGGAAATTTTGAGCAGTTCAGAGAACTGGCAAATGTCACCTCTGGCAGGAGTGGGGAGGGAATGGGGATTTTGCAGTATCTTTCCCCTGCCATGCCCACCAAGCCACACCACGTCTACCAAGCCACGCCCACAGAACCGGTAGTAAAAAAATTTGGATTTCACCACTGAGGCAAGGGCAAACCACTTCCTAAAACCTTGCCAAGAAAATTGCAGGGACTTGTCTAGGCAGTCACTAGGATTCAATACCTGACATAAAGGCACCGACACCCAAAATCCAGCCAAAGAAAATCTGTGGGATGGGACATTCAAGTGGACCACTTTCCCATTCTAGATTACTTACAGCAGCAAGAAGACACCTCTGGCCAATTAATTTAATCCTAAGAATGTCATCACTATAAGGTAGAACAGACGATGTATGGGCATTTGTGTCCAGAACTGTCATTGCTAAGCAAGGCAGTTGTTGAGTCACACCCAATTTTGTGATTTTTTCCATGGTTGTTAAGTGAATGATGTGGTATTTAAGTGATTCTGGCTCCCCCTCCCCCGACTTTGCTTGTTGGAAACCAGCTGAGAGTTCGAAAATAGTAATCACATGACTCCAGGATGCTGCAACCATTGTACGTACATGCTAGTTATCAAGAATCAGTGAACCAGTGGTGAAATCCAATTTTTTTTACTACTGCTTCTGTGGGCGTGGCTTAGTGGGCATGGTGTGGCTTGGTGGACGTGGCAGGGGAAGGATACTGCAAAATCCCCATTCCTTCCCCACTCCTGGGGGAAGGATATTGCAAAATCTCCATTCCCACCCCACTCTGGGTCCAGCCAGAGGTGGTATTTGCCGGTTCTCCGAACTACTCAAAATTTCCACTACCGGTTCTCCAGAACCTGTCAGAACCTGCTGGATTTCACCCCTGATCTGAACTTTGATCACCTGATTGTGAGGATACCATGACAGTTCTAAGTGTGACAACTGGTCATAGGTCAGTCGCGGTTGTAAGTAAGTCAGTCATGGTTGTAAGTCGCTCATGTAAGTAAGTCATGGTTTCAGATTTGGGTTTGGCTAGTCTAGCGAAAAGAAGGACTAGAGAGGACATGATAGCAGTATTCCAATATTTGGGAGGTTGCCACAAAGAGGAGGGGGTCAGCTTATTTTCCAAAGCACTAGAGGGCAGGACCAGAAACAATTGATGGAACCTAATCAAGGAGAGAAGCAACCTAAAGCTAAGGAGAAATTTCCTAACAGTGAGAATAGCTTGCTGTCAAAAGTTATGGGTACTTCATCACTGAAGGTTTTTAAGAAGAGACTGGAGTCACTTGTCTGAAATGATATAGAGTCTTCTACTTGAGTAGAGGGTTGGACTAGAAGATCTCCAAGGTCCTTTCCAGCTGTGTTCTGATTGATTGACTTTTTTCAGTGCTGTTTTAACTTTAAATGGGCACTAAATGAATGGTTGTAATTTGAGGACTACGTACATCTGATTGTTGCTTTCTTATGTACCTTCCCGCTGTTCATTGAGATCACCCTCTATACTCTTGCAAAAAAGGAGAGAGGGCGGCAGAAAAACAAACCCAGAGGTTTTGTTTTGGCACTTTTTTAGGAACAATTTTAAGCAGGTGAGAGTCAAGATTCTTCTTTAAAAAGAGCAGAAAACTTTCACAGAGAACAGCCAAAAAGTACAATTCTCCAGCAACTGGAGGCCCCCCCCCCAAAAGCCAAAGGCAGTCAAAACCCCTTCCCCCTTTTCTGCACAGAGCATGTAATAACTGTGAGCCACTTCCTGAGTCCATTCTTCCAGGATCCTGCAGTCATTTATCTGCACCCGTGGATCAGACCACTCTGATTGGTTGGTTAATAGACAGTATTTTGTTTACAAGGCAGCTTTCTCTATACATGGATTTCCTTTTTGTCTCAGGGTGTTAATCACCCAGTTGCAATTTTGCTGAGTGCTGGACCATCTATCACCAGACAAACTGCCCAAGCTATATTAACAGTAAGTCTCCCTCGAGTTGAGCTGGACTACTGGACATCGCCTGGTGCAGCTTTCTTGGCCACAGATGGAGCAACTTGGCAGTGTTTTTTCCCCACTTTTCCACTGAATCTAAAGCCCAGGAATTTCTCTCTTCTGAGTACAAACCATGCCTGGTCTTGTTTAGCATTTCTGAGATTGGATGTGTTCACTTCGATGCTGCCACCTGCTGTGACAATTTGTAGGCCGATAGATTGTCTTATTTCACGTATTAGCATTGTGCATGTTTGTTCTGTTTTGTCTCTTTTCAGAGGCCGGAGCACAGGCCTAGTTCCCATCTTCTCTTGCTAGAGTATGATGGACTGGCTGTTGCCTAGTGACACCATGCTCAAATAGTTGCTTGTAGCAATGGGAACAACAACTTCTTCTTCTTCTTCTTCTTCTTCTTCTTCTTCTTCTTCTTCTTCTTCTTCTTCTTCTTCTTCTTCTTCTTCTTCTTCTTCTTCTTCTTCTTCTTCTTCTCCTCCTCCTCCTCCTCCTCCTCCTCCTCCTCCTCCTCCTCCTCCTCCTCCGCTTATTGCTTTGAGTTTGGGCTTTTAAAAAAATAATAATAAAGAAGAGCACTGTGAGCATATTGTTTTTCAAGAGAATTAAAAAACCCACTTTCATCTTTATGGCAACTCCTGTAATAGCATCATGTTGCTTGAAAAATGGTTTCTGAAATACATTTTGAGAAATATGAAAAGGACCACCTTGGAATTTGGAATGGGACTTTGGGAACAGACCACCTTCTGATCTGCAAATCTTTCAGGTGCCTTTGTAACACTGTCAAATTACTTCAGCATTCTTGACTGTTACTGGCCCCTTACAAATCACTGCGCTTTTGCAGGCCAATGATTTGGTCCAGAACTGAATAATTTCACAATGTGTTCCCATGGAAACTCAGGCCCTGCCCACCCTTAGCACTTGACTGGCCACTGAAGAAACAGGCTATTGGCTGGGAGAGACTCCTGATTGGATTTGTTCATGAAAAGAAGCACAATTGTTTTGAATTCCTCTGAAGATGAGTAGGGTTGAAAGGGTTAATGAAATAAATATGCAAAAAGGAGAAAAATCAGGTAGGTAGGTTAAAACTATCCAGCTCAATGCAGGCTGACAACGCAGATTTTTTCCCCTGTAAAAGTTTTACTAATCCAGAACTTGACTAAATCAGATCAAAATCAGGATTGTTGCCACTGGAAAAGGATAGCTGAGCTCAATAGGTACTCTTTCAAACTCCTGAGTTCAAGCCCTGACATGTTTTCGACAGAAGCAACTTTCACATCTAATAGACTTTGCTTATTGCTATCAAAATATCTGTCCACTGGCTGAGCCCTTAATGAGAGCTGACTTGTGTGATTTTCCTGAACTATAGAAATGACTGCAGATTCTGTCCATGTATTGTTCCTGGCATTCATGACATTGGCAGCAAGTGACATAAGCCACGTAGGCGGGAGCTTTGCCCGGGCTTGCTGCTGTGAACAAACACAATATGATGGTTGCTTGCAAAGAAGACTTCACAGTCCCTGTGCCTCTTTTCATGGCTGGGCAATCCCATGTGGCTGGACTAATTTGTAATATGCTTCTGATTGCTATTTCTGAATTTATGCTTGCGTGCACTTGTTCATCCACTGCTCTAGTACCTAATGAAGCTGGATATTTGGTTTATTTTTGGAACCTGCATAATCATTGCTAGTATCCAGTTGACTAAGTCTGAAAAACTGGAACTTCTTCAGCTGTTGGGAGTTATGCTTTAGTTTAGACAGAAAGAAACCCAGTGCAGGATCCTAACCTGGGGTCAAATAGTGGAAGACTTGGGCTAGGCTAGGGATTTAGAAGATAGTAAGATGACTTGGGACCTAAATATAAACTTCTTGTGTTTTCAAGGAACCAAGGATTGGCTTCAGGAACTTATTTTATACCAAGGTGAAGACCTGCAAATCTTGATGTTGCTTCTTGATTTTTAATGGACTTCTAAAATGTTTTTGAATTTCCAATGTAATCTGGCATTCCCCACAGATCTCCTATTCAAATATGAACCAGGACCAACCCTCAGGAGCATCTGCAGTGAGTTAAGATATCATCAAAATGATGATCAGTACATGTCAGCCCTACAAGATAGACTAGTCCAAAAAACAGATACCACTTAGGTCTAAAACTACCTTTATTAGAATGGCCAATATTTTCATAAAACTTTTTATGTCTGTCTTTAAGGCACATTCATCTGTTTCTTGCCTTGATAATGGATTTTACTTCTTTCTATTAAGGTCATCCTCTATATTTTATACTACATCATGATGTCACAGTACAAATTCCACCTCTTATATCGTGGAGTAGCAGCTAATATAGTGGGATAGAAGCCAGGAAGCCACGAGTTCTAATCTCCTCTAGCCACGAAGGCCAGTTGGGGTGATTTTGGATCAGTTGCGCTCTGTCAGCGCAACTCACTTTACTGTGTTATTATTTTGGAGAAAATAGGTGGCAGAAGAGAATTAAGCACATATGCCACGTTGAGTTGACAAAATAAAGATAGGATAAAAATCAAATAAATCTAAATAGATAAATACATGAGTGATGACATCATGATGTTGCAATGTACATTTTGTCATTCTTACTTTGGAGGACACTCATGCCAACTTACTTAGCTTCCAAGCACAGACAAGGTTGGTCAGATGCTGTCATCTGATAAGACAGTTTGTACTAACCGGTTCAGAATACTCATCCTTTTATTCCAGAATTGCTTCTTCTAGATTGACAGTTCTTAAGCAGAGGACCTCCATAAGTATGTGTGGTTTAGGAAATTTGGGGTTCACCCACTTAGTCATTTTTTCACTTGTTGCAATATTTTCAGGATCAGACTCAATAAATTTAGCAAGAGTTAAAGTTTTAAATATAACTCCTTTTATTTACATTAGGCATTCTATATTCACTGAATATTCACAGATAGAAGCGAGGAAAAGGGTGCAAACAGCTCCTTATATATACAATGGGTGGAGCTAGATATGGGAGTGGTGAATTATGAATACATTAACAAGTGAAGAATAAATTAACCCCTGATATCCCGTTCATATACTATTTACACATTAGAGAATAAGGCATTTACATCTGACAAATCCCCCTCTAAATGCCGATTCGTTATGCAACACCAATTACATTCAGATTCAGGACAATATAAAACATACAACTTAGAGGTTAAGTATTTATGCTGCTTAGAAGGTAAAGGCTTTGTCAATATGTCAGCTAATTGTTCAGAAGTATCACAATGCACTGCTTTAATAAATCCATCCTGAGATAATTGTCTCACATGTTTAAATTTTATATCTATGTGTCTGGACCTTTGTCCAATGGCGTCAGATCTAGATATTTCAATAGCTGCTTTATTGTCTTCATGCATAACAAAAGGCAAAGCAGGTTTTTTCCAAACATCTGAAATTAAATCATTAAACCATACAAGGTTATTTGCAGCTTTAGATAAACAAACATGTTCTGCTTCTGTCGTTGAAGTGGCCACTAATTCTTGTTTACCAGTGTACCAGTAAACTGGACAGTCATTTAAGAGGAATATATAACCAGATGTACTTTTTCTACATGAGGTGTCTCCAGCCCAATCCGCATCTGCGTAGCATGTAAGCTTTGGTTCTTTATTATCGTTAGGTTCCAACATTAAACAAAAGTCTAATGTACTTTTCAGATATCTTAATATTCTTTTAACAGCTTCCCAGTGGTACATTGTTGGCTTGCTGACATGTCTGGATAATAAATTGAGGGGTAAAGCGATATCTGGTCTTGTCCAATTAGATATATAAAGAAGTGAACCTATGACTGATCTATAAAATGTGTTATCTTTGAATTCAGGGGATGATTCACCAGCATTTTTTAGAAAGTCAGTCTGCATAGGAGTATCACAAGGTTTGGCATCACTTAGATTGCATTTGTTTAAGAGCTCTATGATCTTATCTCTCTGAGTAAGTTTGAATCCTCTTTTAGTCTTATTAATTTGAACACCAAGATATTTGTTTACTTTGCCTAAAGATTTCAATGAGAAATGTTCATTTAGCTTAGTTACAAAAGTTTCTCTTCTCTCTTTATGTTTTCCTATGTATAAAATGTCATCCACATAGATCAATACAAATTCTATGTAATCATCACCCTTTTTGACAAAGAAACAGTTATCAGCAGTGGTAGCATTGAAGTCCATGGTTTTAAGTACTTTTACTAAACAATCATACCATCGTTTACCAGATTGTTTTAACCCGTATAAACTCTTGTTTAACAACCAAGTCTCATTCTTGTTTGTGTATTGACTGTGAGGTGCTCTTACATATATTTCCTTATCTAGTTTTGCGTGTAGATACGCAGTCTGTATGTCATATTGGAATACATCGAGATTGAGTGCTGATGCTACCACTAGAGCTGTTTTGACACTCTCAGTTCTTACTGTGGGGGAATACGTGTCAGTATAGTCCTCCGGATATTTCTGTGCTTAACCTTGTGCAACTAGTCTAGCTTTGTATAGGGTATTGCCTCCCTCTAAGTTCTTGATTTTATATATCCATCTGGTACCAATAATTGTTTTATCTTTTGGTGCAATTGCAGGTGTAAATACATTTAATCCTTGTAAGCTTTCCATCTCTTTTTTCATTGCTAATTCCCATTTTTCTTTTTCTTTACGAGGGAGTTTTAACACTTCCTCATATGTATTAGGTGTCGTTGACTCACCATCCATATGCATTATGTAATCTTTGTATTTATTTGGCATCTGATTTCTGGTGTTTCTAATTGTTTTTTCAGGTTTACTATTGTTATCATGCAAATATCTTGCTTCCTTTTTTGTTAGTGTGTCTGTCTTTGTGTTGGCTATTTGTCCATGTTTTGGTTTTGTTTTTATATTTGTTGATATTTTGCTTTTCTCTAGTCCCTTTCTCTTGAGATTTTGTATCTTTGTTGTTACTTGGAAATATTTCATTAAGATGTATTTTAGACCAGTTGGCCTGTTCATGGAACACAGCTGTTCTGGAGACTATAAATTTGTTATTATTATCAATGAATCTGTACCCTTTAGTGCCTGTCTCATATCCCATAAATCTGAGTCTCCTGGACACATTTTCTCCCTTTCTTCTTAATTGCTTAGGTATGTGTACGTCTGCAGTGACTCCAAATATGTGCATGTGTGCCAATTTTGGTTTCCTATTATACATCACTTCATATGGTGTCTTATTTACAATGCTGGACCAGGTTCTATTCTGTGTGTAATTGGAATAATGTAGGGCTTCTGACCAGAATTGTTTGCTTAAGCCAGCATCTTCCAATGTGCATCTAATCATGGTTTGTAATGTTGAGTTCTTCCTCTCTGCAATCCCGTTCTGGAACGCAGAAAATGGACTAGATGTGTAATGTAACATTCCTTTGTCCTTTAACCATTGGGAGAATTCTTTAGACATGAATTCACATCCCCTATCTGTCATGATTTGTTTTATCTTGATATTGTGTTGTGTTTCTATGCATTTATAAAACTCTTTAAATTTTTGAAAGGTTTCATCTTTGTTTTTTAATGTATAAACAAATCCATAGCGGCTATAATCGTCTACTATGGTCAAGAAGTAACATTTTCTATAAGTGATTGATGGAGTTAGTGGACCAACTAAGTCCATGTGTACTAAATCAAAAATTTTGTTGGTTGATCTAGTAGATTTTCTTGGCCTGGGGCTAGTTTTTAGTTTTGTAGATTTACATACTGAGCATTCCAGATAGTTTTCACAATTTTTTATTTTAACACCTTCTGCGTGTTCAGTCATTTTTTGTACTACAGGAAAACTGGCATGTCCTAACTTCCTATGTAAGATGTGAGCACACTCATCATGAATTGGCTTACCTATTTTTGGTTTTTTTTCATTGTGTGCATCTTTGTGATCATGAGATATTTTACATTCATCATTGTCACTGTTGCTAATGTTTCCATCATCTACTTCAATACAATCTTCCATATTTGAATCAATGTTGTGCAACCATCTTTCCTTTGTTATTAGATAAGGTAGGCCTCCTTTAATCATCACAGTGCCTATATCTATTTTATTTTTCTCCAAAGTCGCTTTTCCTTTAGAAAAGACAATGTTAATATCAGAATCCCTACTTAGTTTTATGGCACTTAGTATGTTATGAGGTATTTCAGGTATTAGTAATACCCCCTCTATTTTTCCTAGACCAGGCAGGGTTACATTCCCTCTACCTAATACTTGAACCTTTTCTTGGTTAGCTACCTTTATTACAAATTTATCTTCTACAAATGAAGACAATATATTTTTGTTATTAGTGGTGTGATTAGTTGCTCCAGAATCAATAAGCCAATTATTGTTCTCATTCTGCTGTATGTTAGTATTGTCTTGTTTATTTAATCCATTCAGTGAACCAGATTTTCTATCCTTTGAATTATCTCTGCCCCCTCTATTCTCTTTGTAATTTGGTGGGCTTCTATATCTATGTCTTTCCATGGAAGACTGTCTATAATTGTATTTGTTTCTATATTCTGACCTATGTCTTTCTTTTGAAATTTTGGGGCAATCTCTTCTATTGTGTTCCCTGGATCCACAGTTGTGACATTTAAATGTTTCATTATATTTTTCTTGGAAAGCTACTTTCCTATATGGTTTATGTTCTATGTGATTGTTAGAACGATTCCTTCTTGAATTGTCTTCTGCTATTAATTTATTGGATAGGCTTTCTATGGATAAGTATCCTAGATTGATTGTGTCTAAATGTGACATATAATTGTCCCATGATGGATCAAGTGAGTTGATAATAACACTTTTCATTGTTTGGTCTGAAATCACCTCCCCCCTTAAATGCAGCTCAGCTCTTATTTTGTTTAAAGATATTAAGTGCTCACTTATGGAAACCCCTGGTTTTATCCTAGATGAAAAGAAATCTTTAGACATCCTTGTGGTGGTAGCTACACTGTCACTGTGAAACAAATTGAACATGCATTGAATAATTTCTGAAACAGTCAGATTTTGCTTAATGCTGTGATACATTGCAGGAGATACATTAGATATTAATAAGAAAAATGCTCTATGGTGTAAACAGTCTATTTTTAGAGTCCAAGGTCTTTTTGGGGGACTAGTGATAAAAAACAATAAGTTTTCCTTCATAAAGACAACCTGGAGCTGCTGATACCATTCTTGCAAATTAATGCCATCTATCCTTAGCTTTGGGAAGTCACTGGGTAAATTTCCGACATTATTAAGTCCATTACTTACAACCTGAGGTAGTCCGTGGTCTCGTAAATGCAGAAAGTTACAAAACGGCGTGGGGATGCTCGCAACGAGCCTGCACGGTCTCCTCGTCAATTCATGTCTTCCCGGATCGTCTGCGTAGTCTTGCGCATGCGCGTTGTCCATTTCTTCCTTGAAGTCGTCGTGAGAGGTTCTCCTCGTTGCGGCTCGCTCGTTCTGCTCCTCCTCAGACGAATCGGTCTCTGGCTCGATTTTGGGAGTCCTGACGATGGCGGCTGCTCTTCCTCTTCTTTTGAAGGCGTTGGTGCTTGCTTCGGTCTGTGGCGTGGGGCGGTATCGGCAGGGCTCTCTGGGTTCAGGTGTCGACGCTCTCGTAGTCAGGATGGGAGCGGGCAGGTCTTGAGGCATTGGCTTGCTCGCTCGCTTCTTCGTTAACTTTTTAGTAATTTTTAGTTTTGGCCCAAATGCAGCAAAAAGCGTTTTCATTGCTGATTTTATTTGATTGTTTTTTGAATCATCTTCACTTTCTGATTCTGATTCTTCTGAGGTGTTTGAATCTTCTTTTTCGTTTTCGTTGTCTGATAATGTTTTTCGCGCCAGAAATTTTGAATTGAGTTTTCTGATTGGCTCTGCTTTGCTCACCCTGGAGGTCTGTTGAAACCAAGATGGCTGCCATTCAAAATTTCGCGCGGGATCACCGTTTTTCTTCTTCACAATAATTTTTTCTGCAGTCATATCACTCACTATTTTTGGGTCTTTTGATTTTTCATTAGTGATGTGCTTCTCTCTCGCTGCTCCGCTGTTCTTCAGCATATCTTGGAGGTTCGCGATGAGGCTTTCATCATTCTTCTGGCTCTTCAATAGTTTTAATATCTCTGACCTGAGTTCGTTATTCTTTATTTCGATTTCCTCCTGGTCATCATTTTCATCTATTATTTCTTCGTCTTCAGTGGTGTATTCTTCGGATTCTCTCGAAATCGCGTTTGTGGATTCGTTGATTATTTCTTGTTCTGTTTCCATTTCTTTGCTGTATGCCCTGGTGTTGGGCCTATCTTTTTTAGACATTTTTAAGTTTTTATTGAGTCAATTAACCATCCTCTGCTACCAGCTTGTTGCAATATTTTCAGGATCAGACTCAATAAATTTAGCAAGAGTTAAAGTTTTAGATATAACTCCTTTTATTTACATTAGGCATTCTATATTCACTGAATATTCACAGATAGAAGCGAGGAAAAGGGTGCAAACAGCTCCTTATATATACAATGGGTGGAGCTAGATATGGGAGTGGTGAATTATGAATACATTAACAAGTGAAGAATAAATTAACCCCTGATACCCCGTTCATATACTATTTACACATTAGAGAATAAGGCATTTACATCTGACATCACTATTATGTCTAATCTTCAATTCTGCATCCTTTCATGATTTTCTTCAAAAATTGTGTGAATGGAAATTCATATGCGTTATTTGTCAAAGAATTCATGTTTTCATGCATATGTGTGTATGTGTGTGTGTGTATATATGTGTGTGTGTATATACATACACACCCATATATTTGTTATAATGTATAATATGGATTTTTGTGCACTTTTTCTGTGTGTGCATTCCTCCCTAATATTCTATACCATTTTGTGTACATTTTGTGAGTTGTGAACCGCATCATGAAAGACTTGAAAGCAGTAGATTCTAACATATTGGGTTTAGTCATCCATTTTAGAAATGTGAATTGAAACAGTTTGCATCAAAATATGAACTGAATGAATTTCTCATTCAGTCTTCTTTCATTTAATTCTCAACACTTTTAAAATGTAGATATTAGAGATTGAATTTGAGAAACCCTGCAAGAAAAGGATGTGCCCCATCATTGAGGATAACTTGCTAAATCTTCATATCTTGAGGGTAGCGTTTCTGTATCTATAGAGTTTTGTCCCTCTGTCTCTAGACCTTTATCCAAATAACATACTTTAAAGGACTCACTTATCTGTTGCATCCCTTTGATTGGTTCTCACAGTACATGATTCTTGGATGGATTGGAACAGGAGATATTCAGCCTTTAGGCTTCATTTGCAGCTAGAACCTGATTGTGTAATGCCCCCAGTAGAGCTTTCCCACCCTTCAGATGTGCTAAGACTACAATTTATGATAAATGGCTACCTTGGGAATTGTAATCTGTTTGGAAGGCAACACGCTGAAGAATGTTGTTCTTGTAAATAGAAATTGCTGATGGAACACATTTCCCATAACCATTTGAGGAGGGGGGCAGTGGGGTGAGAAGACACTATTATAAACACACCCTGCTTTGTGGGCTAGAGAAACCACACCTTCTCTAGGTACTTAGACCACCCAGGAAACATACATTTCAATGCTATAGGTGTTCTCCAAAGCTAAGAAGCAAGCATAAATACCACTGAAAGCAATGTAGGGAAGCATGTGGATAATGACACAATTTCTTGATCCAATTATCCACTTACGCAAAGCAAAGTGATCTAGAGTGCTTAATGTGTGAGATTCGGCATATCTGTGCTCCTTTTCTACACAGCCATGAACTTCTTGTGTGGCCAAATCTCACTCCTTCAGCCTCCATTTCCTATTTACAATGGAGAAGTAGTACTGTACTATGAAGAGTAACATAATAAAATTTCAGGGCTGTGTTTCAAAATCCTTTATATGTGGGAAAATGCTCTAAATCAGGCATGTCCAATCCATTGCCCATGGGCCACATGTGGCCCTGGATATCTAGTAATGCAGCTACACAAGATAATCAAATATATAAAAATTAAAGGAACTTTGTTGTTTATATTCATTAACTATATTATTTTATGTGTGGCCCAAGTCAATCCATTTTCACACAATGAGACCCTGGTAAGCCAAAAGTTTGGACAATCCTGTTTTAAATGCTACAATTCAATTTTTTGTCATTGATTCAGTTATGCCCAGTTCTCAGAGACTGACTGGATAAGTCCCTGCAGTTTTTTCTTGGCAAATATATATATACACACACATATAAAATGTGGCATAAACCTTGTATATAAATGGCAATTGAGCAAAATGATGTAATCTCCTTCAGTACAGATGGAAGCTGATCAGCCAGTAATAAATTCAAATATTCAGTGTCTGCCCAACCTTGGAATGTAGCAGTGATAAGCTATATTAAATCATTTTGAAGCCCTATATAAAATGGACAACAGGGTAAAATCTGGTCTATTGCTCGTCTTTTCTCTAATGTTACATAGGCATATTCATTGTGCCCTGGGGATTGTATGACATTTTTCTTCCAATAACTTGGGAGGGCAATGTATTTAATTTGGCTAGACAGAAAGCTCTGCAATGCCTACTGAAAGAAAGTTCATCAGATGGTTTGCACAGGTAGAAGATTGCTTGTTAACCCTCTCATCCCTCAGAGGAAGGAACTGAGCTTGCTGGTCAATATGAAATACCCAAACCCATTTCTAATCTGTCAGTGATTGGGAAGATGGTCAGTGATTGGGATAAAACCCCAGAATGCCAGGTGTTTTGCTTAATTCCTTTTTCCTGGAGTGAAGTAACCAACTATAACCTGGAAAACCAGAACAGTGGCTAGAGGCTGAGCAGAAAGGGCTGTATAAGCAAGACCTCCAAAGGTGAAATATTGCCTCAAACCAAAACATACTAGTTTCCAAATCTATCAAGGAATACATTTCACAGCAAAGAAAGCAGAAAATAGCTCTCAAGAATTTGGACTGAAAGAATTTCACGTCTTCCATCATTTCCAGATTTGCAAATGGTGTACCTGTTGAATTACAAATGCTTCACGCTTTTGTGAATGTTGTGATATTGCCCAAGAGACCATTCATTTATTGGTTGTTGATTTTAATACTTGCCATTGATTCATATGTCAGCACAAAGAAAATGTAGCACAGCAGCATGAAAGCAACTCAAACAATGAATTTGTGACTGAAATGTCTGAGAAGTATAAAGAGTGTCACTTTCATTGGAAGGATTATATAGGATTGGTATCAAGTAGAGCCCTTCAGTGAGAGGCCTTCATAACTGAAGTCTACTACTGAGAAGTCCCTTTTTCCTGTCAGCCATTTCCCTCAGCCACAGCACAGAGAAGGAGTCCTTAATGTCAGGGTTGGCTCCAGAGTTGACACTTAAACATTCAGGAGAAACCCAGGAATCTGGGAGGGCAGAGCAAGGCAGATGTATATCAAGACCAAAAATGTACCATGGAGGAAAGCAGCAGCAAGAGAGATTCCCAGGGCAGAATGTGTATGTGGTGTTGTACCTGCCCAAGAGCCAAACAAGGCCACTTTGAGATTCAGGGTGGGGTAGTGGTGAAGCTGTTGAACGTGAAGCAGAGAGAGTTCCAAGTTCTCGTCCACCATCAGCCATGGAAACTTACTGGGTGACTTTGGCCCAGTCACTCTCTCTCATCTCAGCCTACCTCACAAGAGGATCATTGTAGGGGAAGAGAGTGGCTTGCAGAAACTGACCTGAGCTCCCAGAAGAAACCAAATAAATAATAAGTGAATCAACAAACAACTATCGACAGTGTTATGGCATAAGGGGCATTTTAATACCTTTAGCATTAGCATTAGCATTAGATTTTAACTTCAAGTTTGCAAAAAGCTTCTTAAATGGAAGGAAACCAATTTGTCTCAATAAAACCAGAAATATCTTTGTAAATATGGCAGAGAAATTAATTTGAACAATAAATATATTTAGACATTGCAAGAAAAATCCTAATAATTTGAACTAGGCTGAGACAAACAGGGTTTTTTTAAATTAAAAAAAAAACATGCAGTATTATGTTGTTTAAAAAATAAGAGTGTGAGTATAAAAATAGCCAGAAGAAAAATAAAATATGGAAAGAAGAAGAATAAAACCTGCTAATGAGGAGGCTTCCCTTTGCTTCTGGATGCAACCAATCCAGATTGTGACCAATCTGGATTATGATGGACAAAGTTGGTATCTGAAAAGTTCATTGCCATGTTTATGTTATAGAGCCTTGGTGGCGCAGCAGACTAAAGTGCTGTTAAGTAACACCAGCTGCCTGCAATTACTGCAAGTTCAAATCTCACCAGGCTCAAGGTTGACTCAGCCTTCCATCCTTTCGAGGTAGGTAAAATGAGGACCCGGATTGTGGGGCCAATAAGCTGACTTTGTATAAAAAAGAACACCGCTTGGGGGGCCCGAAAGCCCTACTAAGCAGGTATATACAAAAGTATGAAGGCTATTGCTTAATGCATTGTAAGCCGCCCTGAGTCTCTGGAGAAGGGCGGCATATAAATCGAACCAATAAACAAACAAACAAACAAACATTTGGTGGACAGCCCCTGCCCTCTCCCCATTTCATGTGTTTGTAACCTTTCTTTCTTTCTTTCTTTCTTTCTTTCTTTCTTTCTTTCTTTCTTTCTTTCTTTCTTTCTTTCTTTCTTTCTTTCTTTCTTTCTTTCTTTCTCTCTCTCTTTCTCTCTTTCTCTCTTTCTCTCTCTCTCTCTCTCTCTCTCTCTTCTCCTTCCTTCCTTCCTTTCCTTATTTCTCTTTACCTCTCTCTGCTGGATTCAATTAAATCAATTTTTAAAGTTTATTTTCCTTTCTCAAAGGAGCCACGTGCTCAGAAGCGGGTCTGATCTCTTGCCTAAGTGTAGGGAACAGTTTTGCCTCTTCTACTCAGGCATGACAGTTTATTTTACAAAAAATAAGCATGGGAATTGGCTGTGTGGTGAACAAATGTGCACATTTAACTTCAATGGATTCTTGTCTGCTCAGCTAGGACAGCTAGGACTCCATACTAGCTGAGAAGAAGAGCAGGGGGAGAACACAGAGCTGGCCAAGGCAGACATGGAGAAGGTGCCATCGAAGCAACTTGTAAGATGCTTGTAAGACTATCTAACCATGCCAACTGTTCAGCGCAGTGGTGGGTTACCGGTTCTGTGGGTGTGGCTTGGTGGGCGTGGCACGGTGGGTGTGTCAGGGGAAAGATACTATAAAATCTCCATTCCCACCCCACTCCAGGGAAAGGATACTGTAAAATCCCCTTTTCCTCCCAATCAGCTGGGACTCGGGAGGCAGAGAATAGATGGGGGTGGGGCCACTCAGAGGGAGTATTTACCGGTTCTCCGAACTACTCAAAATTTCTGCTACCGGTTCTCCAGAACTGGTCAGAACCTGCTGAAGCCCACCTCTGGTTCAGGGGCCTTACTTCTAAGTATAAGATTGCAGCTGACCAGTTAAACCTTGACTTCCAGTGGTTTCATATACAGTTAGAACTTGACTTACAATAGTTCATTTAGTGACCATACAAAATTACAGTGGAAAAATGTGACTTATGACCACTTTTCAGTTATGACATTTGCAGCATCCCCATAAATGTATGATCAAAATTCAGATGCTTGGCAACTGGTTCATATTTATGATCGTTGCTGTGTCCCAAGGTCATGTGATTCCTCTTCTGCAACCTTCTGACAAGCAAAGTCAATGGGGAAGCCGGATTCACTTAACAACTGGGTTACTAACTTATCAGCTGCAGTGATTCACTTAACAAATGTGGCAAGAAAGATCGTAAAGTGGGGCAAAGCTCACTTAACAAATGTCAGAAATTTGGGGCTCAATTGCAGTTGTAACTCGAGGGTTTACCTGTATCTAAATTAGAAGTTTCTTCACAAAGCTGATGATTGTGTAACAATCTCAAGAGCCTGTAGAAGCAAATTAAAAACAGAAATATGAAGGAAACCAGAGCACAACATGTTTCAGAATAAATGTGCTATTTCAGAGGAAATAAGGAAGACATTGCTCAAGCAGGCATGCCCTTCTTTTCACTGAAGTGCATCATAGGCCTCCAGTGAGGTTGTAGTGAAACAAGGCAGGAGAAACTTGGCTTCCTATTGCAAATAGCCTTTTTAAATCCTAAAATTTCACCAAAACTGACCATTTACTCAGCACTGGAAAAAGGACACAAATCTGTTTATGGTGATCCACACACAGAGATATACAGATAAAACTATACAGATATACCGTATAGATACAAGTGAAGGTAATGGTAGCAGTAGTAGAGTTTCTATTTTATATGTGTTTATGCTTCAGTGCAGAACAAGTGGTAACTCTGTCAAAGATCTTCTCATTTCTTATTACACTTATACATTTATAATGGGGTAGGGGACTTCTTGACTTAGTTCTGAAAAGATGAACTAATGACAGAGGTGAACTTCTCTATTATATATAATTGCTTTATTCACCATGTCAAGGTATGTAGTGGCAAGGTATGGTTATGTGATCAAGTATTTTATTTTACTATTTTATTTTATTTTTAATTATTTTATTGGGTTTTTAAAAAAATAGATTTATCATATTAAGGAACTGTCCATCTCTGCTACCATGTTTCCCTGAAAATAAGACCCTGTCTTATTCTTATTTTTGAACCCCAAAATAAGTGCTTGGCCTTATTTTTGGGGATGTCTTATTATTTTGGGGCACGTGGAGCAAGACGGGGCTCTCCTTGCCATCTTACCTGATTTCCAGCTCTGTCTCCCTTACCCTAACCAGAGGAAACCCTAACCAGGGACCGGCTGCGCATGCGTTAAAATATTTTCGAGGAGGGCTTATTTTTGGGGAGGGCTTATTTTCGGGAGGGGGGTTTATTTTAGCGCATGCGCTCAAAAGCCCAATTGGTCTTATTATCAGGGGATGTCTTATTTTAGGAGAAACAGGGTAGGTGTTCAAATAAAAATGTTAAAAAGATAAATATAAAATTTAAAATAGAGGCAAGGGTAGTTAAAACTGGAATTTAAAGTTAATTAAAAGGTGGGAGGAGGGCTTTCAGGATGCCAACCAATCCCATGACTGCATGCTCCTTGGTGAGGCCTCAAGCAAGATGGCAGAATGAGATCTTTAGATATTTTCGAAAGGCCAGGTGAATGGGGGACCACCTCATTTACGGGGGGGGGGCAATGTCCTCCTACATGTCCTCCTTTTCGATATTTGAAGACTAATCTGTAAATCTCCATATTTGATTGATGCCAATCCAATCTGTTGCGTGTGATGTGACGTATTTGTATTTGACATGATGATTCTTCAAGGCTCGGTACAGTGCGGCGAGACATGATTATGAGACACATGCACTCTGCACGGGAGAACTGTTTTGAGAGAGTGCGCTGCTCGCAAGAGTGTGCCACGTGCAAGTGGCTTTGTTCACTTATTTACGATATTTTTTTCCTTCAATTTATTTGTGTCCTTCTTCTCATTGTAAAAAAGTTGGTCACCTTATTTTTCTACAACCAAGAATGGAAGGCTTCTGACAAAAGCACCCATCAAGGGGATCTAAATGAGGAAGAGGGTAGTTATAGAAGTGCAATCAAAGCCCCAGGCCTTTTGTAAAGGCACTGAAGCAATGGAGCTTTGACAGCTGCTGAAGCCATAGTTTTAACTGTTGACCCTTTTCCACATGGGTGGCACTGACTTCTGTCCCAACACCAGGGGATGTGTGCAATACTTACAAAAAAAAAAAAAAGGCTTTTATTTGCTACTCTCAAATGATGACCTATTGGGTTGACTATTATGTCTTGTTATTGAATAAATTCTTCTTTCCTTTTATAAATTTGTGGCTGGTTGTTGTGTTTCTAGTTGCTGGGAGTCTTTTCCCTAAATAAACATGCCAAGAATCTCTTGCCTGAGTTAGGCAGAAAAAAAAAAAAGAACCACCCAACCTCAACTTGTAAATTAGCTATAGTCACAAATAAGGACTGATCAACATAGAATATACTACATAGATCAGGTGATAAGGTTTGGCCTCCAGGAGAAAGATCTAATCTCTAATATGAACTGTTTATCCCTCGATTATCACAGTCAGCCTTGATTTGTTAGGAAACACATTCAAAATATGCACCCAGGTTTTGGGTCAATGGAAAAATTCGGTGACCTATTCCTTTCCTCCACAGTTTCGTGTGTGATTCATAAATATGAAATTAGGAAATCAAAAATATAAGAAGGACATAACAAAACACTGAACAATTGTCTTTAATTACTTACCCAATTTTTGGGGCCATGGACATATTTGGTGATTTGAAAATACGTTATAAATGTTCTCTGAAAAAGATAAGTTGTGAGAAGGGGAATGTCCACTTTCACAAAACGTTTTGGGTTCATACTTTAGGATACTTGTTGGGAATTCTAATGGGATTCTTTTAGACAGTAATTTCTTTCTACCCAAATATGCATTTTTAGATACTGTCTAGGAAGTTTTGCTTATTTATTTATTGTATTGTGACTTTTATCTGTCATCTTTTTAATAAAAATAGAATTCGTACAATTAAAAAATAAAAATGTAAGTAGATAAATAAATAAAATGTGCATCATTTAGCTACCTGAGATTTTAACTGCTAAATTTATGTACATCACTATTTTAGCTACCCATGGTGAAAGAGGCATTAATTCAAAACTCCTGGGCTTTTCTAAATCTTGCAAATAAAATAGCACTTCAGGTCAGTTCAGGATTATATATTTTCTGTGCTTTAGACTCACACTTGTTGCAGGCTTTTGAAGAAAAGCCATTCTTCAGATAATAGATAAAGAAGTGTTGCCAAAAATATACACAGCAGCAGCAAAATGCTCTCAGACTTTGAGATACTTGATTGAAAGATTCAGTTCCTAACTGAAATAGATACGGGCAGGTTATTTTGGAATTACATTTCTCCTACTGCTCCGGAACAGATTTCAAAGACTGTTCTTTTGAGAAGCAGGCCAATAGAAATTCTAAATAGAGAAAAATGTTTGTTAGACTCACACAGACACGCAATCGTATGTCACACATGCCACAAATTGCTGAAAGATTTTTTTTTAAAAAAATATGTTTGGCTGACCTTTCCAGTGACTTTTATCCCATTTCTACTCTGTTCTTCAATTTAATTCTCACTCACTCCCTCTCTCTCCCCCCACCATTCTTCTGTTTTGTGACATAGCGAAAAACTGTAAATAGCCAAAATTAAGTTTTCTATTGGAATTTATGACTGAATTGAATTACTTTTTTTAATCTCAAATAAAAGCACATGCCAGTTTGGCCTAGTGGTTAAGGCACGAGGCCAGAAAAAGGGAGACTATGAAGTCAAGTCCTACCACAGCCATAAAACCCAGTTGGGTGACTTGGGCAAATCATTTTCTCTCAGCCCAACCCACCTCACAGGGTTGTTGTGGGAAAATATGACGAGGAAGGTGTGTTGGATTTGTTCGCCACCTTCAGTTATTTGTAAAAATAATAAAGGCAGGACACAAACAAATAAATAAAATAATTTTAACCTTTACAAAGATTTTTGTTAGTTGTTATTTCCCTAGCTCAGAGTTCTCCAACCTTTCTGGCGTTGCGGACAGGCTGAGGGAGGGAGGGGGGAATGGTTTTGCGTGAGTGGGCGGCAAGCACGAGCATGCAGCTCCATTTGTATGAGAGGCATGCACACACACACACACACCGCTCATGTAAATGGAGTGTGCATGTACACCAGCTCGCCTGCTACTTGCATAAGTGAGGATATTCGTGCATGGGCATCAGTGGTGGGATTCAAATTTTTCTTCTATTGGTTCTGTGGGTGTGGCTTGGTGGGCGTGGTCTGGTGGGGCGGCACCTTGCTGTGTGTGACATCGAGTTGGCCATGCCCACTCAGTCACATGACCCCCACCAAGCCATGCCCACTAAGCCACACCCAAAGAACAGGCAGAAAAGGCAGCTCCTGCGGCCTGTCCCTTGATTGAGTTTGAATGCAGAAAAGATGGAGATTATTCAGTTTTTATTTGATATATGGGCACTGTTCCTTTACACCAGTGTTTTTCAATCCTGGCAATATTAAGATGGGTGAATGTCAACTTGCAGAATTGCTGGAAGAATTCCAATGGATGGAAATCCATTCCATACTGGCTGGGGAATTCTGGGAGTTCACATTCCACCTATCTTAACATTACCAAAACAAAAATTAATTTAAAATATTTTTCGGAGTTCTTCTCAGCTGCGACAGTAATGCAGGTGGATAAAACAGGGGGTGAGACAAAAAGACACAATGGTCCAAGATTTTCCAATCCTACATCCACTTAGAACCCCAAAACTCCAGCACAATATACAAATTTTTTTTTGATGAAGTACTGTAGAAGGCTTACCACTGAATCAGTTTTATAATGTATTTTTCCCCAAATAGTTCCATTTAGAAAGACTGAATTTCATTTTTTAAAATATTGCCCTATTTTGCTTTGAGATCAGGATCTGTGATGAGTCACAGAACAATCCCGATGAGAAACTTTGTTACACTTGGTCAGACATTCATGTATTTAGCCTGACTGCTTTAACAGCAGCTCCTTAGGATGTTGGTCAAAAGTCTTTCATTTAAAGCTACATAATACTTTAAACTGGAGATGTCAGAGACTGACTATAGGACTTTTTGAATGCAAATTGTGTACTTTTACTCCAGAGCCACACTCTCTTTTAACTGTATACTCTTGAGACAGGCAGAAAGCAAATTGTTCTACCACCTAGCTGTAATCTACAGGATATAGATTATCTTCAGTAATCCCATAAACTCTTCACAATTGAGGGATTTGAATTGGGACCCCCTTTTTAAAGAACAATATCGTAATACCATTTTGTATCGGTGTGTATGTACATGTCTTCCAGTGGTGGGTTGCCCCCGGTTCACACTGGTTCTATAGAACTGGTAGTAAAATCAGCGGGAGTCTCCGCCCACTGAACCCGAGGTCATCAAAATGCTTCTGCCCATGCGTAGAAGCTTCTGCGCTTGTGCGCGGCCCCATTACAAACCGGTAGTAAAGGTAAGTAGAACCCACCCCTGAGTCTTCTCCTTCTGCCCCCCTCTCTCTCCCTATTACATGGTCTGTTTTCTTTTTTGAAAATAAAGCTTGATTTTATTTATTTCTTATGAGATAGATCTATGTTCCTACAAAGGAGTCGATGGCAGGAATGACTGATTCCACTAGTTATTATTGGTTGCAGTATAGAATTTGCTTCTTGTATTAATTTCCAGAAAAACAAAAGAGATTATGGAAACCCTTTCCTAACCCTTGGGATTAGTAGGACGATGCTGGATGAGACATCCCAATCCAATGCCCCAAGGCCAGTAGTGGAGCGAGGATAAGTAGATTCAGAAGGTTTCTGAAAAAGTAGATTGGAGACTTCTAGCCATTCACCCTATTGGCTCAGTCATCTTGTTACAGAGGTAGGATAGGGAAAAAAAACCTTAACATCCCAAAAAGAATAACTCTTATTCTTGGGCAATGGGATAGGGTAATGATATATTTGCTGTATAGTTATTTATGGAAAGGCTATTGTATACGCAGAGCATTAAATTAAATTGGAACAGAAAATGGAAAGATCCCTGGGGCAAAAGACAAAATGAGTTTTTGGAACATTCTATAGATCATGGTGATATATCTGGAGATATTCTGTATGCCTAATGTTAGCTGTCCTCCAAGAGCTTGTCCTTCAGACAAGTTGCATTTACTTTTTTTAAGACTAAAGAGACTTTGTATCCTGTGATAATCAATCTGGCTCAAGACTGAAGAAATACAACTTGATTCTGGTCTTTGTCCAGTGTTCACAACAAATAAACCAGGATGTTGAGTTAATAAATGTCTATCACTAAAATACCACCTGTTCAACAGAGATGTAGAAGAGTAGTTTTTCTTAAGATTTGAGCCAACCTTTGGTCTTAAGTCAATGTTATTTCTTATCCACTTTTCTTTCTTAAAACCATTTTTATTATCTTTAATTCCCTTTTTCTTGGTCCCGAAATGAAGAATGTCTATAATTCACATCCTGATACCTTTCTCCTTTAGTATATTCTTCAGATTGGCTTTCAAATACTTATTGCAACTATCATTAAGAGACACAAAGCTGCTAACTCTCAAGTATAATTCAATCAGTTTAGAGATATATAGAATGACCAATGCTACTGTAATTCAGTGCAACCAAATCTTGAATTAATTCACATTTTAAATGCAAGTTCCATCATCCCATGAGTTTGTGATTGCTTTTATCATTCTGTTGCAGATATAACTAAATTTCCTAATAGCAAACAGTAAGATAGGCCACTATCCTATTATTTCCATATAGCAGATGAGAAACCTGGGAGTTAAAGGGATAATTTCTGGGGGTTCTAGAGAGCTTGTAGGGGGTAAATGATTAATCTGATGCATAATTTACTGGCTAAACCGTTGGACTATAGCATTTTTTCTATAGATGCAAAATAAGCAACAGAAGTGAAATTAGAGTTCGAGGGCTCTATGACGGATTAGTTTTAATGGGGTTTAGTGGGACAATTGGATAGCAGGATCCTTGTTTGCAGAAAGAGGTGGGACTGGATGGACTTTAATTCTAAATGCTATTTTCTTCTCAAAATAGTGGCTGGTTGGAGAAAATGACATGTTTGGTGTACATGAGCCTTTTCATTTAGCAGTGTATCTCCTTAATCAAGTTGAGGGATATGCCTTTGTTTTTGGAAAGAAAAATGGAAGCAAGTGGAATGTGTTCGGTTCAGTTTTAATGTATTCCAAAATAAGACATTGAACAACTAATGGACACAGTCATTTCTTATCTCATTCATAGCCATTGATCACTCATTGGAGCATGGGAAACTTTCTTTGTATATTAATTTAGCTCCTAGAGCTCCAGCATTCCCTAGGAAACCAGTTAGCTGGAATCTGAATCAATGCAACTTCCAAAAATGGTTAATTGGATTAATTCAAATCTTCCCTGAAGGGATCCTCATATTGCTGTGTGCAGGCTAGCAGGGACCTCCAAGCTAATGAGATGTCCTACAGGACTGATTTGAATTAGCTTCTGGGCTAGTCTTATTAGGCAGCAGAAGGTTAGGAGTTGGCTCAGCCTGCAGCTTTCTCCAGCTGCCTAGTAGGTGTGGTCTGAATTAAGCCCTTGCCCAGCATAACAAAACCAGTCTCCCCATGCTCAGTCAAAAGTTGCTGAAGTACCAGTGAATATATTTTAAGATATTCCCCAGATAATCATAATTAGAAAAAAAAATCTTCTGGGGAGAAATTATGACTCATAGTTTATGTTCCCTGGTGTGTTGCTATGGAAAAGAAAATCTGCCAACAGTTGCACACATATTAATCCTTGATTTAAAAGAAAGATAAATAGCCAAACTTCACTTGAGCCAAAACACAAACTAACTTTGTGTCAGCAGTGGAATGTAGCATCTTGTTAAACTAAAGAACTACAGTAAGTGATGCTGGAAAAACTCGGGCCAATAACAGGCAAAATTCTGAAGACAATAGTTATTATCTTATCTAAAGTGGGTGCACCAAGTGAAAGGGGGATAGAGTGAACTGGCAAGCAGTGGACAAAATAGCACAACTTTTTATATGTGCATTCAAAGTGTTTCCACGTAGGGCTTAGCTTACCCTTAAGCCTTGTTTGCACACTATTTATATTAATGACTAATCTCTGTGTCAACACAAAAGAAAGCTGAGGAGAGGCAACTCTAATCCAAATGAGCATCCTGGTCAATTGTCAGTTTTCATACCGACACTGCAAACATGAACAAAAACTCCCCGAGAGGCTGAATACCTTGAAAGACATTGGAAACAGCTAAAGCATTAAGAGAGAACATCTGACTCACAAACCAACCCATCCATCTCTCCAGTCAAACTTCTATTCACCCTCCCCTTCTCCTCTCTGACCCTGACCTGAGTAAACAGCCATGTTTGCAATGACTCTAAAGGCTCTGATTCCTTTCTCTTTTATGAAGACTGGTGCTAGCTGTAAAAATGGCTGCCAGAAAGTTGACGCTTGAACACCCATTCAATGACGAGCACCTTCAATGCCAGTTGAAGAGCGGGCCCTCAACTCTTCTTCACCTTAGCTAATGAGCAGGTTGGGTTGGGATGATTGCTATTCCATTTCTTCTGCATATGGTGGTGGTGACTCTTTCTGGTGGATTTCACCAAGGGTGCAACATCTCAGGAATAGCTTCTTCAGTTAGAGGACATTCTCTTCCGCAAGAAGATATCCTTCCTTGGAAGGAGACAGAGCTGAGACAACTCATCCTTCCCACGAAGAGCTTTTCAGCTCCAATTTGGATTTTAGCCTCGTAAATACGTATGAACTAAATAATTCAATGTGATCTAAAAGTCAAGCTTTCAGGTTAGCATTAAGGAGATGAGGCTCCAAAGCAGAGTACCTGCTGCAAAATTTGGGGTGAGTCCAGTGGTGGGATTCAAGTAATTTAACCACCGGTTCTCTGCCCTAATGATTTCTTCCAACAACCAGTGTGCCAAACTGCTCAGAAAGTTAACAATCGGTTCTCCTGAAGTGGTGCGAACTGGCTGAATCCTACCACTGGGTCAGTCCCTATATTTCTCTGCCCAAAAGATGTGTGGGACTGTTGTAGCAGCCATTTCTTTGCCAGAACAGATTTCAGCAACAGCGGGAGTAACAGTGATGATATAAAAGTGACACAGGAGAAGAACATGAAGACACAATTCAGTATGAATATCCCTGCAAAACTCTTCATTCACACTCTTATGTTTTCATCTGCTTTGGCTGGTGCCTCAGCAGCAGTGCCTATCTCCATTTGAATCTTCTGCCTGGCGTCTTGCTAACTGAGGTCAAGTCTTGTCTGAGAGCACTTTCAGATCACAAGCATGTTCCAGAGTGTAATCCATCTGTGCTTGTGCATTAGGGCACATTTGGAGGAAGGCGAAAGCTGCCCTAGAGAACTGGTTCATTGCAGGCAACACTCTGGTCATTGTTCCATGTATTACAAATTACTTTCAGGGAAAGGAAGAGGTGCATGCAGGATTTCCTGCTTCAAGTGCCAAAATCACTTGACCGACTATTGTTGTTATGCACCCTGGCTTGGTGTTTGTTATGCTGCCTCAAGCAGCAAAGAGTGTTCACCTGGGACTGCTTAGTTGGCAGCGTGGATGGCTGGCACTACTATTTCAAGTACCAGGTTAGGGAGAGGGCAAGGGTGTGTGTGTGTGTGTGTGTGTGTGTGCTAGTGAGTTTCCCAAAACCCTTGAGCCAGCTCCTGTGGAAGACTTGTGTTGTTGCCTGCAACGACTGAGAACTCAGATAGAAACAATTGGCTATTCAACCCAAGGGAATTGAGCAGGGCTGCCTCCAAAATAAACTGGCTCTTGGGAGACAATATGTTGGATTCCACTTCCCGGAGGATTGAGTTCACAAAGATAGCTTGGGAGAGCTTAATCTCACACAGGATACTGTTAATGCTGCACTTAAAGGTCACATCCCATAATGTAAACGAGAATTAATGATTGTTTTCCTCCAATAGTTTGTTTCTGGGGGGGAAAAGATAGAGCAGAGATATGAACATCTTTTTTTAAAAAAAACTTGTTTGGAGCAAAACAGCAGAAAGGTGCCAGATGGGGACTAAATTTAGCACGCAGAAAATACATGTAAAGATTTCTTCGCTGCAATTCATTCACCCACAGTGTGGAAATAAAATCATATTTCTTGGGAGTCCCTATGAGGAACTAATTTTAGGAGATTCAAGAGTAGATCTAAACTCTCTCTTCAGTGCCTTTTTTTACATCAATCTGAAATACAGCAGTATCAAGAGTATCACACCAGGATCCTCCCTGCCTCATGACATTCTGTTTTGTAACCTATCACAAAAACTCTGATTTTCTCCTTGCCGTCTCTGTTAAAATGTTGACAGGAATGCTTTGATGATCAAACATTGAGACTTTCCTCATTGGTAGTGTTTATTCCTCTTTGTTATTCTAACACCATCCATTGTTAATATCATTCTGTACAAAAATCTGTTAGGCTTTGTCACCCATTGCCTTGCAGTTGAGAGGCAATTGAGGCAGGAAGGAATTAGCCATGAGGATTACAGATTCCATGCAAGTATAAGTTTTGGAACTCAAGGACAGATGGAAGACTGTCCATTTAAGCAGCGAGGAAAGGTCCGGTGAATTCATTCATAGTGACTCTTAGAACAATAACTTACCTTTTACCAGGACAGATTTCAGCAACAGCAGAAGTAACTGTGATGATGTAAGACTAGAGGAGAAGATGGACAGAGGGATCAGCAGGGCCGGATTTAGATGAAAAGAGGCCCTAGGCTATTCCACTTATGAGGCCCTTTCACCTATAGTGAAAGTGTAATTTTAATTTTGCTAACAATTTGAATGTAGGCCCCTCTTGATCTTGAGGCCCTAGGCTGAAGCCTAGTTAGCCTATAGGAAAATCCAGCCCTGGGGATCAGTATGAATATCCCTGTAAAACTCTTCACCCATTACTCACACTTTAAGGTGTCCATCCCAGGGGTGAAATCCAGCAAGTTCTAATAGGTTCTGGAGAACCAGTAGAGGAAATTTTGAGTAGTTCAGAGAACCGGCAAATACCACCTCTGACTGGCCCCAGAGTGGGATAGGAATGGAGATTTTGCAGTATCCTTCCCCTGGAGTGGGGTGGGAATGGAGATTTTGCAATATCCTTCTCCTGCCATGCCCACCAAGCCATGCCCATAGAACCGGTCGAGAAAAAAATTGGATTTCACCCCTGGTCCACCCTCTCTGGAGATTTACACTGAGATTCTAGAGCGGGGTTTCCTAACCTTTATGCCATCACACCTTCTTTTAGTGTAAACTTTAATCTACACATCTCCTCTAAATATCCAAACAACAAAATAAACAAAAATGAACAATGAAAACAATACAATAAAACTTTTGGAAAGGTAGATTTATTGTACCAACCTGAAACTAGAAGGTCCCTCACACCTCCCCTGGATTCTACCTACACCTTCCCAAGGGAGATACACCTCACAGTTTGGGAAACCCTGTTCTAGAGGCACTTATTTGGGAGCAAGACCTAATCCTATGAGTGGTCTTGAGAGTTAATACAGAAATAAATGCATTGCCAAAAATCTTTCTTCTAAGAAAGTAAAAGATTTTGTCCCTTAGTCTGTAATTTGAGTTGCTGTTGAATGGGAAAGGGCAGATGAGCACTGGAAAAAAAAGCATTTTTGGCGACTGCATTCATATCTTTTACTTTGATAGGTTAAGGAAACATTAACTTAAAAATCCACTCTCATATCATTGATATTTGCGGTGTTCTGTGCTGCCTGTGATTGAATCTTTAAAAGATCCCTGCTACTCCAGACCATCACTTCTTCAGCCCAGCCTTTCCATTCTTTCTCAGTGTGACCAATCGTACGTTTCTAGAAAGCCAAAGGCAAGGCAGGAAGGCAAGAGGATAATCTGAGTATGGTCTATTCAGAAATCTTCTACCTTCTTCATACTTGAGTAAGCAATTTAAGGAGGGAGATGAAAATGTATGCAGCCTTTGTAGTGATGTTAGTGAAAAGATCCAAGGCAATCTTTCCTGTCCTTCAGGATGCATTGTTATCAGAAAATTGGTTTAAAATATGACACCCTTCCATTTTATGCACCCTTTTCATCCAGGTCATAGGTCTAAAATGAAGTTTCTATGTATGCCTGAAACCAGAATCCACAAATGTATTTTTTAAAAACTGCATTTGCTGCTCATCCATTCTTGTAATTAAATTAGTGCTAGAATTAAAAAAAAAAAAAAAAGCTCCAGGACCGAGATTTTTAGTAGGGCAGACTGGGACTTTATTTCTGCACCACAATCAGCTATGTTTTGCTGACATAACTAAACTTTTTATTCTGTCAGTGAAATATACACAAAGATTAGGGAGGGGTAGATTTTAGTGATACAGAAGCCAATAAGAACTAAAGCTGACTTTACAGAGTTCTAATGAAAGCTCATTTTGTGTCCTTACCAGAGGTTTCACCTCTGGCACTGGTAATACATATTGGTCACACTGGGAAGGGGCAACTGAATTGAACAAGTGTCATATATGTTTTTTTCTATTTTATTATATCTACAGTACTTAATACTATGTAATGTTTGATTCTCAGCTTGCTCATGCTGTTCTGCTCTCTGCAGGTATCTTCAATTGATGCATCTGTCTGAACTGTTGGGCTTTGAATTATTTTCTTTAATTCTTTTGATACCTAACAACAAAAACAAAACAAAAGAAGGGAAAGGTAATCCCAAGGAAATACGTGGTTGTATGTGCACTTTTCCAAAGTGTCTTCTTTTTGTTCCTTATCTCTATAAAAAATATTATAGAGAAGGTGCTGATAACCCAGTAAGATTCACACCCTACCAAACTTTACTTTCCATTGCATTGATTCTGTAACTGTAATGCCAGTGCATCAGAAAAAAAAATCAATATGTCCAGATGTCTCAAGTTCTTAAGAATGAATGCAGAAAGGCTTATTTTTGCCTTCTTTCCCCAAATCTAGTGATTAGTCACCCCTTACTCCCTACAGAGAGTATGTCGCTACTTTCATCTCTTTGCTACTTAACGAAAACATAGAAGTTCTCTTCTGGTGACCTTCCCATTCTGTATGATTGAGAAGAGTTCAGTATTGATCTGTATCTACCTTATCTTGAAGTCATAAGCTATAACTCAGCTTTTGGATAAGGTGCATTGAAGTCTGGCTGGAATCAGAAGGCTTAAGAATGTGCATCTCTTTCTATATAATAATATTTTGTTAAAATGTACAGACGCAGGTCAAAAACTAATACAAACTAAGAGAAATATTAAAAAGAAAAACAAAAAAAAAATTGAAAAAAACAAGGTAAAGAAAAAAGTGATGAATTAAAAAATGCCTGCAGATATGGTTATGATCAAGGGACGTGCATCTGTGTAGTCATTGGAAGAAGGTCGAGCTAGGAAAGAAGGGATTATTGCTTGTTTCTTAATGTTGTTTCCCCATTTATGAAACACTGAACATGTTCTCTGTGAAGGAGAAAGAATTTCCCTTGCCACCCTCATACAGAAATGTTGCTTTGGATTGCCAACCTGAGAGACCAATTTGGCAACTTGGCTTAGTTTGATGCTGACATTTTTAATTCTAAATGGGCAGAACACCAGGTAACATTTTGTGGTTATTGTTGTTTCATGAAATGCAAGGAATTATTATAGGCTTGAAAGAGAGTGTTTCATTCAAGTGTCTATGAAATGCCCAATAAAATAGGTCTGTTTGGCTGCCATTTCTCCAACGGCGGCATTGTTTGACTTAAAGCTTGCAAGTACATAAACAATGCAGGCATAGCTGAGAGTGAAATGCAAACATGATTTTCAATTCCCCAGCAAGTGCTGCTAGATGTTGACAGCTATCCCATGAAGGTTAAACATATGTGCTTTGCCCTGTCAGTAAAATTAAGTCTTCTAAAGACTATGTGGTACTCTCTACGACACAAGTGCGTCTGTGAGAATAAACAGAACATCCACTTCAATACATTTCTGCCTGAAGATCTCCATAAGGTACCATATTTAGAAGTCTAGTGCAACATAATAAAAAATTCGGATTGAACAATCACATGTATCAGAGCTGGCAAAGTGCTTCGGAGAGTTACCTTTGAGAAGCGGGGCTCTGATTGCTAAAGCAAGATCATTTTTCTCTCTTTTTTCTTTCTTAGTGAAGAGGCAAAGGGGAGAAAAGGCATTAAAGTCTCAGCTATGCTGCATTGTAATAGGAAAATGGGTAATGGAGTCTTACTGCCTTGCTTTAGAGCTGTGTTTCTCAATCTTGGCAATTCTAAGATAAGTGGACTTCAGCTTCCAGAATTCCCCAGCCAGCATGCAGTTGAAGTCCACATATCTTAGAATTGCCAAGATTGAGAAACACGGCTTTTAGAGAATGCCAGGATGGTAAATGGAACCCTGCATTTTAGCCACAAAACAAGTCTTCGGAATAGTTTAAGCTGAGAAAACAGTGATTGGCACACTTGTCAGAATCATGATTGAGCAGAAGACTTGCACTGCACCGTGTCTCATGAGGCTTTGTTTTTCCTTCTGTGAAAAGGAGCTAGAGAAATATTTTTAACAGTGATAGAGCTGGGGGTGGGGAAATTTAAGAAAGTCATTTCTTACTTGCCTTTTTCCCATTAATCTTTTAAATTTCATGAGAAAAACCCCTTGAGGAAACTTTAAAGACAAAATTGACAGTGCACCTCCTCTATCTTCTATTTTTTTGTCTAAAAGTCATTCTTCTGACTCCTTCCTTCCTTCCTTCCTTCCTTCCTTCCTTCCTTCCTTCCTTCCTTCCTTCCTTCCTTCCTTCCTTCCTTCCTTCCTTCTCTTCCCTCCCTCTCTCCCTCCTTATACTCGAATTCCCTAGGTTAATTATACATCATATGAAGTATTTTTATCTCATTCTGTATAAGTTCCCTTAGATGATAACTAGTTCTGATGTTTTGAAACAAGGATAAATATTTCTTCATTAATCCATTTACTCTATGCCACTCATGATTCAAAAATCCCTAATCATGTCTAACTCTCAGCCGTCTTTTCTAAGCTAAAGGTTCCAAATATTCTGGCCTTTTTCATAAAGAGTTTGAGCCGGCCAATTGCTTTGCTTTTTATACACATTTTCCAGTTCCATTACATTTTCTTTAAATATGACAACCAGAACTGTATGAGGCATTAAAAGTACGGATAGAGCTAAGAAATTTGGATCAAAACATTCCCAGATGTTGGCAATTTCTCTCCCTCTCCTCCTCTCCAGCCACTCAATTCATATTGGGGATTCTCGATGGCTAATATTGAATTAAAAACAAATACAAAAATGTATTTCACCCAGATGAAAAACATAATACATCAGAGGACATCACAATCATTCTCTTAACTTGATGGAATGGGCTAACATTTTGGCCCGATGCTTGGAGAAAGAGCCAGGTTTTCAAAGCCTTGTGAAAGGTTAGCAGTGTCAAGATCATTTTTTGGGGGGGCGGGAGGAATACTGTTCCATTGGGGAATGACTGCAATAGAGAAGGCCCCTTCTCTAGGTCCCTTAAAACGGCACTGTTTCATAGAGGAGATCAGAACCATGCCTACTCTGTTGGATCAATCCATTTCCTAGTATTTCTTAGCCTGGAATTTGCAGAGCATGGAATTTGTCAGCTGCTACAGTCTGTACTTTTCTGCACTGCATTGGATAGCCCTTAAGAATTAAGAAATCTCTGTCTGAAGTTCAACCCTGTGCTCTATTTTGGCTATAGTGATGTTCTGTCTGGACAATAGAATAGAATAACAGAGTTGGAAGGGACCTTGAAGGTCTTCTAGTCCAAGCCCCTGCTTAGGCAGGAAACCCTATACCACTTCAGGCAAATGGTTATCTAATCTCTTCTTAAAAACTTCCAGTGTTGGAGCATTTATAACTTCTGGAGGCAAGTTGTTCCACTGATTCATTGTTCTAACTGTCAAAAAATTTCTCCTTAGTTCTAAGTTGCTTCTCTCCTTGATTAGTTTCCACCCATTGCTTCTTGTTCTACCCTCAGGTGCTTTGGAGAATAGTTTGACTCCATCTTCTTTGTGGCAATCTCTGAGATATCGGAACACTGCTATCATGTCACCCTTAGTCCTTCTTTTCATAAGACTAGACATATCCAGTTCCAGCAAGAATTCTTTATGTTTTAGCCTCCAGTCCCCTAATCATCTTTGTTGTTCTTCTTTGCACTTTTTCTAGAGTCTCCACATCTTTTTTACATTGTGGTGACCAAAATTGGATGTAGTATTCCAAGTGTGGCCTTACCAAGGCATTATAAAGTGGTATTAAAACTTCACGTGATCTTGATTCTATTCCTCTGTTTATGCAGCCTAAAACTGTGTTGGCTTTTTTGGCAGCTTCAGCACACTGCTGGCTCATATTTAAGTGATTGCCCACTAGAACTCTTTCACAGTTACTACTATTGATCAAAGTACCACATATACTGTACCTGTGCATTTTGTTTTTCTTGCCTAAATGTAGAACCTTACTTTTTTCACCATTGAATTTTCATTTTGTTAGCCCATTGTTCAAGTCTGTCAAGATCCTTCTGTATCTTAAGCCTATCTTCCAGAGTTGGCTCTTCCTGCTAGCTTGCTGTCGGCTTGCAAATTTGATGAGTCCCCATCAATCCCCTCATCCAAATCATTGATGAATATGTTGAAGAGTACTGGGCCTAAAACAGAGTCCTGGGGTACCCCACTGCACACCTCCCTCCATGTAGATGCAGTTCCATTGAGGACTACACATTGAGTGCAGTTGGTCAGCCAGTTACGAATCCATCTGGTGGTGATTATTTTTTTTTTTTTTATTATTATTATTATTATTATTATTATTATTATTATTATTATTATTATTATTATTATTATTTCAATTTATATGCCACCTTTCTCTGGAGACTCAGGGCGGCTTACAATGCATTAAAAAAAAACATTATAAAAACGTTTAAAAATTAAAACATTAAAACCCATTCACACCATTCATGGCCGGATCTCACAAGATCGCAACAGTGAGATCAACGGCTCCAGGTCTGCTGGAAAAGCCAGGTCTTCACCGCTTTTCGGAAGGCCAATAGGGTAGGGGTGGTCGGGACCTCAGGAGGTAACTAGTTCCAAAGAGCTGGGGCAGCCACAGAGAAGGCCCTCCCCCGTGGGCCCGCCAGCCGGCATTGTTTAGCTGACGGGACCCGGAGGAGACCAACTCTGTGGGATCTTACCGGTCGCTGGGAGCTATGTGGTAGAAGGCGGTCTCAAAGATAACCTGGCCCTGAGCCTTGTAGGGCTTTAAAGGTAATAACCAACACCTTGAATTGTGCCCGGAGACCAATAGGGAGCCAGTGCAGTTCACGGAGAATTGGTATAATGTATATTTTGTGTATTGGTATATTTTTTTCCCTTTTCTGAATATGGGAATTACATCAGCTCTTTTCCAGTCCTCTGGCAGTTCCCTGGTGCTCCAGGATCTTTGAAAGACATAGTTCAGTGGTTGAGATCACATCTGCCAGTTCCTTCAGAACCTTGGGATGTAATCCATCTGGTCCTGGTGATTTAAACTCATCTAGGGTAGACAGGTGCTCCCTTACCAGTGGTGGGTTGTCCCCGGTTCAGACTGGTTCTATAGAACCAGTAGTAAAACCGGTGGGAGGCTCCGCCCATTGACCCTGACGTCATTAGAAGCGATCTGTGCATGCGCAAAAGCAAGGCACATGTGCGAGCGAAGTGAGAATGTGCGCGCAATCCCATTGCGAACCAGTAGTAAAGGTAAGTAGAACCTACCCGTCACTTACCATTCTCTTCCCTATTTTAGCGATGGCTACAATGTGATGGCCTACGTGATGACTGCCACCTTTGAAAAATACTTGCAGCCTGTAACTCAGACCCCATCAGTAGATATGTGAAAGCAGGGGGCTTTTTTTCCTCTCCACTGTGCATCTTTTCAAAAATTGCCAAGCTGTCCATTCCTCCAGTTCAGATATTGTTCAGGAGCTCTTCACAATATTTTTTTTTAACTACTCAATTCATTTGGCATTGTCCACAAACTTGGCTAGCTCACTGCTTGCTCTCCAAGCAAAATAATTTTAAAACAAGCTAAAGATCCCTAACGCAGGTTCCTGAGGGACTCCACTTCTTCCTTCCTTCCTTCCATTGAGAAAATTGCTCAATTATTCTTACTCTTTGCTTTTTGTTTAACCAATCAGCTATTTATAAAAGGCTGACAATTTTGTTCCCTGACTGCTCAGTTTGCTTAAGAGCTTTGCACAAGACACCTTATCAACAGATTTTTTGAAAAAAAACAAGTACGGTATATAATGTCACTTTCATCCATGTGCTTTCGACACTCTATCCTACAGACCCAGGGAAGCTTGAATAAAAATAATAAATCTCAGAAAAAATATGCATCTGGAAAACAGCAGCACACTAGACACCTCAAAACCCCGAAGAAATTGGGGTTGTCTTGACAACCAAAAGCTGATGTTATTTGCAGTCTGTTGTTTTTAAAAACAGCATAGAAAGCAAAAATGCGTTTAATGTCTAATTTTGCATTGGATGTTTTTCTTCTCTTGCTTTGCAATAATTTTGTTCAGACAAATACAATGTAATTCAGTTTGCTTTTTATTTAGCTGAACACATCTGTAGTTAGTAACAGGCACTGATATTAAATCAAATGAAGGCAAATGTGTAATTATATTGCAGTTATTTCTATTGATTGTAACTCTCTCATAATATTGCAATTATTAAAAAAAGTTTAACTGTCAAAAAAAATCCTCCTTGGAAATAAACTCTGATCAACATCCAGAGACATATTAAATGACTGTGATACTCCATTATCCATTAATGTGATACTACATTAAATGACTGTATGAGATACTCCATTTGGAATTGCTTACTAACATAGATATAGTCTCTTAAAAAAAACTTTTTGAAACAAAACCGCAGTGTTAAATATATTGGGGGAAACCCACAAATTTCTAGTGCAATTTATGCAAAAGTTAAGTATATCTATTAAAAGGGGAATTATATATTATATATGTATATATATATATATGTATATTGATATAAGATTGTCAGGCATTTATATATTGCTGGATTACACTTCTGATTAAGAGGAATGAAGAATTCAAATAGAATGAATACATGCTGTAGGAATGCACTTTCACTTCTGAATAGTTTGGTCACAATGCCTCTCGTATGCAGAATTTTTCCAGGTTCTACATGGCTGTGAAATCTACTATGTATTGCAGGGTGCCCAATGTGATGGATGCAACGTCCCCATCCTGTTCAGTGGGAAATTTTCACGTACAAAACCCTCCTGAAATGAAACATAACTGCCCACAGGCAGAGCTGATATTTGTTTTACACAGAAGAAATCCATTCAGAATCACATTCATTGCCTTTTATCACTCAAGTCAATATTTTTAAAAATCTCAAACAAAAATTCCAACATGGCATCAAATTGTCTGATGTCACCAGCTAAAAATGGAATAATTTATTCCACTTTTAGAACTGTTCTCATATGTCTAATCCAAGCACATTACATGGAATATTCAAACCACACAGAAATGACCAGGTGATGTTAATAATCCTTCGTGCAGCTGATGAATGTTAAAAATAAAACAGAGACAATTAAAATTATAGTCTGATGGGCACTGTTGATGTTCAGTAGGATTATTTCATATTGTTGGACAATTCCTAGGTGATGTATATATATTCCACATTTGGACATTGATTTGTGTGGCTATGCAGACTTAAACACCTATAGCAAACAAGGAAATTAAGATTCATATTGCTAATGGGAACTGTGATTTTTGTGTGTGTGTAATATACGCTTACAAATAATCCATGGATACACTTTTCAAAATAGTCTTCTCTGTAACATTGTGCAGACCCAGAATAAAAATATATCTTCCCGGGATAATATATTGGGCTACTTAAATACATATCTTACTATCCTAGCCCCTCTCTTATTTTATTATATATTCTTTGAACTTTCACTTGATCATCTTGCAATATGCCAAGCCATCTCTCACCCTACACTCTTAAATACAGTAGTCTGGTGCATAGATCTATATGATCATCTATTTCTATGAACTACTCAGATTACAATATATATATCCTTATATCTCCCTTTGGCCATTTAAAACATGATTGTTTTTATTAAGCAAACAATATTTTTCTTTATTCTTTTAAATGTATTCTCTCTTAAAATAAATCTAACATAAAACATATATATATATCTATATACATTAATGATCAACTTAAGGCCGCATGGAACAGAAGCAAGCAAGTTATCCTAAGCACCTATACAGACATTCCATTGTAAGTTTGCTTGATCTGCTTACTCCACCCATCACCTATGTTGCCTTCCATAATAGTTGTGAAGCAACATGGCACCTCACAGGAACAGTCCGGTCTTTCAAGAGATGGCATGTCTGCCTCAGGAAGCAAATCTGGCTTTTCTGAAAGGGAAGCAACTTGCCAAGGTTGTGGAGAACTACATGAGGGGATTCTTTTGGGTTAGAATATCTTTGCTGACTTCGGATATGGTGCAACCTGACCTGGACCACAGGGTGCATGTTTGGAAGGAGGAATGCTCCTTGCTACTTTGCTCATGTGGCATGCCGGTATTGGCACATGAACAAAATAGTACATGCAACTTTCTTGACTAGGAAAGAATAGAATCCCCTCCTCGTTTTGAACATTATGTTGGAACTAGATAAGGAAGTAAGAGATCCTATTTCCCTTTGTGTGTTCCTCAACATAGTTTGCCCTATGTCAGTCGGGGAAAACATAGAAGATATTCTCCCATCAACCCCGATCACTGACTATTCTGGCTGGGTCTAATGAGAGTTGTAGACCATCAGTTTCTGCGGTGCACAGACACACCCTAACCATACCATGTTATTTTCAATTTAGACACTAAGACAAGATATGCATCTTACTGATCTCATAGTTTTATGTCTAGACATGTATCTTATCACTCCACCAATTGAGGGGGAAAAATGCTGTTCCATGATGGGAAGGTACACATGAAAAAAAAATCTACAATAGATCTTAACATATATTACCTTTGATTACTACTACTTCATTACTACACTACGGCTGTAATCCTACATCTGAAAGTAAGTCCAAACAGACTTGGTAGGATTGACTTCAGAACATAAACTATAAGACTGCACTATACAGATAGTCCTTGACCTACGACTATTATTGAACCCAAAATTTCTTTTGCTAAATGAGAGTTGTTAAGTGAATTTTACTCTACTGTACACCTTTCTTGCCACAGTTGTTAAGTGATTCACTGCAGTTGTTAAGTTAGTAACACAGTTAGGTGAAACCCATTGACTTTGCTTGTCAGAAGGTTGCAAAAAGTGGTCACATGACCACTGGACACTGCAGCCGTCATAAATAAGGATCAGTTGCCAAGCATTTTAATTTTGATCACATGATTATGGGGATCATAAGTGTGAAACATGGTCATAAGTCACTTTTTTCAACACTGTTGTAAACTTTGAATGGTCCTAAATGAACTGTTGTAACTCGAGGACTACCTGTAGTTTCACAAGAACTTGATTTCCTTTTATTTGAAAGGACAAAACAAAACTAAAGCTCATTTTGCAAGAAGCTGAGGTGGATAAAGGAATATTCTCAACATCAATAAAACAAAATAGGCTGATGCAGACACTATTAGGCAGAAAACTCAACTGCCTAATTGTTCTGTATCAACAGTTATTAATTAAGTAAGGGACCTAACAACGATAAGGAAGTAAAAATCCCATTTTCATTTTTTGTTGAGGTACAGCCTCCTCACGGTAATTTGTTTCTCAAATCAATTGTGTATGCTAAAAATATCTTTTCCAGTGCATTTGCACATAATGTGTATAAGTATACTGTCAAAAGCTGTACTTTTCAGTAATTCACTCCTGCATTTTCAGTACTAGCTCTTGTCACATGAAGTTCACACTTACTTTGTGCTGGGATAGTCACAGCACATCAAGAATGGAAATTACAAACTTTGAGGATTCCATAGGTTAGGAAAAGGCGATGAATTGCATAGATGGGGAAGAGTTTAGCTTATAATTGGATTGTAACTTTAAAAGCAGTTAGTAAGAGAAAGTTAACAGGCAAAGAGGATACTGCAATGGATTTTACAGTTCCCTCTAAAAGAGACAGTTTCTCCAGGACAATGAGCCAAGCAGAATGCAGGAAAGTGTCTTTTCAATGCAAGCTCACAGTCTAGATTGAAGAAAACATGGGATCTGTATTTGAAAAAATAAGATCATTCTTGCACCATTTAATAGTCATGCCTTCTCCACTGAGAGCTGATTGTAGATGGGGATGAGGGTCATGGATCTATGCAAATCTTCAATAACTCTTTAACTATGAAATTATGCATGGCATAGATAAAGTAGACAAGGAAAAGCTCTTTTCCTCTTCCCAAAATGCTAGAGCCAAATTGAATACATTGGAAGAATCAGGACTGACCAAAGGACTTTTTTTTTTTTTTTTTACACAACCCGTAATTACACTTTGGAATTCAGTACCATGAGATGTGGTGCTGGCTACCAGCTTGGCTGGCTTAAAAAAAAACAAAGGTTGGATCAATTCATGGAAGTCTTGGGGATCATGGAATTGATAGCGGTGTGACCTCCCTGAATCTGTTGGGAGACAAATGAGCTTCCTTATGTAGTAGGTTGGCCAGAGAACATTCTGCTGAACTAGATGGGGCAAACGGGTCTGATCTAGCAGGGCACTGCTTATATTCTTAACTACAATTTAAAAGAGACTGAATAGGTAATGTCTTTTATCAAATTGCTTAATTGTCTTGAACACTTCTTTTAAACACATTCTAGGTAAAGTGAAGAAACATTAGAAAGTAGGAAGAGGGTTGAAGTGGCGATGGAAAGAGGTTAAAGCTGGTCATGAAATGCCAAGAAATCTGCTTTCGTGTTATTTGGAGAACAGCCCTACTTTTGACTGTGAGAGTCAATGCTAATTGAGTGAACAAAACAGTTTTGTAAGGAAATCTATGCTTTAAAACCAACAATTCCACTGTGATGCACTATGAGACCCCACATTTATAGTATACCAGACATATTCTGGTGACTGATATAATTAAAAATATCATTTGTAGAAAGGACACAGGCAATTTACGATGTTTGGTTTACGTGGAGGACAGCTGCTTGATTGGATTCTTCAGAATATTCCATTTCTTCACTGGTTGGCTTGCTTCTTTCCTCATAAAGTTCTTGTCTGATTTCTAATGAAGCTCTATAGTCATCATCTTCTTCAACAATTGCAAGCTCAATGTTGTTGTTGATCACCACCTCTCCTTCACTTCCCGACTCTTTTTCCAAGGAATCAGCAAAGGCTTTTCCTTCTTCTGCTGGAGAAGTAGAAAAGACCAGATCTGAAGTGAGGGTGGTCTCTTCACTGGCTGCATGCTCACTGCCAGTGGCTTCCACTGGCTTATCTTCTACTTCTATAGATGTGTCTCCATCACGGACTTTCTTCACATTGAATGTCAGGGGAGAGACCTTGAAAGATGAGCTTTTTGATGAAGACTTCTGATGGTTAGGGGTAAAAGACTTCTTGATCTTCTCTCTCCGTTCAGGAGAGACAATCTTGTTCATCTTCTTTTCAATGTTTTGGCGGGAAAATGCTTTCTTCAGGCTGTCGACCTTTTTAAGGCTCGATCTCTTGATTTTCTCAGCTCTGGACTCCTCTATTTTCTCATCCATGCTGTCTTCTGCAAGGTCATCGTGGGGCACCTCATCCTCTGAGGATAACTCCACAGTGTGCAAGGTTTCTTCCAAGGTTTTGTTCTCATCGACAGGCTCTTCCTTCCCATCAGTAATACTGGGAACAGGCTCTTTCACAAATACGCTGGCAGGGATTTCATTTTCTTCCTGTAAAGAATTGATATGTGTTTATTCAAGCTTCACAAGACACAGACTTGATAAACAAGGCACAGCCCTGAATAACATCAATATTTTTTTCTTTGGGATAATGAGGTAAAGGAAGTTGTTTTTGTGCCACAATATATTCAAC